>NW_023596420.1:8333832-8346332 GCF_011947565.3 Pollicipes pollicipes
CGGGCATGCTTCGAACATCGACTTGAGAAACATACCGTTTGGGGTCGTACTACGCGCGTGTTTTAGTGTACGTAGGGCGATGTTTCCAATGTTTAAGATTTACAAGTAATTAAGGCTCATTTGAATTCCTGGTATCGTTTTTGCTATTCGCTGTTCAATGCAGTCGACCTTCACTGACATAATGGGCCACGCAGGATTCGGAGCACGACACTGGTTGGTGGCGGGCAAATTAAGTAAGGCCATTGCTTCAGCATGTCCAGCCTGCGACACTGGAAGGACACTTAAAAACGATACAGTACAACACAGCTCGTCTTCACGGCAAGTAGTCATACCAGGAGAGCCAAAGTCAAAGCTTCTTCTGCCATTCCTGGGCAAATTCCAGAAGTTTGTGGAAGTTTTATATGAAAATGATGCAAATTAATTAAGGATACAAACTGTCTCCTTACCTTGTGACTTGCATTGGAAGTAGGGCAATGAGTACACCTGACTCAATCACACCCTAAAATATCAGGACTATTGGGCAAGTGGTTGCAACTTACCCTGGGGCCATACTTTTTTATTTCAGAACCAGCTGTAAGCATTCCAAGTATCATCAAGCATGAAGTTCTTGGTTTTAGCCAGTTATACTAAGTAACTTGGTAAGATTAGAACCAGTTATATCTGCTCGCAACAAAATAGCCTTCATGAATGGATACATGTTATTTGTTCAAACCACTCAGGAGAGAGGCTATAACCATGTACTTAGTGCATTTAAATCACCACCCCTGCAGCCCAATTTCATCAACAGTCTGTAGATTGTACATATTTATAACTGAGGTATCCTGGCATCCCATGCATGGCTATCATTTGCAAGCATTGATAGGAGCACCCTTGAAAGCACAAGGAAATTTTCTGTCTGGTTGGAGAAATACACCAATGACAGAATGTGCTGCAATGACTGTAGCATCTTCTGAGGTGAATTAGGGCATGCATTCTTTATGGAATCACCTCAAATAGGTAGGTCCAACATGCTCTTTAAGTTCATCTTGGCATTGGGTGCCACACAATCAAGAATATTGACTGTTTTCAACAATTGCACATGATAACATCACATTTTTGTCTTTTTATTGCATTGAGATCCTTTTTGAATATGGCTTTACTTTTTGCAACAACCTGAAAATGAATACTTGCAATGGATTCACAGAGTATAATGAGCTACACAATTGTCCACTATGGATACTCCTTTCAGCCGGGCTCTCTTCAGTGTTTGCCATAAAACCCCTAAAAGTATGCTGTATAAGCATATTTTCTGAAAAGTGAGCCTGCATGTATAATGGAAACTCATCAGCATCTGATAATCCCCCAAACGAGCTACACAGAGATTGCCAGATGACTCCGTTTTGGAAGACAAATAATGTAAGATCATTATAACAAAAATTCTATTTAAAAAGCGGGTAATTTTTCGACACACCAAGCTGTCACGACTGATACTTAGTGTGTCAAAATGTACGAGAATATCATCATAAGGAACACTGAAACAAAGAAAACGTCATAGAAGACGTAGTTATATTGTACCATATGGTAGGATTGGAATGGGGTGAGGCAGTCAAGTTACCAATTAAAAATGGACCGACGACGGCACAAACGGGCAGGTTATTTCGATGCAAAGACAGCTAAGGGATTATCGGCGGGCATGATGCAAACACTCAGCCTAGCCAGATATGATCAGTGGATGGGGACATCATGGGTCCTACTCACGTGATGTTCCGGGCCTTGTATTATAGCCGGGAATCAGCATCCAACATTTATCCAACAGCCATATGGCCGCATGGTAGGTTTGACATCACACGAAGATGTCCTGTGCCAACCCGCGTAGCTCGGAGCTCAGGCACCTCAACCGCTCACGGCACCGCCTCCCACCACCGGGCCGCGCCTCCAACTCGCCGATTTGGTGCAGACGGCAGCAAGCAGCCGTGGATGATTATTTACGGTGCGCCGTCTGTAGCAGAAGCGCCAAGATGAGAAATCCTTGATTGAATAACATTAATCTACAGTCACGAGTGTTTCCCACTCGTGTGCTTTGAATCATGTGGCTGACAACATGAAAATTTATAACAACCGACGGGCAATTCGTTGTCATCATGATGTTGGTTCCGTGCGCTCTGCATGCATGTCGCTGCTGATGTCTTACTCGCCGCCTGTATGTCTTTGCTTGTATCTGTTTTACACTGGCCTGCCTTTCCTGCCATGTGGATGGCATGTCCATGTGCACCTTCGAAGAAAGCCTTTATAAGATAGACTAGCTTTCAGGCAACACTTATTTAACTTACAGCATTGACAACTTTTGTATATTTCACAACTGCTGCTTGTTGTCACAGAATAAAATATGAGACCCGATAGTCTGGCACGGACCTTAATGCAAGCAAAAAGGTCCAAGGAATTGAAGCACTGGCACAAAGACAGGACAAAGACACAAGACAAAGAAGACAGATAAAGCTTTCAAACTTTTAAGTCGATTTAACAGCACAAAAAAGAACATTGAACAGCTACCTGTCTCCGAGGGCGCATGACTACACAAATGGATGTGCACCATGCATTTTGACCGAAATAAAGCAACGAATGTTTTGCTCAGCAGTGACAAGTTTATTTCTCGCACAACGAGACTGCAGTGACATTTGAGCGCTCATTCAATGGCAGAACAGACACAACAGCGGTTAAAGATAAAGGTAGTTATGAGTACTCTCACATCGATCACATCGTGATTCTGCCGAAGGTGCTTCCTTGATGATGACAACAAGAATCCTGCCAACACCATCTCGGAACGCTACAACACTACCGCTCTAATGCCCATGCCTTTTGGGCATGGACATCGTGGTGACCAGTCGGAACGAGGAGTGATTCCAGCACGACGGGGTGACACCGCACACGGCGCGGGCTTCACTGTTTTACATCGTCGCATGACAGGAGTCACCGGAAAGGTTTCCTCTGAATTTGCGGGAAAAACAACAGAAAAAAGAGTGAGCGTCCCTGTCGTGACAAAACCTGCGCGATGCTCCGCACCGCGCGGCAGCAGCCAAAGTGGCCTCAGCGTTAACATGGTCAAAGCAGCCCCTGGCACTCCATTAAAGGGGCGTGACGACGTGCGTCGCGCTCCCTTTTTCAGAAGTGGCCGAACTACAGCGGTGCGGGTGGTAGCTGGACGGCATCTCACGATTCCATACTACCCCCGCCCCCCCCCCCCCCTAACGATCACGTCTTCTTCAACTAGTTTTCCAGGCGGTAGAGACCGTTGACCGGATCTGCGCCACGGATCCGCCACGATTGCCTCACCGACCCCACAGACCCACCCACCGGTCCCGGTATCGCCACGGCGCCCGCCAATACCACCGCCTGCCCCGGCGGCGCCGCCACTGCCACCGCGACCGCCAGCTCCCACGCCGCCAGCTCCAGCGCGGCCGTCGCCGACTCCGTCCACAGCGTGTCCGCCGGCTACTTGGGCGGCTCTGCCCGTGCTCCAGCTTGCTCCAACGGTGCTCCAGCTGAGTCCACCTGCGGCCCCGACAGCCGCACTGTGCCCTTCGACGACGTCGGTCCCGTCGGCTGAACCCGGGACGGCCGTGCTGGCGGCTCCCGCCGCCACCAGCTGATCGGTGGGCCACGACTACAGGGCGCTCTCGGCGTCCACCCGACCACCGTCGCGCGCCCGCATTTCTACGGGCCGCCATGATTGCCTGCCCACACTGCGTCGCCCATCTCGAACGCTCTGGACTGCTTTCCTGTGGGTCTCACTGACCCTGCTGCTGCTCCCTGAGCTTCTTGTCTGAATCGGGCCGAAGCGGGACCGGACGGGTCCGAACGTTCCGCCCCAGTGTCACATCCGCTGGCGATCGTCCCGCTGACGCGTGCGGCGCCGCGCGGCAAACCGGTAGAAACTCCTGCAGCCGGCGCGACAGCGAGCCACTGTCCCGCAGCGCCGCCCTCAGTCCGTTTTGGCAGCCTGTACGGCTCGTTCCGCGGCTCCGTTGCTGTCTGGGTGGGACCGCGTGATCCTGATATGCTCGCCATTAACTCGGCGGAATGTGTGGATGTAAACTGAGGACCGTTGTCCAACACCAGCTGCCATGGGATGTTGTAACCAGCGAAACGTTGCCCGCAGCTCCTGGATCAAGCTCTCCGTGCCCGTTTCGCGCAGCTACTTCACCATTTCGTGCAGCTGTCGTACACCACAAAGAAGCTCGAGCCCTGGAAAGGTTCCGCGTAATCCACGTGCACACACTCCCACGGCCCTGCGGTAGGTTCTCACGGGTGCGATTCGCTGTGTGGCGGCGGGCCTCGCTTCTTTACGCAGTCAGTGCTATTGCGCGCCAGGCCGTCCAGCTCGGCTCGCAGTCGAGCCCCGGCCACCACACGAATCGGCGCGTCAGGGCCTTCCTTTTCGAGCTTGCCAGTTGTTCGTGCAACTCATGCAGCACTCCAGCTTGGAGCCGCCGCGGGATGCCGGCACGCTCGTCCCACACGAGGCACTCGCCGTCAGTTGGCAGCCCCTCCTCGCGCCGTCCGCAGGCCGTCAGCGCCGGCTCGACGCTGCCGGGCCAGCTAAAACGCACGAACGCCATCACCTTTGCCAGTACCGGGTCGCGTCACGTCGCCGTAGCCAGCGCCGATACCGTCAGTGTAGGCACCACCCCGCCCAGAACCATCAGGCAGCTGCCGACCACCGACTCCCGTTGATCTCCTTTCGCTTGCTACTGGTGCCTGGCAACGGCGAGACGCGACAGATCGTCGGCCACGTGCACTTCTTGAGGCCGCCGCAGGCCCATTGTGTACGAATTCGCGGTCAGCTGAAGTCGGGTACAACCGCCGGGCTCGGCAAGTTCTTGCTGGGGCTCAGGATACGGGAGTGTGCGCGATTATCCACCACGAGCGAGAAGTGGCGCCCGTAGAGGAATAGGTAAAATCGACTCCGTACGACATCCCCCCCCCCCCCCCCCCATTCGAACTGCGCGGACTTCCTCTCTGTCGCTGTCAGAATCCGAGCCGCGTACATGGCGGACCTCTCCGCTCCGTCCAGCGTCACGTGCATCAGGGCCCCCCCCCCCACGCCGATCCTACTGGCGTCTGTTATCAGCTTCAGTGGCAGGACCAGGTCAAACCGCTGGAGCATCATCGGGCTCGTCAGCGTGTCCTTTACCTTTTCACCGCTGCTGAGCACTGCCGCGTCCACGTCCCCAGGACGCATTTCTTCATCAGCTCGTTCAGTGGCGCCAGCACCGTGGACAGACCGGGCAGCGGACGTCCCAAGTACGTGATCGAGCCGAGCAGTAACCCCAGCTGGATCACAGCTTGCGGTTCCAGTGCCTTCAGCACTGCTGCTGTTCCGCTGTCCGTCGGCTGGCGCCATTAGCTGTCACTTTCCAGCCCAGGAAATCGACCTCAGGCACCATCAGCTTGCACTTCTTCGAGACCTGTTGCAAACTGTTGTCGCATGTTCCTGTTCGTCTTCGCCGAAAGCCAGCAGGTCGTCCAGGTAGCATCTGCAGTCTGCATCCCTCCCGCCCTTTCAGTGATCAGTCCCTGGCCTTCTGGAACAGGGCTCCGGAACTGGCGATCCCGAACACCAGCCTCTTCATCATGTACTCGCCGCGGTGCGAGCTCACCGCCGTCTTGACCTGTGAGCTCTCATCTCGCTCCATCTGTTCATAGGCGTGTTGCAAGTCCATTCTGCAGAACAGCTTGCCGCGGACCCCGGCAAACACGTCCTCTGGGGACGACAGCGGATGGTTCTTAGTGATCAGCTGCTGGTTGTCTGTCAACTTGTAGCTCGTGCTGAGTCTTCCGTCCTCTGATAACTTCGGCGCCGGTACCAGCGACGCACCCCATCTGGAACTCTCTTCCGACGGGTCGCTCTTTTTCGCAATCCCTTCACTGACACACCGCTCCAGTTTTGATTCCACCTGCGGTAGCAGCGCGTACGGGACCGGGCGTGGTGGTAGCCTCCGCGGCGTCACCCCCCCCCCCCCCTTCCCCCCCCCCCCCAACGACAGGTGTGCCGCAGCGCCATCGTCCCAGTCCTTCAGAGAACACCTCCGAGTGCGCTGCCACCACAAGCGCCAGAGTCCACTGACCATTCCGCTTGGCGGATCCGGAAGGTCGAATATTGGTCGAGTCGGATTTCCCGCAGACAACAATGTTTTAGAGGAGGGCGGCGTCCGGGCCGGTCGCCCACCTCTGCGCCGAGATATTTCCGCAAGCCACGTGTTTATCCTCGACGGTCGCCTCAGCCCGGAGCGGAGCCACTTGTCCAGTGAATGACCGGAGCTTCAGCTGCGACGTCCTCAGGTGCAACCCGGGGAGGCTGCCAGTTGAGACGATCGGCGCCGGTGACGCGGTATCTACCATCATCTCCGCCGTCCTGCCGTTGACCGTCGCCATGACCAGCGACAGCCGGTCTCGCTGGCCAAGCAGTAGCGGCGACATCTTCATCACCTTATCTTCTTCAACCGAGGCCACCTGGCCGTGCAGCGGGCCGTCCCTCTTCATGTGGTCCGTGTCGTCACACTCGAAACAACGCCTGGGCCTGGGTGGCGCGTTCCAGCTGCCTAACTCCTGCGTGTTTCTTTCGTCTTGCCTGATGTTTTTTTTTTTTTAGCTGGGAAGTCCGGCTTTTTGTGGTGAGGGGGTATAAAACAGTGCTACTTTATTTAAGATACGATACTTTGGCTTGAATTTTGCGTCGCACCACATTTTGCTCAATAAAACTGCATGGCATGACAACACCAGTTCATCTCGACTAATATTGGTATGGTATTGAGTCTAAAGACAAGCTGCTTAAATCAACCACAAAAAGGTATATTGTAGGAACAATGGTGTAGATCAGTTTGTGGTAGTGTAGAACATGCATGTGCAATTAATGGGACCACCATGTGCAGACCAATGGTGTAGATCAGTTTGTGGGAGTGTAGAGCATGCGTGTGAAATTAATGGGACCACCATGTGCAGACCAATGGTGTAGATCAGTTTGTGGGAGTGTAGAACATGCGTGTGCAGTTAATGGGACCACCATGTGCAGACCAATGGTGTAGATCAGTTTGTGGGAGTGTAGAACATGCGTGTGCAATTAATGGGACCACCATGTGCAGACCAATGGTGTAGATCAGTTTGTGGGAGTGTAGAACATGCATGTGCAATTAATGGGACCACCATGTGCAGACTGATTATTAAAATGCTGTTGTGGCCCGGCGGCGGGCGAAAATATTCGTTTCATAGATGTATGTTGCATTATGGAAGCAAATTTAACTCTATTTGGCTAGTTTTTCATAAACATTGCAAAGCAATAAAAGAACAGTGTTTGGTAGACACTTTTCTTGACCATGAAAACAATGTCCCCGCGGCGAATGTGGCGGGGACATTTGCATGACGGTTCTATGACTGATACATATCTGGTTGGTATTCAACTAGGCTGCGCAAAATAGGCTGCACAAGTTCTTCAAATAGGCGGCGTGATAGGAAAGGTATCTGTCGTGATTGCTCAGCCTTTTTTTATCTAGTACTCGGTACGCGTCATAATATATTTCAGGCTTAGCCGACTGTGTTCTGCACAGCTTTAGCGTCATGCCGTAGATCGTGTGCCAGGATTTTGGTGCTCAGCTGACCTGTCATCTTAACGTCTTTTATTGAGTGTCTACACAGATTAGGGCATTCGCACGCCTTTGTTTTGTTTTACTTACGGCATTCCCTATCTTTTTTCCATATATCCTTTCTTTCCTTCGCTCACCCGTGATCATGAGCGCAGCATGAAACATCGAGTTGCCTCGATAAAGCCGGTGGTTCCTTGATAACCCCACACAACTAATGCCTCCTACTTCCATACCACATGCCTCTTATACCTCCTATACCTCCCAATACCTTCTAGCATACCATCCTAATACCTCCCATCATATACCTCCTAATGATATATTGTTGAACTAGGACGTGGTTTATCAAAGGTGCAATATTGTTAGAGTTAGGTCACCCATCTCATATTCCCGGAGCTCAGTGCATTTCTTGTTTAATTCGAGCATATTCTCATTCTCTTATTCAATGAAAAATATCGGTGTTCGTGCGTTTCCATAACTATGGTTGAAATGGTGGACTCAAGGTGAAAGAAGTATTTTATCAGCGTTGTTCAGATCAACTGTGACAACTAAATCAAGTATGTGTTGTGACTAAGCCTGGCACGAGGCGATGACACAAAGTGCGGCTCACGACAATGACACAAAGTGCGGCTCAGAACCATGAAGAAATGTAAACATTGCCAACAAAAGGTACTCTTTTCAACCGACCAACTAGTGTGTTATGTGAGGCGTAATCCCTCACACGCGCACTCTTTTGGAAATGTTCTGCATGGATAAGCCATGTAACTTGGGATGCGCTGCGAAACATTCTGTTTGTCTTTTTCCCACGAAAGTAACGAACATCTCAACGTGTTTGCCAGGAAGCCCTTTTCCGCTCCACGGGTATGCGGCTAGCCCTGCTATTTGCGAAACTGAATGAGGCCAAATCCGTGGTGTTCCAAGCTTCAGGCATGGCTTTGCAGGCAGCCTTGACATAAAGCATATAGCTCGCCTGACAACCGCATTGCGTTACCAAAATCATATATGCAGAAAACATGCCTAAAACTGTAACGTCCGTCAACAGAACTTCGCCACACATCGGGATCCAGCGCCACACATCGGGATCCAGCACCATCTGTGCAAACACCAGCCGGGGCAAAACCCACGCTCTTCACCCGCCCACACCCCGCCAGATCCGTCACCCCCGCGCAGGTGCGGCCCCGCCCGCGCCCCGCTCGCGCTGACACATCGCGCCCGCCCGCTAAATCAGGCCGCGGGCGGTATTCCTGGCGCTGGAGATCGCGTCGGGTGCGCGGCGGGCTGCTCGGCGCCCGAGGCAACATCAACAGACGGGTGCCGAAGGCGGCGCTGAGTCAGCGTCGAACCTTCTCGTCGGTCCGTCGGAGCCGACGCTCAAATAGCGGCGCCGCGCCGCCAGCCGCCACTCAGCCGCCGCCGGTTCCAGCCGCAGGTGTCCGACGCTCGGCAAGCGCCCAGACCCCAGGTGAGTCCATCCGACGCTGTGTGCCCAACGTACTCACCCGGCTGTGTGCAGGGCCCAACTCCTGGACGCCGCCTGCGGTTTCGAACGCTGGCATCTGTCCTCTGTGCTGGATTTCTGTGCTGGAAAGTCAGCATCGCGATGTGCTATTACGACTGAGTGGAGTTTTTTAAACTTGAACTTATTTCATCGTTGCTGTTTGTCCTTGTTATTACCAAAATCAAGGACTGTGGCCCAGTAAGCGTTTCCACCAGATGTGCCTTGTGTCAGGTTAATCATGTTACGAATAAATGGACTAAGGTTTTCATAACAAACAGCTCCTCCTGATTGAAATTGATGCCATAACTTGTATTAGGCCGCAGCGTTAGGTATTGATAACATAACATGTATTAGGCCGGTGTATAAGACAGACACTCCAGGTATAAGCAGCCCTCTCTACGCAGAGCCGCCATGTCGGTGCCAATGTACTTCGACGATCCGTTCTTCGACGACGCGCTGCGCGACTTCGGCCGCCACCGCACGCCGCGCGTGTTCGACCAGCACTTCGGCATGGGCGTGCGCCGGCCCCACGTTGACGTGGAGGACTACCTGCCGCTGCGCTCCAGCCGTCGCTACGTCCTAGGCAGGCCGGTGGTGCTCCACAGGTGAGCGACCGGCCGCTGCAGAGGGGGAGGGGAAGGGGGAGGGGGCGCCGACGTCAGGGACGCTCCGGCGGGGTGACCGCGGTCACTGGTCACTAGCCGCGCGTCATGGCTGCGAGAGCGGCGATCACTACTGGGTTTAGGGTTGCTGCTGCTGCTGATGGTAACGTGCTGGTGATAGCGATTACGCTTAGACGAATGCGCTGCCGGACGGCGAGGTGTTCGTTGTCATTGAAATTTAGGGAGGTGGCCGACATCGTCGGTAAGATTTCTGTCGACCAGGCCCATTTGACTGAGTGACTGCCTTGTAGGCAAAGCTGCAGGGGCTGCTGTGTGGGTGAGGTCACTTCGGCGTTACACTTATCTTACTACCAAGTATGCATCACCACTTCTAGTTAGCCCGTTCCAAGACGACTTAACACGTTCCTGGCCTCCCCAGGCAAAACTCAGGCACCTCGGAGATCGTCAACCACAAGGACCGGGTGGAGATGAAGCTGGACGTACAGCACTTTACACCAGACGAGCTCAAGGTCAAGATCTCGGACGGCAAGGTGGTGGTCGAGGCCAAGCACGAGGAGAAGGCGGACGAGCACGGCTGCGTGTCGCGCCAGTTTACGCGCAAGTACGAGCTGCCCGAGGATGCCGATGAGGACGCCGTGGTGTCCCACCTCAGCAAGGAAGGTGTCCTCACCATCACGGCGCCGCGCAAGGTTCCCGAGCAGCCGAGCAAGCCGGAGAAGTCGGTGCCGCTCAAGGTGGACAAGGAGGAGAAGAAGGCGGAGAAGAAGTGAGAGGTGTGGTGTCCCGGACCTGGTGGAAGGACCCTGAGGGCGGTAAAGCGATTTGGGTTGTCACTCAGCGACCGAACTTGATATTCTACGGCGGAAGATCGTGGTTCACATCGCAGTCTGGCATCACTCTGCACCGGTGCCAGTGCACAAGCCGTCAGATCAAAGCAGTGATATACCGCCTGTGACACATACTTGGCACTTGCAGCCGATCGTAAATATTGATAAGCTGTGTGGAGGGCAGGAATCGGCTGAGAAAATGTTTGTAACAAGCGAAAAATGTGTTGCTTTCGTTAAGGCAGACGGAAAAATAAACAACGGAGAACCAATGCAACGTAACTTTGTATCACACTTGTTCGATCACAAAGGATATTGGTCGACAGGGCAGGTGGAGCAAACGTCTAGTAGTTCTTCTGTAAAAACAAGCGATTTTATCTGTTCGGTCTAATTTCGTCTAAGACGAAAGTAAAAGCGTTAGCAACAAATTCAGGCTAAGGTCATTGCTAAATGCATACGTTTAGCGACAAAAAGTTTGTATGAACTATTAAGGAAAGGCGATGCAATCTTAAAAATTGATATTCGCCAAATCAGCAATGGAGGTGCAGTCGTGCTGGCAATTGTTTTACAATTACATTATATCTTTGTAAGAAGGAACAGATATGGTTGCTACAACAGATGGAAAGCGAGCAGTTGACAACCATTGAATCAGGGGTGGAAAAAATGCATCTTGTGTCGCCGACCGAATTTCTGCGACCAAAGTTGTCACCAGTAGCTTAACGCGATGCCATGGCAATAAACGGCAATGACGTCCACGCCCAGCAGCGTAACCAGAAATCGGCGTACCATCGAAAGCCTCTTTTTTTCACAACTTGCAATATTATGTACACAACCGAGACGTTCATTCATATAATATCATTCAACGAGTGCCAGGATATATGTTGCTGCGAAGAATGCAGGTACACCGACTCTTCACCATGGGATAGTTTAATCCCAAAAGCAGTCTTCCTTCGCCCTCGGGACCTATCGTGTCCTCACGTTAATGTTCGATCTACGGCTGAATTTGCTATCCCCGACCGCGAAAAAAAACGGCGAAGGACCTCGACAGCCAGGGAAGCTAAGTGTATGACAAAATTCTAGCCAGCGGCGGGCAGCACTGAGGGATGACGTAAAACATGCAGGCCTCGTCGAGGCCACGTCTCCTTATGGAAACCACGTGTTCAACCCGACCCCAACCATCATTATACTCTCCACCATACCTGAAGCATGCTCCAAGCCTGGCCAAGCCAAGTGCGGCTTTCGATGCGCCACAGCAATTAAGTTTGAAATAGGTTTCTAGGCTGCCTGGAAAGGAAGGAGCGATAAATTGGCTTCCGGGTTGGGCTCAGACTAAGGTGAAGGCGACTTCGCAGGTGCTGGGCAAGAGGTAGTGGGGGCGTGCTGGAAGAAGGATGCAGCAGGGTCGCGGAAAAGTGGATCATAGAACTGATTTTATTAATACAAATGTCGATTATTTAATATTCTTGTCATGCTGAGCAGAACGCAAAAAAACAACAAAAAGACAATCATTTACGGCTGCAGTCCACCTTCAGAAGAATGTTACATGCTTTGTCGAACCAAAGGTATCAAAAATTCCGGGCTCAGGCTTAATGATTTCCCGTCGTTTGAACAACAAATGTCTCATATTTCCACCAATACGATACCAACCGGCTACCGGCGATCCTGACGTCTCTGTTACCCTTTGCGTACAGACGCTCATGAAAGTATGCAGAAGGTCATGCAGACATCAAAGGCTTTGGACTCCTGATGAGGTCCTGGGAGGATCTTGGGCTCTGAGAATTCAGAGATCGTCTCAGGGGTGGGGGAGGGGAGGTTGAAGTCATCGCTTGCTACCCCCCCCCCCGTTTTTCTTACCTGACATGATGCCACAACCAGACAAACTATCGTTTTCTACCAGTGTGGGCTGCATTTGGGATATGCTGTCCTCCATCACAACCTGTAC
>NW_023596420.1:8351332-8423656 GCF_011947565.3 Pollicipes pollicipes
GTAACGAGTCTATGAAAACATGCCTCAGACAATTATACCAACGGCCAGTGACCAGGTGGTTGTTGCGCGTTGTTTTATCTAAGCTCGACGTTAGGGTGCAGTCAAGGGCGCTCGCTGTTGAAACAGACTCCAGAGCTAGTGTACTACGGACAAAATGAGCCATATGCAGAAAACAGAACAACTAATGTAGCTCGTTGAGGCATAGATAGCGTTTAACTAATTTGCATGCGTTCAAGCTTTGCGTAAAATGGATTGTCAATCGTAAGTAGCTTCAGAGAAAACCAAAACTAAGCAATGAGCCTCATAAGTAATTCGTGGGCAAGCTTAACATGACTGACACTCTAAGCGTATCGTAAAATTTGTATAAATGGCTACTTCGCAAAATGACTAGATAAGCCAAAAATATTCTAAAATTATTGGCCTGTAGGGGCTTGCGCTTGGAGTCACTTTGGCCGTTTACCTCTCTCCTGACAACAATTGCTCTGGATTTAGGGACGATTGTAGATTAAGGAATTAGTGTGAAAGAGTGTGCAAATGTACTAAGATCAACGTGCTTTTTTGATATTTGATATCGCAAGTAAGTTATTCTGGGCGCGTTAACGATTCTTGAAAAGAGCCAAGTTAGATGCAATGGATCTGTTACGAGTTTGGCTGTGTAAATGTCTGAATTGCCTGTCCGCCGTAATTCATAAAATGACTCAGCTTTCCATATAATTCCTTCGATATCTTGACCGCAAGCAGAGAGCCACCAATGGAGAATTACCCTTTCGTCTAGCCCCACCCACCCCCTTCCTATCTGGAACTATCCTACCGTTTAGCACTTTATGATGGATGCGCTACACTCTCCACAACTCTTTGGACTGACATTGGTGGCTATTCTTTTGATAGTTAGTCTTGAAATAGTTCCCAACCTCCTCATCCGCCTCTCTATTCTTCTTCTTGTTTTATCCTGTATTCTCTCGACGTTCCGGTTGTCTGGGGCAGGCCGCATGCGCCAGCCACGAATGGGACGCGGGGTCCCGTAGTGGAGACCCCCGTCCGAGCGCCAGCGCACACCCCGCAGAGGGGTCCCTGTGCAAGCTTAGTTTGGGCTGTGGGGACCCCAGGTGCATGTAGCTTTGCCTCACCCTTCTACTTCTCCTCCTTCCCGTAGCCCTGAAATGGTTGGTGTTGGCCGAAAGGGCTCTAATTCTAGTAACCAAATAACCAAGACAAGCTGCTCATCAACTGCTCTCATCTCAGCTCACTTTGAGCAGGTGCGTCGTCGTATGCTGGCTGTGGATGCCACCATCACAATCGCACATGGCCGTGCACAGCACCGCCACTGGCATCCCTACGCTCCTCAGCGACGCATCGACGCATCCCGGCGAAAGGCTGCCATGGGTGACGTCAGCGTGTGTGTGACGTCACCGCTGCAGTCGGCGTCAGCCGTGGGCCACTGACCGGGTTCGGCCGCCGCCGGAAATCGAGGCTAATTCCCCGCTCGCAGACGGCGCCTATTCCCGAGCGTCGCGTTGCACAGCTGCGTGACGCGCTGCGTGACGTGGTGCGTGACACATGGCGTACCGTCACGCGGCGCGGCGTGCGGAGACGTCAGGCATGCCACGCCGCGTGGCACAGATGCCGTGACAGCGCCTGGCAGGCTGCCAGGCGGGAGCGCATTCGCCGTCGTGACCAGCCGCTCACGGCCGCCTGCGCTGTGATCAGCCGCTCACGGCCGCTTGCGCTGTGATCAGCCGCTCACAGACGCTTGCGCTGTGACCAGCCGCTCACGGCCGCTTGCACTGTGACCAGCCGCTCACGGCCGCCTGCGCTGTGACCAGCCGCTCACGGCCGCTAGCGCTGTGATCAGCCGCTCGCGGCCGCTTGCGCTGTGATCAGCCGCTCACAGCCGCTCGCGCTGCGACCAGCCGCTCACAGACGCTTGCGCTGTGACCAGCCGCTCACGGCCGCTTGTGCTGTGACCAGCCGCTCACGGCCGCCTGCGCTGTGACCAGCCGCTCACGGCCGCCTCGGCCGCCTACGCTGTGACCAGCCGCTCACGGCCGCTAGCGCTGTGATCAGCCGCTCGCGGTAGCTTGCGCTGCTTCGCTGCCAGCGGATGGTCTGACTATTTTGGCGCATGGCGCCGCACATTTTGACGCCTGGCGCCACATTTCTGAGTCAAACATGTGCTCATCGCTTTCCGACTGTGACCGATGAAAATCTTGTCTCGGTCATGGCCGACGGTATGTGGTTGGAGGGCAACGCGTCACTGCTCGGGATAGTGAGCTCTGGCCTTACGCCAGATATATATGGAATGTTGGTTTACCATGCTACGTTCGCTTTAGTTTTTGGTGTCGGATGCCACGATTTTGCATTATTCAAGTTTCAAGTGCATTTGTGAGAAGTATTATCCACATGTCTTTATCGAAACAATAGCAGGAGTGAGTTCAAAATTACCTGCTGATGATCCCACTAAATTTTTCAGGCCTTTTTTAAGCAGCAAGTCACAGTTTTTACAGGACACCAACATTCACGGGATTAAACAAAGAGCGACTGCCAGCCATCATTACGATGCAGTGCATATCTAAGAATTAGAATACGCGAAAATACGTGCACATACAAACGAGTTAAAATAAACATGCGTCATGCATCAAGTACGCGAACGAACGTAATACGCGTACGCGCGTGACATTTGCCTTGGGAAATCGAACACGTTGTTAAAAAAATTAAAACTGCGCGTACAAGCTTGGGAGAACGACAATAAGCAAAACAAGCATCTGATGAAATCTTTCATCTTGAAGCTTATGTACCCGGGTGGTAATATATGCCATTATGCAGGTGTGGGTTTTAAAGGGTTTGCACGCAAAGAAACGGGACTTACAAAATTAGGTGTAAACCGTGTTGAAAACATGGGAGGGACGGAGTCTATGTCGGGGAATTCATGCACCCTATTCGTTTGAGATATTATGAACATCTGCGAGACGCTCAAGCAAAACAGGGTATGTCCTCTTGTGTTTGTTTATTTCTGCTTTGTTTGTATATCCTTTCGGTGACCATTTTGTTGCTTAACACACACAGGCTGAAATCCAGGGGGTATGGACCCTTTACCCTTCTCAGAGTTTAAAGTCATCAACGGAGCACAGGACCACCCAGACAGGAAAACAGATGAATTTATTCTTACAAAAAGTCGGCGACCAAACGTACAGGGCTCACCATGGCCGATCATGCGAACACGATATGTGCGATGATGTGTGGTGTGCGTAGCTTAAAATCGTGTTCATGTGTAAGTGATGTCTGACGCGTGATGCGCGATACCTGTTTAGTTGAAGTCGCTTGCATGTCTAATTGATGCGTTACGTGCGATGCCCGTTTACTTCTACTCGCTTGCATGTTTGAATGAAGCGTGATGTGTGATACTTGTTGACTTGAATTTGCATGAACACGTATTTTTGCGTATTCTTATTCTTAGATATGTACGGTATCGTAGTAATGGCTTGCAATTGCTCCTTGTTTATTCGCCTGTATTTTTGGGTGTCCTGAAAAAACTGTGGCTTGGTGTTTCAGACAAAAACCTGAAAAATCGAGTGGAGTCATCGGCAGGCAATTCTGAATTCATTTCTGCTATTGTTTCGATAAAGGCATCTTGCCGAAATATCAACCCATCTGTATCTCTTATCTACTTCGCTTTATCACAAATACTTTTTTGAAATTATTTCATCTTATTTTTATAATATATTACCTTGAGTATTTCTTATTTTTAGCCGTCAATGAATAAGACGAATTGTTCTCATTTAGACACGAGCACGACGATTCAGAGTAGTCAACTTTATCAGGACATGGATTGATGCAAACCCTGCGGGTGTTTGAAAAACGTGACGGGACCCAACGCGTTCAAGCGCGATCAGAATGCACTTTGAGTCGGCCTGGAGTCAGGTTGTGTTCATACACTGACCTGAAAATTGCAAAGTTTCATCGTGTCAGGTCAGCGGCCTATGACTTTGAGTTCAAAGCTCTGCATCGCAAAAAATGAAAACCGACGCTGCTCGACACATTCAGAACTATAAGTGTATGAGGTAGAGTATAAGTGTATAAGGGTGTAGAAGTGTATATGAGTGTGTAAGAGTATAAGTGCTTAGATGTTTCTCGGAGAAAATGAGCCTACAGGAAACAGCATTGTTTTTTGTAGCACCATGGCAAGCAATGTCACACTCTTCCTGTTCATTTAACGCCTGCATTTTCAGTGATTTCTTATTACGCTCTGACAGTTCTGCAAAGATGTGATTTTAGCACGGTACTGGGATGGGACATGGACGCGGTGATGGTGTCTTCGATATGGCAGTGTATTTGTTCATGTCCATTACTCCAAATACAGGACGCAAGCGCTGTAAATATTCAATCTGTGGGCCACTTTCGTTTCGAAAGGGTTGTAGCTCCCTATTTGCAATACAAACCAAATCAGAGCTTTTTAGCACGTCCGGGCCGCTTATGACTAGGGGTGCATACACCAGAAGCGTCATCAATGTTCGAAATCTTCCATCTAGTCATCTGAGGACAACGTCGCTTCAATTCAAACCTTGAATATTTCATGATATTGGTCCTCCAGCCCGATGTATGATGAAACACGCTGTCCGAGATACATCAATGATGGTGTTAATTATCAAAGTAAATACGTCATTACGTCATGGGAGGTAATGAAATTACCTCAGATGACCTTAGGACATCCCTAGATATGAATGGTGGTATTCTTTGACTTGCATTATCGACAAAAAAGACACTTGACCACGTCTACAACCCAGCAGTGAGAGGTACCTAAGTATGACCTGATTATTAGTTGGAGATGTTCTAAGGACAAAAATACGCTTCAAATTGCAGATATGAAAACTGTGCTTTAGTAGTCTGAATGTATAGTCAGCTGTAGGGCGCCGACCCTTGTTCTCTGTATTGGGCGCCATGGGTCTAGCCGAGTGTTGGCGAGAAGGCGAACGATGGATTCAGCAGCCTATCAGCCTGGGAACACCTTTGCTCATTCCCTCCTTTTACGTGGTTTTGGATGAATAAAAACGGCAGCAAAGACCGAACATTCCGAAGCAAACACCACAGGTCTGCAAAAACGGCAAACATCCTGGTGGTATTACATGAGCCGTCCTGGTTGTCTGTCCTGGTCGGCTTACATTGCCCATCCTGGTTGTCTGTCCTGGTCGTCTTACATTGTCCATCCTGGTTGTCTGTCCTGGTCGTCTTACATTGTCCATCCTGGTTGTCTGTCCTGGTCGTCTTACACTGTCCATCCTGGTTGTCTGTCCTGGTCGTCTTACATTGTCCATCCTGGTTGTCTGTCCTGGTCGTCTTACACTGTCCATCCTGGTTGTCTGTCCTGGTCGTCTTACATTGTCCATCCTGGTTGTCTGTCCTGGTCGTCTTACATTGTCCATCCTGGTTGTCTGTCCTGGTCGTCTTAGATCGTGTTTAAGACTGCGGCATGCATACACTAGTACACTTAACACCTTGTAGCCCCGCGAGTCGTTTGTGGTACCGGGAATGGCGTGTGCATCTCCACTCCAACTTCAGATATGCTGAACCTCTGAGCTTAGAAGCAAAACCTGATTGCGCCATGAGTTTTAGGCGCAACCAGGATTCGAGCCATCGCCCTCCGTGCGGAAACCGAAGGCACCAGCCACCCTACCAACCATCACGACCCTCAGATATGCATGCCATTGTGCATGCAGTTATATGGTGCGAGCGTGCTAAGTCATACGATTAGAGTATTATTTTGATAATCATATTACCATAGCGTACTAAACGCATAGCTGCATTTGCTCCCGCTGCCTGCCCGCGAATTTCCAGTCGAGGTTTGTTGAGCATTGTTCGGGCCTATTCATGCCTATTTTTCGTGTAACTGGGTTGTAAACGCAAAGGTTTTGCCCATGCTATTTTACCACCCCGTTGCCCTGTTCCTGGAAAACAGCGTTTTTTTTTAGGTAACGATCCGAATGCCACAGCATATAAGTGGGGTAGTGACTGCGGCTGGTTCACGCTTCTGCCTCTGACGCAACGATCTTGCAATAAAGACGAGCAGGTTCAGCTGTGATGGATATATCAAATATATTTATGGAGTAACCCAACGTAAGATTTTACACCCACGTGTACTGCCAAGTGTGCTTTTTAGACGAATAACGTGCGATCCGTTCCTGTCGCTGCCTTTCATTTCATGCTACCGTGACCGACTGTTCTAGTGAGATGCCAGGCTTTTACGATGCGTCCTAGTATTCACAGTCGAGAGCTATTCGGCACTCGCCGCGGTACCCTCACTGTTCTTTCTACCCGACGTAGCGCAGATGGCCGCGCACGTTCGTGGTGCCGCACTCAAACGCTGTACCGTAGCATGGCCCACCGCGTGGGACGTCGGCCTTTTTACGCTGTTCCGCAGGGACGACCTAGTCTCGACCGCAAGCGTCCGTTGTCCATTGTCGCGTGTTCCGTTGTCCGTTTTTGTCACGCGGAACGGGAAGCCAGGGCCAGTCGCACGCACGACAAGATAACTGGCTACCGTTGTCCGTGGGTCATTGCAGACCGCGGGGACCTTGTCGCCAGTGAAATGATCGGAAGTGTTGTGATTTCAGACACCATGGCTTTCTGTGTCAGCACGCTCCTCCTGCTCGCCTGCCTCTTCTGCGCCGCCTCCTGTGGCGTCATCGCTCGCGCGCCGCTCGCTCGGCCCCGGCGGTCCTTCGACGCCAACACTCCAGCACCGTCAGGACACACGCCGGCCGCACCGTCGCTCGACCGCCTCGCGCCGAACCCCCGAGACCGCCCTGCGGACGCGTCGGGCAGGGCTGAGCGCGACATCATCATGCCGGCGCCGCAGAGGAGCGTCGTGGGCTCCGCGCAGCCGGCCGGCAACGCCCCGGCGAGCCGGCCGACATCGCCGCGGCGTGCCGACGCCAGCGGCTACGTGCCCTACAACAGCCTGACGCTGCTGAAGCTGCGTCCGCCGCCCGAGACAGATGCGCACCTGCAGTGGCCGTACTTCGCGATGCCGCCGGCGAGCCGCGGAGAAGAGGCCGCCGCCGGGCCCAAGCGGCGACACTCGGTGCCGGGCTCAGCGGGGACGCCGCCAGGTGCTGTGACAACGCCTGCAGGCGGGGTGGAAGATGCAGCGACGACTGCGACGGAGGTGCAGAAAGGCGCAGTGACGACTCCGGCAGCCGTACGAGAGGAAGCGGTGACGACTCCCGCAGCCGCACGGGAGGAGGCAGTGACGACTCCGATAACCGTACGGGAGGAAGCGGAGACGCCTCCGGCAGCCGTACGGGTGGAAGTGGTGACGGCTCCGGCAGCCGTACGGGAGGAGGCAGCGACGACTCCGGCAGCCGTACGGGAGGAGGCAGTGACGCCTCCGGCAGCCGTACGGGTGGAAGTGGTGACGACTCCGGCAGCCGTACGGGAGGAGGCAGCGACGACTCCGGCAGCCGTACGGGAGGAGGCAGTGAAGACTCCGGCAACCGTACGGGAGGAAGCGGTGACGACTCCGGCAGGCAGTCGCGACAATGTGACCGCCGACACAGACAGTCAGGGTGGCGTGGCAATGCATGCAGTCGCGTCTCTTCAGACACCCACAGAAACGGCCGGTGGATACGGCGGGCCGACGGCGACAACCTCCGAGGCGCAAGGGCCAACGAGCGATCGGCATGGTTCGGCAGAAGACCGGCGGGAGACAGCAACTAATGAGCAGAAGATGCCAGATAATCTCCAGAAGATGACGGACAACGGAAAAGTGACAGCCAATCAGCAGGGGACGACAGTCAGTCTGCAGAAGATCACAGACAACTATCCGCAGGCGGAGGACGATCGACAGGGAGCGACTGGTAAGGAGCGGGAGGCGGCGACCGATCAAGAGGCGACGGCAGCTGATCAAGAAGAAACGACGCTTGGTCAGCGGGGAGCGTCCGTGGGTCAGAAAAGGACAACATTTAAGCCCTTAGCATCGACACTCGACGGATTCTCATCGAGTTCGGCGGGAGACGTTACTTCGCAGGCGGAGGATGTCGCCGACGAATCTGTGTGGACGTCGAATCTGCTGTGGAAGGTGAGCGTCAAGGCAGGGACGCCAACGCTGAAAGCAAGACCAACGTTGGGAGCTTTCCCCGCAAGCTACACCACTGGGGGTCCGGAGAATGTGACGCAGGTCACGATGGGGGTCGCCGAGCCTGGCCTCGTGGAAGTTAGCACGGGCACGACCGGATCAGGATCTGCGTCTAGCCCAGATGAAGAGCACGGGGAGCTTTCCATTTCGACCGAACGTGGTGATTCTACACTGACATCAAAAGTAGAGCGACAGGATGTGGGGGTCACTCCCACCTCCCCTATAGAGGCGAAGGAGCAATCTATACGCCCAGCTGAGGCTGCAACGTTTTCGAACAGCTCACAAGACCTCCAGAACGCTACGGGAGCAGTCAGTGCACAGGAGGAAACAATGCAGGACGTACACGCTACATCTGCATCAATGCCAGATCCGCACCACTTGTCATCAGAGGATACACAGAGTATGATGGCTCACGCGTCTTTACTGGACGTCGTATCACCTTCACAATCCACTGTCCTAGAGACAGAGCATCTTTCTCCAGCTCGAAGTGGCCAAGAATCTCATTCGGCGGATTTGAAATCGACTGCAACTCATCACCAGACCGCCACAAGTGACAAGAATGTCTCAGCGACCACTCAAAAATCACTCGACAACCTGTTGGGCGAGCTGACATCACCGACCACAACACCTTCACCCGCAAGCGCGGACGTCCTGTCGCGCAGCAAAGTCGCATCAGGTCCCGGTCACCCCCTGAACAGTGACGGATCGCAGCGCTCCAGCAGCGCGGACTCTCCGGGTGTTGAGGAACGGTCGCGGCAGGACCCTGCCTCAACCGGAGCCGTGGTGGGCTACAAGTCTCACTCGAGCCGTCCGCTTAGTCTGCACCAGATCGAGACGCTAGACAACGTTTACGACTACTCTGACGACTATTTCTACGAAGAGCTGCAGCTGGGCGAGGGAGATGAGCCGCAGGGCGATGTTTTAGCCCAGAAGCCCATGCTGCAGATCCTGAAGTGGCCCTACACGCAGTACTATAGTGGCGAGCAGCAGCGGAATAATACTGTGTTTGATGAATACGATTATCCCTCTATTAAGGCCGCCCCTGGGTCAAGTGTGCGGATCGAAACTGCCACAAGTGCTTCAGATGCTCCGGGGTCAGATGCAGAAGAAAACGTGCCAAAGCTCGATCTGACGGGCATAGTGGAATCAGAGCAAGATGCGACAAACAGCTCTTTTGATGCAAGCACGTATATTAACTTTAATGAAACGGACGTTTCCGGATCCAACAGCTCGAATTCCGCTGCCTCAGTTCAAGACAACTCGATTGAGCACGCTACGACCCCACTTCAGAATGAGAATGTAACTCCACGTCCACTATCTTACACTCACACCCAGTTCATTGGCTACACTCCGAAAACCACGACACCTGCTCCCATGCTGTTCACCGCTGCCGCTAATGTTACAGAGCCCAGCCAAAATCCTCCAGGCACCGGCATCTACTCAATAAATCTGCCATGGCTCGTACAGGGCCTGCACCAGCACGGCGAGCAGCGACCACTCAGCACCGTAGCGCCGTCTAGCGGCACCTCCGCCAGCGAATCTCTGGCCACCACCCGCTCCTTCAGCTTCTCCCGCCAGACGAACCCGTACCGACCGTCGGCAGATCTCCTGAGTCTGCTGAGCGGCGGTCCTCGCCGGAGCACGCCGGCATTTCCGAACGCGCCGGGCGCGAGCACGCCCATGCTGACGGTGCTCCCGTCCGACACGGCCACGAAGCCGGAGCGCTACGGCGGCATCATCGAGACGGACGCGACATACGACCGCGAGGAGCGGCCGTTCGCCTACCTCGTCAGCAGGCCGCTCGGCGGCGCGGGAACGCGGCGACCCGCACTGTCGAGCGTGCAGCGGCTGAGCTCGCCACGGCAGCCCTCGCCGTCCTCGGACGCCACCTCCAGCGCGGTCGGTGGCCCGAGCACCTTCTACCTGCAGGCGGTCAAGAAGCAGGGCCAGACCTCATACTCGGAGTCGGCCGGACTGCGGCGGCCGGCGGCGACCACGCCGATTGCGCTTTCACCGCCGCGGCCTCAGCCCACCTGGCCCACAACCCCGGGCGAGTGGCCCACGACCCCGGCCCATTCGTGGCCCACGACCCCGAGCCACGCATGGTCCTCGACCCCAAGCCGCGCGCGGCCCACGCCGCGACCGGCGCCCGCGTTTCACCGCGGCACGACGCGGCCGCAGCGGCCGGCGCCGAGCGGCGCCACGCCGACGCATCAGGCTCCCACGACCGCCGCCGGCGCCGAGTTCACACTGGTGTCGCAGCCGAGCGCTTCAGACGGGCCGGTGACGCTGCGCCCGCTCAGCTGCGTCACCACCGGCTCGAAGACCGTGTGCGAACCGAAGCCCGGCGCCACGGGCGGTCCGCTGCGACCGCGGCCGACCATCGTGTCGCGGCCCGAGCTGGCGCCGCCGCCAAGCACGTTCCTGAGCGAGACGAGGCCACAGGTCATCTACCTCGACAGCCCGCTGCTCGACGAGGACTACCAGCTGGACGAGGATGAGGCGGGTGAGCTGCCGCGCCCGCTGTCGGGGCAGACCGGCTCGTGGCCGGGACTCGTCACCAGCGGCGGCGACCGCGTTCACTTCACGTCGACGACGAGCGGGTCGGGTGCGACGCAGTCGCACCGGCCCGGGTCAAGTTCGCAGTCGGCCGTTACCGGCGGCGACTTTGCGGCGCTGTTCGGCAACCCAGGAACGATTCCAGTGCGGACGGGCACCCACGGCTCGAGCGGGCCTCAGCACAGCGTCACGATCAGCAGCCACGGCATAACCGTGCACGGCCCCTCGCTGAGCACTTCCGGCCGCCCGCCTTCCTCCTTCAGACCGCAGGTCACGACGCCCATGACCCCGCGCCCTTGGCCGACGCGCCCTTCCTTCTTCCCCAGCGAAGCCAAGCCGATCCCAACGCACACATACCCGCATCATTCCCACTCCGATGGTGGCGACGGTGAGACGGTCACCACGCTGATACCACCGCTACCTGCAGACAGTCCCCAAGCTTCTCACGAAGACGTCACCGACGTGCACCTCAACAGCCACCGGGAGCCAGGCGAGCAGCACTCGTACGCCGTCGTCAACGTCTGGAAGAAGGTCAGCGGAGAGCTGAAGCTGGTCGGTCAGCAGCTGGTGCCCGTCGACCAGGTGCTGGCCACCGAGCTGGACGGCGGTGGCATGCTGGGCGCTGACCAGCTGCCCAGCCAGCTCATCAGCCAGCTGGCCGAGTCACTCAACCTGACGGGCCTCCGTGACGCCACACCGGGACCGACTTCAACCCCGTCTCCGCCCCCGGCCCCCGCGAGGCCGTTTCCAACTCCACCCCTGACTCCCGTCAGGCCGCTGCCTTCCACGACTACCTCCTCGTACGAAAGCTACGAAGGAGGGGGCCAGCCGGCAGCCGAGGATGCCCCTGTTGGTACACCAACCGAGTCGTCGTATGTCAGCTACATGCCTGCAGGAGGCCACGAACCATCCGAGTCTGGTTTGGAGGCTCATGGCAGCGTGAACCATCGTCCATCGCAGCATCACACCGCCCACCCTCAGATAAATTATCAGCCACCGTCCGATCACGGATCTAACAACCAGCCTCCAATCCACCACCAGACCGACCATCAACCGCCAAACCACCATCAATTCAATCATCAATTACATAACCATCAACAACCAATAACTGCTAATCCCCACTTCTTCGGGCCAACGCAGTCTTCGGCAGTGACCACGCCGCGCTCGGTGACCGGGTTCTACGACAATCTGTTGTTCAAGTTCACCTCGAGACCCGGCTTTCTGTCGGCGTCGACCACCACAGAGGCCCCGCTGACGGCGGCCACCTCACCCCGCCCGGCGGCCGTCCCCGCCCACCTCTCGCCGTTCCCCCAGCATGGCCTGCTGCTGAACATACCAGGTCACCACAGCCAGCACGTGGGCGGGTTCCCTGTGGGCGTCTTGGTCCACCCTCAGACAGCAGGTGTCGCAGACGGCGCTCAGGACTCGACGCACGACGTGCTGAAGCCGCAGCCTTCAGGCCACGGCAGCGCTGGCCGCCCGCCGCCGGCGGGCTCTCCGTCGCAATCCTCCGCCGAGCAGCAGGGTGCGCTGCCGGTCGACGCGAGGCCCACGGAGAGCTCCTACGTGAGCTACGACGCGCCCTGGCTGCCGCCGCCGGCCGACTCGACGCGGCCGCCGCCGGCTGCCGGGGGCGACGAGCTGGAGGTGGACCTGAACCACCGCGTGACGCGACCGCTGTCGCCGGAGATCCTGAACCTGCTGCAGGAGATCCAGGCGCAGCGGCCAGTGGGTGGACCCAACCAGGAGGTTATCACCAAGGTCACCAACGCCAGCCTCAGCATGCTTCCCGCCGAGGTGGTGCAGCTTCTGAACCAGATCAAGAAGTCGCCGGGCACGGGGAATCTGACGCTGTTGTCGCTGTTCGGAGGACAGCAGGAGGGCAGCATCCAGTTGAATGGGGTGAAGGTTGGTGTCACGAAAGGATCGCTGGGCGTTCGAGTCAACCAGTTCAACGTCAGCCAGGACAGCGACACCGTGCCGTACGGCACCACCCCGCTGTACACGGCGGAGAAGGGCACAGCTTACGCGCCTGGCGGTCAGGGTCAGGGAGTGTCCGGGGTCATGGATCTGCTGCAGCCAGACAGGTCTACCACCAATGGGTACACAACTAAGTCCATGTTTAATGACCCGGTCGTTGACAACGCCAGCTATGATGCGATTTCTGAGGGCACAGATCGTAGGGTGTATGGAGGTGTTGGCAATCCATCTCTAGATGGTGTCTCCTCCGGGTCCGTGCAGGTCTCTGGACATCCCATAGATTATAAGACGCAGGCAATGCTCTTGCTCGAGGCCTTAAAGCATGTGCAGGCTCCAGGCTCTGACCAGAGCCCCACTCATGTCAAGCCCTACCTCAGCGTCGTGCCCGTGGGAGGGTCTCGTCCAGTCGATCTGAAGCCCCTCCTCCAGAAGCTGTCAGCTCAGGAGGGCATCCTCGCGGTCCACAGCACCAGCACTCAGCCAACCACCAGCTTCCAGCACAGCTACCCCAGCCAACAACACCCGAACCCCTCCGGCGCTTACGACATCAACACCGGTCAGCACCAGGGGGCGCCTCCAGAGGCGCTGGCGCTCCTCCTGCCCACTCAGCCGCCTAAGACCTACATGGAGGCCGACGGGGCGCTGGCGACCACGCGCCGCCCCTACCGGCCCCTCAGCTCCGAGAGTCAGTCCATCCTGCAGAAACTCGGCGACCGGCTAGGCATCGACAACCCGCAGCTGCTGGCCGCGATCTTGCTGTCCATGCTGCCGACCGTGGCGCTGGCTGTGCCGGTGCTCGGCCGGCGGCGGCGCAGCGCGCGCCTCGAGCTTGACAGCCTGCAGCTGATCGGACTCGACGTGCAGGCTGAGCTGCGCGACAAGCACCCCGCGCTCTTCTCGCAGTTCGAGCGCTTCGGCCAGAAGATCCGCGACGAGCTGGCCAAGGTGGACCCGCAGCGGCAGCGCACGCAGACGGCGCAGCAGGAGCAGCAGCCGTTCGCCCTCAGCGAGGACTGGCGCGCGGAGTACCAGGCCGGCAAGCAGGTGGACAAGCAGCAGCACGCCGACCGGCTGGTCACCTGGCTCCGGCGCGTGCTGTCCGTGCCAGCCGGCTACAACAACCAGCTGCGGGAGGAGCTGCTGGGCGAGGGCGGCGCGCCAGAGCGCACCAGGAACAGCTGAGGGCGCCTCGCCGGCGGCAGGCATCAGCGGGAGACGTCGGCGGACGCCGGCTGTGAGTGGTGCCGCACGCTGCGCTGGCCGCTGAGGACTGAACACGACGGCGCACTGGGCCGGCGCCCCGAGCTGAGCGGTGTCTGGATCAGCGCAGGGTAACGCGGGGCAGGCGGTGAGAGACAGCGGGCCCGACACGGTGAATGTTTGGCAGAGTCGGTAGTCGGATCCTAAGGCAGAGACACGCGCGAGCAGAGAAGCATCGCGACCCGCTGCGACCGCAACCAGCTCGATGACTGGGTACCTCTGACCGGCGTCAGCTCAGGAGCGCTCCGTGCCTGGTCATCGCGCATCGGTCGGGGAGCGCCCGCAGCGAGCCCAGCCGGCCCGGGGTGCGGCGACAGGTCGCGCTCGTGCCGTGCTGGCGTGCCGTGACGCTGCGCACGAGAGGCGGCGAGCCATGTCTGCCGCTGACCGGGCAACGGGACGGCACGGTGACCCGCGGTGACCCGCGTGCTCCTCCGAACGGTCCCGTGACGGATGCGTCATCCCTGGCTGGCCACGGCGGGACCGCGCCCCTCTGGACCGCGCTGACTGGCCCGTCTGGCCACTCAGCAGTCAGCTGATTCCCACGGGCTGCAGCGAGCCCGGGCTAGCTCGCGGCGTGTGTAACTGGGCTTGCCTGTGCACGTGACTTCGTGAGAGCGTGAAAGACTCTTGCTGCGACGTGGAACGGCGTGTGATGGGCTGTTGTGCCTTGTTTTGGGGAAGGACTGCGGCCGTTGTCGCTAATGACTCACCGACATACAGTGTCGATGTCCGTACACGCGACCAGAACTGTGAGTGGACTCTATTTGGTGTCACAGGCGCACGTGTAACATAAGTATTGTTTTTGGTTTTTGAACTGTGGAGGCTAGTTTGTGTGTCCATATACCTGAATGAAATACGTGGTCTATGAGGCACCAGCGAATCTGCGTTACATGAGCCTGTCATGACAAATGTCTTCATTATATGTTCAAAGAAAATCGTGTTTCGGGGATTAGGGCGCTCTCTTGGAGTATCTACGATTTACAATGGTCCGACTTCCCGAAAGTCACGATTTCCAACGGACATGAGCTATCATATCTATAAACGCTATCTATAAACGCTCATCTAACCGTGCGTTTCCATGGAATTTTTATGTATTTTCCGCAAATTACCCAAGCGCCGCAAGGTACGCTCACCTGCCTTATGCATGGGACACATATAGGAGTCCTAGAGTACATAGCACTGTGGTGAAATGCGTGGCATCTTTCCAGAAAGCAAAAGAATACGACAATAATAACAGGAACAGTGATACCCAACACAAGACCTCTACTTAGCAGGGCAATCTGATGCTGGCAGTTTGATCGAAGAACTGAGCTCTGCTACCCGTGAGCTGAGCAGATTGTTGTGACAGGGTTGTGGAATACGAGCAGCCAAGGGTGCGGAGCGCTCGACTGGCGCTGGCAGTTTGATCGACGAACTGAGCTCTGCTACACGCGAGCTGATCAAATTGTTGTGACGGGGTTGTGAGAACACGAGCAGCCAAGGGTGCGGAGCGCTTGACTGGCGCTGGCAGTTTGATCGACGAACTGAGCTCTGCTACACGCGAGCTGATCAAATTTTTGTGACGGGGTTGTGAGAACACGAGCAGCCAAGGGTGCGGAGCGCTTGACTGGCTCCCACAGGCTAAAGGCTGTGTTTCAAGAACTTTCTGAGACTGGTGCAGGAAAGATGTGTGATAGATGTTTGTGAAGCTGTTTGCGGAGGAGCTTGCAGAGTTTTAATAGTGGGACACTGAAATTCTGAGACACAAGCCGTCGTGTGCCTCATTCCGAGTGCGTTGTCCGCACAGATAGTCGAAACGTATATGTTCTTTTGGCATTACAAGAACAAAGTTTTCGGCTTGATTTGCTGGTCATTAAATTCAAGTGACTTACACTGTCTTTTCTCTCATTTTTAGTCGTTCCCAGTTCATCATACCACAAGGACGCAACCTTCGTGCGTGGTCACAGGGAGTTATTGCCTTTGTCACAGAAGCCTCCATAACATCAGGGAGTATGTCATACCATCGGCACATGTCAAGGAATCTGACATGACTCAGCAGGACCCGGAAGCTATGGAGCCTGACCTGCAGCATGCTTTATTCGTCCCGCTTCAGTGGGTTTCTGGTACAGGCGCGCAAGACAGCGTTCCTGGCATTCAGATGGTGAGGCGGTACAGCATGTCACTGCACAGAAGCGCGTGCGTTTGCATTCGCTCGTGCTTCAAGCGCTTGTCTGTTAACCCATCAAAGAGGCGTTGTGTTTCATTTAAACATGCAGAGCGACGCGGCATATGCTCCCCAATCGTTTAGCACATTTATTGTACCAGAAATAACATATTCGTGTTGTAATTTTTTTTCCGCGGTTTTCGCCTGATTATGAACACTACGCAAAGCGGGTACGTCACCCTGGTATTCTTACCTGCGCGCTGCCTTGGTGCCGTGTCTGCATCGAGATTGGGGCCTTGCTAATGTCAGGGGCCAGCCGGCCGTAGCCGCCGTAACCGCCTGTCGGCCGTAACCGGTCGTGCTTCCGCCAGGCATCCCCCTCAGGCTACCGAGAGTCCGCCTAGACCTGACCGTGAGCCTGCAGCGTACTGTGAGGCTGGCTGAAGCTGACCGGAGTGCGGGCTTGTCTGGAGCTGACTGTGGGTCTGCTTGAAGGTTTTGTGAGATTTTAGCCAACCGTGAAGCGGACTGGACCGACTGCGGTTGTGTGCAGTGATCTGCGAGCTTGTCTTGCTCGGAGAGGGAGACTGTAGCGAAGTGAAGCTGACTGGACAGACTGCGGTTGTGTGCCGTGACCTGCGAGCTTGTCTTGCTCGGAGAGGGAGACTGTAGCGAAGTGAAGCTGACTGGACAGACTGCGGTTGTGTGCAGTGACTTGCGAGCTTGTCTTGCTCGGAGAGGGAGACTGTAGCGAAGTGAAGCTGACTGGACAGACTGCGGTTGTGTGCCGTGACCTGCGAGCTTGTCTTGCTCGGAGAGGGAGACTGTAGCGGAGTGAAGCTGACTGGACAGACTGCGGTTGTGTGCAGTGACTTGCGAGCTTGTCTTGCTCGGAGAGGGAGACTGTTGCGAAGTGAAGCTGACTGGACAGACTGCGGTTGTGTGCAGTGACCTGCGAGCTTGTCTGGATCGGAGAGGGAGACTGTAGCGAAGTGCTAGCCAGAATGGAGTAGACTGTGAGTTTGTAACGACTGGAGGGCGGCCGACTGAAAATATTTAGCCGCCTGTGAGCCTGCAGCTACCTTTAAGTGTGATGGTGACCGCCTCTGGCAATCTGAGCAGGCTATGGTTCTTCCCACCAGTCGCCTTCAAACTCCATTTAAAGTGACTTTGAGCATCTTGGCAGCGCCAGCGAGTTCGTCTGTAGCCGCCCGTTGATCTGTCCAGAGCAGACTGCGAGTACGCCGGTGTCCGGCTGTGAGTTTGTCCAGAGCCGCCCGGTGATCTGTCCAGAGCGGACTGCGAGTACGCCGGTGCCCGGCTGTGAGTTTGTCCAGAGCCGCCCGGTGATCTGTCCAGAGCAGACAGCGAGTAGGCCGGTGCCCGGCTGTGAGTTTGTCCAGAGCCGCCCAGTGATCTGTCCAGAGCAGACTGCGAGTACGCCGGTGCCCGGCTGTGAGTTTGTCTGGAGCCGCAGATGGATCTGTGCAGCCTCTCGGGTCACCCGTCAACCCGCCTCTGGAGATGGCTGCCGGATGACGCGTCTGCGCGTGGGGCCGTCCGCGTTTATGAAGCGGGCGGCGAGTGTGCCGGGCGCCCGCTCCGGCCGGTCCGTCGGTCTGGCTTCCGTCTCGCGGCGGCCCCGGCTTCTGCTGTCGCCGGTGACAGATGGGCACAAACAGCACCCGGTCGGCGGCACTGGCGCAGACCGATCCCGTGACGGGGCTGAGCGTCGGTAGTGGCCCGGAGCTGTGCTGCCTGTGACGTCAGGGCCTGTGAGACAGAAACGAATATTTGTGAGTCAGCGAAAACGGCCGTCCGGTGTCGGGCGAGAACGGGCTGGCACCGTCCGACTGCCGAATGGTGTGAACAGTTTGGTAGCTTGTATGTGACGTGAAAGAGCTATGAAATAGTATAGGCTGAATGACTTGCTCGCCACGTAAAGTGCTTGCTGCTTCACATGTCCCGCGTCACATGAACGCAAAATGTCTGCCAAATGTCTGTGTCTGTGTCAAAATGCCTGTCAAATGCAGTGGACAATGCCGCCCCGGCATGCGAAGTCAAGACCTGTGTGGTCGGTTGGATGGAGTGCGCACCGTCACGTGTACTCTGTCTGCTGCCTGTCCGGTAGGCACACATGGAGCGTATGTGGCAGGGAGTGCTTACCGACACGTGTGCTGTCTGCTGCCTGTCCGGTAGGCACACATGGAGCGTATGTAGCATGGAGTGCTGCTTTACTCGCCGTCCCGCTAAGATCATGGCCGTGGACGTTATGGGATATGAACATGGTTGCATGGAGGATGGAGAAGTTCACCTGTTTGGTCATGTGGAGTATCTGCTACCTGTCTGCTCACATCGTGTGCGAACTGCCTATCTGTCCAGTCGCGGTGCGAATTGCCTGTCCCGCCACGTGCTGTCCGACCCGCGACCACGTGCCTGGTCGTAGCGAAGTCACCACCGCTCTCACGGCCGCGTGTCGGCTGTTCCCCATCCCCCGCGCGGCAGCAGTCGCGGAGCAGCTGATCTGGCGTGCGCCGGCCGGCGCACCGTTACGAGGCGGCGCGGGCGGCGGCGCCCGCCGGTCGGCTGTGCCCGTCTCGCTTGCAGAGCGTCGATGGTGACCTGCACTCCGCCGCCGGTGACCTGGCTGACCTTGACCTTCCATGGGGCCGCGTGTCGGCCGTTAGTGGCCCTGGCTGCTGCTTTTTTACCACGCTACCATGTGATCACGTCACCTTAGGTCCAGGGTGCAGCTTTCCAAAATATGTTGGGGAGGGGCTGTGAAAGAAGAAATGGTCAAACCTACCCTGAAGATACGCCCAAAAACGGGTTCATTGCTGAATTTTGCCCGAATTCTTCTCAGAGTTGGGTGGCTGGAGCCCCCACCATCAACTTAATAGGGAACTACACCTCTGGTGGGGTCCACGTATGTATGGGCCCTGCCGCGGTGGGGACGGAGGAGACAAGTCGCCTGCGCACAACGATCGCCAAGTTACCTTACGTGTTTTCTCTCAACAGTGTTCCGATGGGGGACGATCAGGTCGATTCTCTTATGTCCTCACGATAGTTGTTGGTATGTGGAGCTGCAATGGGGCAATACAATTTGTTTAGGAAATTCGCATCATTGTATATTATGTTTGGGTGCCCTGGTATGAAACAACGTAGTTAAAAATTGTCTTTGTGTTCCCTCGGCTCGTGTTGGTGGCTGCTGCGATTCTGCTCTTTGAAGGATTTATCCTGCCAGATCGTTGCTTCTGCACGAGGCCGCCATTGATCTGGTGACGATTAGGTCGAAATCGTCGCCAGATCAAGCAGTTTTATTTTCTAACGGGCCCTTTTCAAAGTTTAAACGACGGTTTAACAAGTATAAAACGACAGAGCTGAAAGTCGTAAACGTCAAATTCGCAAACATTTTTTTCCGGCAAAGGTGCCCCCATTACATATGCCAATGTGTCATGACTTACATGTCCTCTTGAAGTAAGCTTCATTGACTTGAGAGCGTCCAAAAAATGCGTTACTCGTTTTTGGCAATATTTTAACCCTCTCTCTCCCCTTCGGTTACACAGTGGTTACGCCTGGCAACCCCCTCCACCTCCCATGCTTACGCTAAGGCGTAACGTCCCATTCGAAAAAGATAACGAGCATCTTCCTTGTTATGAGAAAAAGCCAACCGTAGCTAGCTTCCAAGATAAATGCTATGCTTTCTTAGATTTTGCCGTGATTTGCCATCACACTTGAGCATACGGATACGCTGTCAAAAACATCTCTGTCTCTCCCTTAATACGCTTCTGTTACGCCTCAGCACCGCCAAACCCTGCGGATCGCAATCTTAGACGGCTCCCTTCCATGCAAAGGCCAAGGCGAATATATATGCTGGGTGGCAAAGTTATCTGCTTCGTCTATAGCTCACGCGGCGATCGAGACCTAAAGAAGAGAGAAAAACAGGGCCTGGTTTAACTCGTGCTTGGCGGAGTCCAATACCACACAAGCGCGTTTTTCCCTTCGTTAGCAAGCGTCTTGGAGCTCCAGTTGATATGCCCCAGGATGCTGTGGAACCTTTTATTTGGTGGTGCTGATCAGCACAGAGAAAAAGTTAATGTTGTGTATTGTCTTCGCCAATGAAATTCATCGTCTCAACGCAAAGGCCGATCATACTTATAATCAAAACCCGATAAGTCTCTTGCGGGAAAACAATTTTGCTCCCTCAGGAGAAGTTTTTGAATGACGAACGTGTGCTGAACTAGGATAAAGGACGAACTGGGAGAATATGGTGAAAAATGATAGGAGATGGCACCGCAAAAGTAAAGTGAGTTATCACTAAATTATATCCAAAAGATCATGCAGGAAGTGAACAGCGATTACTTAACTGTACAACAGATTCTCAAAATGGCCGCAAATATTTTACCTCCAAGGTAGCCATCCACCAGAAACTGACAGAAGCTGCCAATCTACAGCAGATGACTGCCAATCTACAGCAGCAGATGGCTGCCATCTGACTGAAGACGGAGCGTGTAGCCGAGCCCGGGTTCCTGAACCTCCTCTGGCTCACATCTGGCTGAAGACGGAGCCTGAAGCCGATCCTGGGCTTCCGAGCCTCATCTGTTCGGCGACGAGGCTCACATCTACCAGACTGGGACATTTCATTAAAGGGTTAAAGACTAAAAGCAGCCGGCATCGGGCCTCGGAGCTGCCAGTCTCGGAGCTCCGGAGGGGCCTGCTGCACGGACCAGAGGTGACAGCGTGGCACGCCATGAGTTCCAGGGCTCTTCTTACAAAAGTCGAGATGTCTCCACGGCCACGCTAAACAATGAGCAGTGCGTCGACATCCGGAAGCTTTTGGAGACAGTTGGAGCAAGAAAACTCTGATGGCGAGAGGGAGAACATCTCCCTTCCGTCACTCGGACACCATCGCCACCCGGGGAACTGGGTGAGAAGTCCGATGCTGCTGGGTGATTTGTTGTCAGCAAGTACAGCATGGTTTATGCGCCCATATACCAAAACTGAGATAGGTCGCAGAAGACACGAAAGTCAGCTCCTATGTCAACTAGGCAAGAGCCAGTGGGACTAAATATTTTAGTAGAAAAAGGACATGTTGAAAGGGGCCGAAATGCATGCTAATCAAGCCTAGATTTGGGATCGCCTAGTTATCACCAGTCGTTTCATACGCGATACGACTTCTTTCAGAGAGTCTAACCCATTGGGCGACGCTTAGCACGCGGCGAACGGGCGAGGAGCTCAGGGCTCCGGCTAATATTTTACAAGGATTCGTTTACTTATTACACGGCGAACGGGTGAGGAGCTTAATGCTCTGGCTATTATTTTACAAGGATGCGTTTACCCATTGTATGTGTCCACGAGCCGAACGAACAAATTCGAGTTCTGATCACTACCGCGAGTCGTTTGAATCTATGAAATGCGTCGATTGGCTCAATGCGATTACCATGGCCATTACCACTGCAATTACCGTTTACCATTCCCATGACCATTTACCATCCCAACTGCCCTTACATGCCCTACGCAAGTGAGCGTGAGGTCATCTTCAGCGCATCAGGATACTGCCCGGCATCGTATGAAGCGACTTGGCTTACCATGTCTGGAGGCATGGCATGATGACAGGAGCCTAGTTTCCCGCGGGGGGGGGGGGGGGGCTGAACAGTGAAAAATGGCTCAGCCTACAGTAAAAAGACGTCAACAAGCGGGTCCTTCCCCGAATTTGGCCCACTTTGCTCTCTAAAAGTTTGGTTCTCAACTTTTGGGGGTCTTAAAATTGGGGGCCTGATCTGAGCTCGGTTGTTTCGATTTGGACGATTCATTGGAACATAAACACTTCTTATTTGACACTTAGATCGGGTCTTAAGGTTGTCAGTTGGGTGCAGCTCCCGGAAACCAAAGTACGGTATGCGCCAAGTAATTTAGCATACCGTTGTGTTAACTCGTCAAAATGCATAACATGCAATGCTCTCGGTGACTTAAGAGTAGCCGATTGTGTGGGGCGACCGTGGCCTGCGCGTAAGCCGTGTTGACAGACTTATTTCGTGTTCGTGTGTGCTACACATGTTTTGTGGAGGACGTCATTTGATACCGGCTCGTGACCGTTACGCCTAAAATCAGATGGCAGCGTGACAAAAACGCAACAGATTAGAAAAGAGAAGACAGGGAAATTGAGCACGCATTGTACTATACCCTTCTTAAAAGCCCTTCTTATCACCTAAACCCATCTATGTTCTGATACGCCCGCAAAAGTAGAGAAAGGTACATCGGGGATTTCAAAGTCACCCAAGCGTTCATGAAGTCATAAAACGTCATTGAAATCCTGCTTTTCCATAAGCCATGCGGACATCAGGGCCAAGAATAATATAATTGTCGAGGCGTTCATAGTTGGCATTCGTGAACGCGATTTCCAGAGATAACGGCGGCCAGTTTTCTCTCAACCCATATTGTACAAGGTATGATGATGTAATAAAAAATGACACTTAAGAGCATATTTACTCAACTGAATTGCACTGCCTAGAGCAGTCCCATCCGCTTAAAAAGCACATAATTATTTATAAGTGAGCTTATTCCATCCTTTTTTATGCTTGCTTAAATATTTCAGTATGTGAAACACTCCCCATAATAAAGCAATATATAATCATCATCACCATCATCATCACTATATTACTAAAGGAACAGTGTGTGTGTGTATTCGTCAGTAAACCTGCAGGCCAAACGGTACGGGGTTTTTGCATGAAATTTGCACACGACCGAGATGTGCCGGCTGCGCTTGACAGAGTCGCGTCAAATTTTCGCATGTCACAAAAATGAGCGCGTGCCGAAAAAACGACCAAAATCCCATAGGGTTAACACGGGCGACGCCAGTTTTAAGAGGGCGACAGGCCGGCGGTCCGACACGCCTCGTTTCCCGGAGCCGTATCCCGGTAACCAAGGGTTGCAGCGACGTGAAACTTGCGCAGTCCGATAGCGCATGGAATGGGCCATCGTAATCGGGTGAGTTTTTGCGTCACGTGACACGTGGCACGTGCACACGTGTTGACAAGTTGAAATCGGCCGTTTTTGACGCGGTTTTATGTTTACCGTTATATCTCGGCACGCAAAGAAGGTAGAGCTCTGAATTTTGTTTCCCAACATTAACAATTGAAGCGGATACATTTTTAGTGTGCATTGCGGGTTTGCGCAACACACCGTTGCGCTGCAAATTGCATTACAAGTTGCAACGGGCCGAGTTTTCAAAACCGAAGCTGAATACAAGCCGCTACCGTCAAAACTATGCGTCATCTAGCGTTGAAAACTACAAAGCGTATCGGCCGATCCGTCCTGTCTCTGATGCACCCTTTTGTTGACAGCGTTTTAAAAACTGTCGCTCGTAAACGGGTCTAGACTGAGGGGCTGCATGACGACATTTTCGCCGCGACGATGGCAAGTTACTGCCCGACTCCCGGCGTACGTCCTAGGCGTTAAGGGTTCAAATGGCAGCTCGCGCGGCGGGCTTTCGACTTTGTTTAGTCACGCTTCATATTAAGGAGCGAGCTTTCAGACGTGGTCTAGGGCGGGGCAATACAATACCTGGGGCCTTGGACGTGGTTTGGGTCTGTCCGGTAGTGGGCCGGTGGAGGGGTCGTGAGAGGGTGCGGTGTGGGTCTTGGCATGGCGGTCGGCGGCGCGCTGTGCGTTGCGGTTGTCGTACGCGCACAGGCGTGGCCTTTGTTTCCCAACATTCACAATTGACGCGGCTACACTTTCAGTCGCGTCGCGGGTTTCTGCAACACACCGTTGCGCTGCAAATTGCACGACAACTTGCAAGATGCCAAGTTTTAATAATTGAAACGATACGGTCACACGTATGACACGGCACGGGATCACAGATGGATTTTGCTCTCTTCCACGGGTTTGCACCTTTTGTGTCACATTTCGGCACCTATGGCACTAACACACCCGGCATTGGCGCGATTCATTGATGAATGGAAGGAACGAGATGACAATGTTTGGTGACGCGTACCACGTGTCATGGCGCCCATGTGTTGAACTATGGATTTATACAATTTCGGTCTTTTGAGGGGCTTGCACGTTTTCGTGATATGTCAGAAACTAGGGAATAAAGTGGACAGCGACTGGCATGCTTCGATAAGTGGTCTAACGAGCGATCATTGAAACGTGCACGATGTCACTCTCCACGTGGCATGACACGTGTACATTAGCTGTGAAACTGTATTTTGCCGATTTCGTCCATTTTTACGCTTTACGCGGGATGTCCGCTCTTATGGCGCGTAGTAACACGAGACTAGCATGCTGCGATAGGCCATTGAACGGGAAATCCCGTGGTCACATGTGTCACAAGTGCGGCGTGGCATGTTGCACGTGTCGGGCACACACGAGCCAGGAAGATGGCTTTTGCTTTTTTCCACGGGTTTACACGCTTTGTGCCCCATCTCGGCACTCAGGGCACGGAGGTACTGGGGAGTGGCATGCATTTCTAAGAAATCGAATAGATAATGGCGTTTCATGAATTGTCATGTCGAACGTGCTGTATGGATTGATGGGGAATCGGACAAACCATCACGTGGTATAGATTGTAGCGCCACGTATGCACGAGCCAGAAAAATCGATTTGGCCGCTGCCGACCGTCTTCACTGTCCGCTACAATACAATGCCGTTGAATGCGACGGTAGCGCGTGCTGCCATCATTCAAAGGTGGACAGTTGATGAAAGTGGCAGCAATCAGCGGTCACGTCCCAGGATCAATCACCGGTCCCATGGAATAGGTTTGCCTGTGTTGCAGAGAGGGCATGCCAAATGCGCTCTCTCCTGCCGGCGGCTGCTAGAGACCGCCGGTACCGCGCGTGGCCTGCGCCCGAGTGTTTTTCAAACTTACCGCGATATATCGGCAACCAGGGCACCTAGGACCACGATTCCAACTGCAACAGATGCATAATTAAAATTTCTATTTCTTTGCATAGTGCAGTGAAGCAAGCGCGCAAGCGCTTGTCATTAATTAATTCACATATCTTCCTTCAGAACAAAAAGCTCTGCTACGTGTCATTACGCCCTTCGCCGCCTTCATCCAGACATGTTCTTTTTCAAGCCAATCAAACAGTCCTGACAAGGCCAGACGCCGGATGCGTAGGAGTCGCGCTGCTCGGAAATAGCTCCAGTCGCAACTGGCGCAGTTCCGGTGCTGTCTTGTGACGGCCTAGATAGTGAGAAGATCCTCTGGCCCCGCACGTGGCAGCGCCCAGGCGCGCAGTCAGATCCTTGGCAAGGGGGGGGGGGGGCGGGGCACAGGGCTGACAAAGGGCCTCTGATAGTAAAAGACCCCCCCAAATATAGCTGGATACGGCCAATTTTTTATGAGGGGATGTTTTCCTTGCTGTTTTTTACTTTTACCTTTTAAAACTGGAATGGAGTCAACACTACCGTGACCGGCATTCCACCGTGAAGCCGTGACCGACGGTTGGCGAAAATGATGACGCATCTGAAACAGTCACATCTGAACGCTTTATAACATCAAATCATGCATTTAGAAAGCATTCCTGGCGTATATTCCAATTGTGCGGTCTCAGATTGGTGATAAAAATGGGTTGGCCTTTGCAGCGCCGCGAAGTGGTGCTGGTGGTAGAACTGACAGAGAAGAGGAAAAACCTCTATTTGTCGTGATGCTGTAATTGTTTATCTGTCCAGAGGACAACCCGAAAGTGGTTAGAACGATACGCCCAGTCTAATTTCTGAACGATACGAATTACTTCTTGAGAACATTCGGTCTAATTGTTTTACAACGGTCGCTCTCACGCGCACGGTGCCCGCTACTTGTGTTTCTTGCTGTGGCCACCGCCGTTCAGGGTTACGGAAACTGCAGCCCAGCCGGAAACTGCAGGGACATCGCTGTCCCTGCTACTGAGATTGTGGGCGCGCAGGCTTAACCGTTTCGATGTAATTTGTTTCATTGGTCGATTTTGCAAAGGTATGAACGTTTTCAGGCAAATATGGGATGACACTGCTTGTTTTTAGCCCATTTCGACCCGCTCTATTTAACACTAATAGACCCATTATTTCTTTCCGGGAAAGGGACCCTCTTGGTTAAAACACTAAGGGGCACAGTGTTGTTCCCGGTCAAGGGCTGAAGGGCCATTCCGTTTCACCACGGGGTGTCTTCCGGCTGCCCTTTTGACGACGCGGGGCGGGATCCCCTGATCGATCCGGAGGCCCTTAGAGGGATACATTATATCACATTGGTATCATTTATACTCACATGGCGTTTACATTGGTATCACATATAGATAACGGTAAACTTTTTAAGTGGATAAGACTGCTCTGGACAGTACAATCCTGTTGAGGAAATATGTTCTTCAGTGCGTCATTTTTTATTACATCATACCTTGCACAATATCGATTGAGAGGCAACTGACCGCCGTTATCTCTGGGAATCGCGCTCACGAACGCCAGATATGAACGCCTCGACAATTGTATTATTATTGGCCCTGATGTCCGCATGGCTCATGGAATGGCAGGATTTCAATGACGTTTTATGGCTTCATGAATGCCAAGGTGACTTTGAAATGCTCTCCCCGATATACCTTTCCGCATTTTCGCGGGCGTGCAGCTCAAAAGAGACCAGTCCGAAGGTCTCCCCTCCATGAGCGGGAGACCTACGGACTCGCCCAGTTGATTTTGGATCGACGCAGGAGCCTTCACTGAAGCAACAACATTCCTGATGGCCACAGAGGATTCAATTATTGGCACATTTGGCACATTGGCACAACTTCAGTTTGGGTTAACGGGCCAATGATGGAATTGGGTTAGAGAGCCCACCGTTCGGTAGTGGGTGCTCTGACTAGCACAGGACCCTTCCATTGCCTCTATGTGGGCACTCATTATAAAATATCATGTTTCTTTCCTTGTCAGGGGGCCCCGACCAACTCAAAGAGGCCCGCTGTTATTCGGAGTCCTGTCGTCGTCCCTGTTGAGTGACTTTTCCCCTGACTGTCTCGAGGCCTCTTATTAACACAGAATGCCCTGTTTCTCAAACTCAAAGCTCTCTGACTGTCATTTGAGGGTCCGCCGCCACAGACCGGGGCGCCTTAATAAGACTTTGACCAATCCTTCGTGCCCTTAGATGCTCCAATCAGGTTCTTGATCGTCGCACCCGGTGAGCCTTCCAGGTTCTTCGGGCCTCCTCGAACAATGCCTCTGGCTGACTTGGAGCCCCTTGCCAACACAGGGCACTGTAGGTCCCTGTGAGACGCTGGAACCCTGACCAATGTAAATAAGTGATTCCGGCTTTGCCTCTGTCATTTGCCCAGGCCCATGCCGCCACGGAGCCGACTGTGTGTCACTGCTGGTGTCTGGCCGACATATGGGCCTTGATCAACTCAGAGGCTCCTGATCAGCGCACGGGGCCCTCTGGCTGGCATTAGATTGCCCGACCCTGCGGGCGGGAGCCCCTGAATACAACCTTCCAGGCCCCTCGAGCCGTCAAATCGGACCCTTTACCGCAAGTCCCCAGCTGCCCTTCGTATCCTCGAAATGTATGGGGAGGGCATGTGCTCTCTGTGCCTCCCCGTGCCTGCGCTATTGGCGGCACCTCAAGGTAGTCTATTTGCCACTCGCGACATTCTACAGTCGCACGACAGACCCGTGACTTCGTCACAGATGCCTCCTGCGTCTGTATGTGTGTAAATATATGTGCCAGTTGCTTTGCGACGAGCGAAACAGGCCATGCTTCACGGCAAACGTGACCCACGTGCGATCAACGTCGTTGCTGCCGATGCCGATGGGCGGCTATGATTGCGCGTTACAGTGCATCCGGTTGTAGGCCACTACACTGAGTTATGGCCGAAGCCTTCATTTACGGTGCATCGGCCCATGGGCTGCAGCACCGCAGCGAACGTCTGACTGTGACGCCTTCGTCAGCAATGAAGCCTATCGTGAGTCACTGCAGTAGGCTAGTGTGTAGGCCTCCATGGATGATTTATGTTCTAGAGCATTTTCAATGCATTACAGAGAAATTCACGAGGAAATGTAACGTGAAAATGCGCCACAATTCGAGCGAAAAGTGGGCAGGTTTCCCGGTATAAGTCTGGTGGTCGGAACAGGCACTACAAGTTTGTAATACAGCCGCTAGGACCAACTAGACCCGGATCGGGGCGCCAGGGTAGCGCAGCAGGGACGGGGGGCGTCAAGCGTGGCAGGTTTTGTGACAGCAGTCATCTGAATCTATTTTCGAAGCCATTAGCCAGCAATGCTCCCGTGACCCCGGGTGATCTTTGCCTCAGGCATATTCAACGTGTGCTTGATTTAGGTTGGAATGCATTCCGAATGCGATTCAAAGCGAATGAAACCGAGTGAAATCATTGGCTGTGTAGAACTGGAAATGAATCCGAATCTGACTCCAATGCAAAACAAGTTTGTAGAGAAAAAATAAAGTTAGTAAATTTATTGCGTGCTATGAAAAGAAGTAGTGGAAAGGCATTATAATGTATACATATTACACAATATGAACGTAGTTATTGCGTGTCTCGAAAGTGCGTTAGATGATAGTGTATGACATGTCGTAAGGTATTCGTAATGGTTGATGGTTGGTCTGCGTGCCGTCTAGAGTCCGTGTCGTAAAAAGCGCGGTTTCAAATGGCAACTTGTCTACACAACGCTACGTTTGCCACCCACGGCTATGCAACTTTGATCATAGTGCAAATGGTATGCCGGACGCTATTCCCACTAAATCCAGCTCATAAACAACACGATGTCTACAACACTACTTAAAACAAATACTCCAGATGTATATGGTTCAAACATGCATCATTCAAGCCATATTCACAACTCACATCCATGTCTAGATCCTGAATGCAAGATGCACCAATTGAGTGAGAACTGAACTGGGGATGTGGTTTGTTCTGACGATTATTGCAGTGCATAACGCCGTATTATAAAAAAATAAAGTATCCAGGCACCCGTTCCTCGGGAAGGTCAGCACAGACATCGGCTGATCACACATATTAGCTTGAGACGTTTGTGATCACGGGCAATCATCGGACGATGCACGGAACTCCGATTATCGTGGAATGCATTTATACGAAAAGCACAGAACCACATTCACATACGCCTGCACCACACCCGCTAAGGCATCCTGTACGCACAACTGCCTTCAACATCAAAAGACAGAGACTTTTACCGATTACTGAAATCTGTCCAGGTCAGAGCCACAGTTCGTCGGGCCGGCCGCCTGACTGGACACACACTACACATGCATTAGCTCGTCACCCCGGATTCCTTGGAACGGGAATTACAACTGGGTGGCTTGACTAGAGGTCGAAAGCCAGCGAAAAGCATCCTATCACCGCTCATCAGACTCGGTAGCGTCCTATCACCGCCCATCAGACTCGGCAGTCTGCAGTCTGGCGTTCGACCGATCCAACACCGGGGAACCTCTTAGCGCTTGACTTTTGCTAGGCTTAGGCCCGAGGGCGCAGTTCCGCGAGATGAGTTGGTGAGGCGCTAAGCGAGCGTTTAATCACCATGTCTAAAAACGTACATCCTAGCGGTTTGAACAATATAACTTCAGGGAACTGGCTAAAAAGTTCAAGAAAATGAAAGAAGAACTGAGTTGAGGAAGAGGCCCAGGGCTAGCAACTGCCCCGGAAACTTCACTTCTAGTTTGGCCCATCTCAAGCGTCGCAAGACGAACACTACACGCGCTTCACAGACAGGCGGACCCAGGGTGGACCAACGGACGCCCTTCACGCCAGACTAGGTTTGGAGACGGTAAGCGACTGCATCAGCAGTAGCATGTCCTCGCGGCTGAAGGGGCACGAGCTGAACATCTCGTGGCAGCTGGAACTGGGCGAGTCGCGCATCAGCCGGCCCATGTGCGCCGCGTACGTGTACTGGTAGGCGGCGCTGTCCGGTAGCTCCAGGGTGAACCGTCTGCGGGCACAGACGGGCGTCAAAGGCGCCGCAAGCAGCGCCGCACGCTGGACTCTGCTCAGCCTGGGCCGACCGGGAATGATAAACGGTCAGTAAAGGAGATCTGCTGACCGATCTGACTGATCGATCTGCTGACCACAGACATCAGTGGAAACTACGGTACGGAGGTACGGAGGTGTGCAGCGGCCAAACCTGCTCTCATAGGACTAAACCAGACGCCAGCATCTGACCATCGAAAGATGTTCGTTGACCTTTCTCGGCATTCTATCCCCGTTACTGCAGGCAACTGCTTTCCACGCCATTTTTTTCAGACGCCAGCTGTCCACGCGGCAAAAGACAAACGCCTTAAAGTCTCTTCGAATAACACCGTCAGCTTGAGCTGAATTAGCCACTTGCGTGTCTGGCGGTACGCGGCAGGGTCATCTCGTTCTCACCTGTACATAACGTTTCGTCCGTCCAACCGGTCTCACCTTAGCGTGTTGGCAACGTTTTTCTCGACGTCGCCGGCCTTGGCCAGCTCGTGGTCTTCCTGCATGTGCACTTCACAGATGAAACGCTGCATGCAGGCCGGCTTGCTCTGGCGCCACGAGGAGGCGGAGGCCATGGCTGCACAGCGAGGGCAGACAGACGTGTGGGCGACGTGTGGCAGCAGCGTTCGGGCCCACCTACCATTGCAGCACACTGCCGCTCGCACGGCGCAGTTGCTGCAGGCACAACTTCCCAACAGACATCAGCACAGCACCTGAGTCTTTTTCAAGACGCGTCGTCGCAGCATAACCCCTTTTCCAAGACGCATCGTCTCAGCCCAAGCCTTTTCCGAGACGCGTTGTCACAGCATGAGCTTCTCCAAGACACATCGTGACAGCATGACCTTTCTCAAAAAACGTCGTCACAGCATTAACCGTTTCCCAAGACACATCGTCACAGGACAAGGCGCTCTTATCATGACACATTCCACAGCTCACACACTCACCACACTGACGCGCTGTCTCACAAAACATATCTCAGCAACACCCCCATTGCCCACAGCGCATTGCCACGGCAAACAGGGTTTCTCACGCCACATGGTGACGTCACACATGCGCCCGGCCGGCACATAGCGGTGCCGGTACTGTGCAACCGGCACGGCGCCAGCCATCCCATCCCAGCCATGGCGAGCTCAGCCATGCTGGGATGGGGTGGCAGTACATGGATACATGGAAGGCTTCAGCGCATTATTACGCCGGCTGTTGTCATCAATATACTTGCCGCTCTACGGTCGTCTCACTGGCCTTTGCATATGTTCTCATATGATCTGAGTAATGCAAGTAGGCGCTAAACATGGACCACCATAATGCTGAGCGCTCCTATTCACACATCGACTTCCACAAAGCAAAGCACATTCCTGCCGATATTGCAGCGGCGCTCGCAAAAAGTCTCAACACCTTCGCGTCGCCTCAGTACAAGCCGTCGCCATGGCAACCCGACCACGCCACTCACATTGCCTGTCGCTGCGTCTCCGATCCTTCAGCAGGCGGTACAGCTGGGCCGTGGCCTCGATGTCGCGCACGGTGGGCGTGGCCTTGTCGTCGGCGCCCGGGGGTGTCCGGTGGGGCTTCCGCTCCGGGGGCTCCGTGGCCGGGTGAGGCCCTGGGGACACAGCCCGGGGCGTCACCAGGGCAGCGTGCCGTGCAAGCAGCGATTAGGGTACTCAGCTGCACTAGTGGACACGATTCGCGGTCGCTGTGCGTGACACTACAGCTTCTTTGCGCTCACAGTATGCGGAACAGATTACTTCTTGGTCGGAATGCGTAAATATGAAAACATTATGTGGGTTATGACACTATTTCTGAAGCAAGGGAATAATTTGCGAATCACTTAGGCTTTCCACTTTACCCTGATGGATTTGGCTAACGAATCCATCCATAGCGATCTTCCAAGGAACACCACAAGTGTTGTTCTGAAGGTTCTTACAAGCGTTCTAGCTCTAATGACGCCATTGTTCTAGTGTATAGTACGGAAGCCGGGCCACGGCTCTAGCGAGTCTTACCTCAGATGGCGAAAAAATACCAGCTTAAGCGCCTGAGCCCACCCCGGTCTTCGCGATTTCTAAAAGTCAATATCTTGACGACCAGTGGCACTAATCACAAGCACGATTCTCTAAAACGTTATACTGCCTACATGTTGTGGCATCCGCATTCAATCTGTATTTGATCTGGTTCACTGCAATGTGAGCCAAGTATAGCCTTGGCCATTCAACTGGCGTGAGAAATGTAGGATTTGATTATTGCGAAAAACGTCACACAGCGTATGTTGAGTCCAGCACCAGATCTTAACGGCTCGGCACAACAGTAAAACGAAGTTTGCTTGTTTGGCGGAGGAGACAAAGGGATGCACAGACACACGGTAGCGAGAAGTTCACTATGACAGAGTATTAGTCTCATAGAGTTTCGGCTAAAGACAAACATCATAGCTGGCAATCTTCCGGCGTTTGTTTTAGTTATTGTGGGTCTAAGGCCGCGTTGGATCTGGACATTCTGCAGCCCACCTTCCACACCCACATCTCAAAATGATATGTGAGTGTTCAGCCGTTTTTCAATCCGCTTGCCTGCTTGTGTTGTGCAGTGACAGGCAATGGTAACTTTATTCGTAGTGGAAGTGTATCGCTTCATATGTTTATCAGATCCATGGCTAAAACTCAATCTCACGCACCTATTCCGAGAAGAACTTTCGTTAACAAAGCGAGAGCTGCTACCCTTCTTTGAACTATTCTACCCCGCCTGACCCTTCTGCTAAGCCGTGGCTGCAGCCAGTCTCCGAAACTGAGGGGGACAGTCGCGATTATAGAGGTAAAGCCGGGACGTGCAAGGAGAGCCTGACCTAAAAAGACGGCACTTTGAATGGAAAAATATAAAAACTTGCATTAATGAGCCTAAGGCATTTTCGCTGGTTGGCTGAACAACAGGGATCATCTGCCGCAAAGTGACAGATCAATTCTAATTGCTATCTTAACGATGTCCTAACCGTTGCTTGACATGGTCGCTTTACCAATACCTCCTGGTGAACTGGAGGTCGGTGGTTACCTACAGCAAAGAACTCATCACAATTTTATAGGGCAATATATGCGAGCGCAACCTGCAGGAACAAAGTTTGTTAGCTCAGCTTCCCCGTGTGTGCCGCAAAGCAAAAGACCTTCCCGCGTGGCAGGAGGGGCGGGGGTGAAGGGGATATGGCACTCCCACTTTTTGTGAAATTTAGCATTGACGTTAAAAGGATGTGTGGAAAGAATCTACCTCAACAAAAGTTTTTACCCGCTCAGTTATTGTGCCGTTCTTACAGCCCTGCTCCCCCTGTTACATGAGCTGTTCGACAATCCGTCAGGAAGTATCGCCTGAGCTGAGAACCTGTATGCCCTGCTGTGGTGTTGGCTCTGGATATGGAGCCGGGCGCTGCACGGGCGCATATCGCACTGCTTTTTCTGTTATTTCTCTTTGGGGGGGGGGGGGGGGGGTAGGAGACAATGCGGCAGCCTTGCGTGATTTTCCAAACGCACCATCACTGCACGGCACTCCAGCGCCAGAAGGTACCGAATCAGAGCTTCTTCGCCTGGGATTTGTCACCAAATGCGGACAAACTCGTGCACTAATTGAGGCGGCAAAGGCAGCGTGTTTTGGCACCGATTGTGTTATGTTGTGTTCTAATGCGCTTTTTATCATTTGTTATTGTTTTCTTATATATATATATATATATATATATATATATATGGATTGTGCATTACATAAAGCGCAGACAAAGCGTCGTAGCCGGTGTTTTACCACCTTCAACTCAATCACTTGACGGGATCAATAGAGCTGTACGACCTCAGTCGTCTTCTTATGATGCAGTCTATTAAAATATATTTGTTACTGATTTATATGCCACGCTTCCCCCTCCACCCCACACGACCCGACCACAACACACCACGCTACACCACACCACACCCCTCTCCTCCCCTCCCCTCCCCTCCCCAACCCCCACCCCCTCCCCTACCTCCCCTCCCCTCCCCTCCCCTCTCCCCCCCAACCACACCCACAGTCGTCTAGCCGCGTGGTCTGTAAATATTCGGTCACGCTCTAACCTGGAATAGCTTGTCAATTTCGCACCCACGCGATGTCCGGCCGCCGCCAGCTGGCGTCCACCGACCGCCTTGTTTAATACTTTAAAAGGATATTCTTCTGTCACGCTTTCTCCTACAACTCGTCTGGCTGCATGGTCTGTAAATGCTCGGTCCGGCGGCCCCTCGCCGAGAATAGGCCCGTCCATTTCGCTCGCACCACGCGATGGCCGGCTCCGGCTAGCGAATGCAGCGCGGCCCCGTGGGCCGGCTCCCTGGTCTGCTCCGTGCCGTCCCGTCTCACAGCACACCCGGACCACGCCCACCCCGCGCTGCTGGCAGACTCAGGGTCAGCCGGTCTGCTCAGGGCCACGAGACCGGGCGCCGAGACGCCGGGACTGGGGAGACTGTGCGGCGCGCGCGCGCGCGCGCGTGTGTGTGTGTGTGTGTGTGTGTGTGTATGCGTGTGTGTGTGTGTGTGCGTGTGTGTGTGTGTGTGTGTGTGTGTGTGTGTGTGTGTGTGTGTGTGTGTGTGTGTGTGCGTGCACGGACCGCCGGGCTGAGATGGGTTTACGAGTGGCTGCTGACAGTCGCTGACCAGGCGGCAGTACGTGGCTCTCGGTCAGAACCGGTGAGGGCGCAAAGCGTGTGCACAGATGTGTTCAATGCTGTTTCGCGTCTGGGAGGCTACACAGGATATCGCATCGCACGCAATTGTATGCTGATAACCTATCGGGCATTAGGATGTCTACCATTTAGCATATCTTAGGATCATTAGGATAGTTACCAGCCTAAAGATAAGAAACGAAGCGAAAGATACGCGCGCGTTGGGTTTCATCTATAAGCGAGGCTTTGCTTGTGGCCCTTTGCTTTGTTAGCCCTTTGGGTGTCATTTAGGGATGCTCCACCTTGTGGAGCGCGTTGTTTTCCTCACGTACGGCAGCGATCCAACTAGATTCCGTTCAGTTACATGTCATCTACTTGAACAGTTGTCGCGCTTGCCACCTGAGAAAATGCGAAATAGGTTCCACTTTCCCTGACGGCCTTCTTGTGCCACGACCGGGGGCCAAGGTCGCGTGCAGCGTGTTACACAACACCATCACACTAAAGACATTCTCTCTCCATTTCACGTCCAGATCACCGCGAACAGCACAATACTCACGTGGTGGCACAAACTCCATCGGCTCCTGTTCCTTTTCCTCAGGCAGCTGGAGTGGCTGCGTCCTCTTGGGCTGCACGCGGTTCCTGTCACCAGCCTGCACATCTGGCACCACCCAGGAGGCCACCAGGCCCTCCAGCAGCCATCCGGAGGTCGCCGGCAAAGCGCAGAGCGCCACCAGCGCCGCCATCACCGTCCACTGCCGAGCCATTTTCACCTGCGTCTCATGTCCCCCTAACCCCCGCTTCCTGTTGATACCAGTCCTATCGACGCGCCGCACGTGCTCGCGCCACTCCAGCCAATGGCAAAGCACGCAAGGCCGCAGCCGGCGCGGCCAGCTGCGGGCTGAAAAGTGAAAGTGCCGCCCGCAGTGGAAGGCCAGTCTGGCGTCCGTGCTATGGGCAGCTACTGGAGTGCCACGGTTCGTAGTTACGTTACTCGGCCACGGCATGGCGTTCATCAACTCACGGACACCCCGAACAACAGAACTGTCGCGACGTATTTATTGGACAGAAAGAACCTTTGGAAAGCGTGACGAGAGAGCGATTGTAGGAACATGCTGGTATCAGCTACCCAATGCCTGACCTATTGTGTGTGAGCTTACCCAGGTACTTCCACTTAATGCAATTTGTGTTATTGACTTCGCTCATAGCATAAATGAAGCAGTTATTTCGAGCACCAAATGCATACACCACAGCTTTGAGGTTCTGGCAACGTTTTATGTATTACGTGTAGTGAGCAGATTTCCATCCTTCGCCCTGCCAAATCAGGACTTCAAATCAACCGTAATGTCCCACCTCAAATTTGCTGCCCTCAAGCTCACTTATAACTATTGATATGCTTTAAGTGGAAAAAGGCTGCTCTCGACGACATAATTTTTATATTTAGTAAATACGATGTTCAATAATATGTCATTGTTCGATTGCGTCGTCGTGCCCTGCACGACATTGACTGAGAGCCAATTGCCGGTCGCTATTTTTGAGAATCTTGCTCACGATCGCCAGATATGAACGATCCGACAATACAATTTTTGTTAACCTTGATCTCTGCATGGTCAGTGAAATGCCAGTAATTGAATGATTTTAACACACACCCCTTTTGACGCCAACCAATCTAAAATGCTGTAGCTACAGCAGCTAGTTTCGGCCCGGCCAGTCACACTTTTGACGCGGTGATCTCTGCAGCCACTCACCGCACCACATGGAATGCTCAGCGGTAGGCAGCACTTTTCTTTAGGTGTGTGATAATACTTTCAAGGCACCTAACTGCAGACCTTTGGCCATATGGTGTATTTGTGCAGCGTTGCACTGTAACCACCATTGTACATCACCGCCGATAGATATGGAAAATGTGAAGTTTTGTAATCGCGGGAAGAAAAAAAGACTGAAGAACATGAAAAGATGACATTCCAGGTCTCGGCGACCCCGTGGTGCAGTACCATGACACCAACTAATGTTTACGGAAACGCGAGAGAAGAACTGTGCTAGCCGAGCACTGTGTGCAGATGTCAGTGTAGATTCTCACAAGCAACCGTGCGCATACCTCGCACGCAGCCACTTCCCGTCGTTTTTAAGGACTGGGGTCAGGCCTCGACGATCAGCGGACGGCGACGTGAAGGCACCTGTGCGACGTGAGCGTCCGTATCGTGCACCAATCACTCGGTGGCGTCGACGCTGTCCGACCAATAGGCGCTCTGGTAGCGGGCGGGAAAGCCGTCACCTTTTCCAAAATCAGCCTCAAACGGATCTTGCGAGACCTCACCGCTTCGTTTAGGTCTGAGCCCTTTGCTGGACAGCTTGGTACATCTGTGGCATCCACGGCGGCTTTTCCTTAACCCTGTCCGTCCATGTGCATGATCACTTTTGCCTGAGATCGATACTTCGTAGCGCCAGGAGTGGAAACTTACTCACATCATACCTGTCCAGCCCCACTCTACAGTTATATCTGCGACGGTAGCCTGCAGCGCCGAAGTGGTACCGTTCTGAAAAGCGCTCCCCAAACATGTCTGTGCCTCGTCTTAACGGCCCTCACATCGACAAGTGAGAAATGTCGGCGATCAGTAACCGGGGCTACAGCTCTCAGACCTGTCAGTTCCCCGACGCGCCTTTTGATTGGGGTGACTTCCATGAGCACTCAAGCCAGCGAGTCAGCACAATGTTTTGTGATGTTTTATTGTTCATATAGATGACGCGCTGGTACAGGGTAGCATGAATGCTGACCGGGAGCTGACTGCCAGTACAGTGCTCGCCGTCACCGGAACCGACGGAAGACAGGCATCGGTGCGGGTTCGGAGCTCCAAAACACAGCGCGCCCGCTGCCCGCGCCGAAACACTCCGACGACGCCGTGTCAGCGTCACTATCGAAAATATACACAGCATCGACACGGGTATGGATGCACAGGCGCACGCTCACTCGCCGCGGCGTTGCACGGCGGCTCGCAACTCCGTCATTGACGCGTCGTGTCGCCATGGCAACGTCAGCTGACGCGTCGCAGTCGTTATTGCCGCTGAAATGGCTGAAATAGTAAACCTCAGCCTGGCGGGGTAGCGCGTCGCCACCCGCTGGCGGGCGTGTGATCGCTCCCGAGAAGAGACACCCGCAGGCCTGCTGAGCTCCGACGCGATCCGCTCAGCTGACAACCGCCGCAAGTGGCAGGGCTTCGTGGTGATACTACGCGGCGAATTCGACGACACAGTCACCGCCCGCCAGCCGTCCGGAGGACCGTCTAGACGGGATCATGGCTCCGCAGCTGCAGTGAACCTACGTCGTATCACAACTGGTGTGGAGGATGTGTGTCGGGCCGCCCGCGTCGCAGGGCATCTCTATCGTCCCAGAGGAGAAAAGCGCGCGCCCCATCGTCGGTAACTTGAGCCGCTCATATCTGACGGTCGGTTGCCGCATAGCTACTACGTATTTTCTGATACGCAGTTGAAAATGGAACAATTGTTGCAGCTTTGAAAAGGTGACACGGCGTAAAATTTCAGATATCCGACTTATTGTCGTTTGGGGTTCGGCACCTTGTGTTTGGAAACGAACCTGGAAGTGTCCAATGACGCACGGTTCTCTTCTTTGGAGAAGCAGGTCTATACTGGCGTCGGGCGACTGTGGTATGTTGGCATTGATTGGCGATCGGTGAGGTGGATCTGGACCAGATTTGAACCGCCGTGACGCGCCCGTATCCGATTCCATCAGATGCAGGCCGCCGCTCACGGGCTGCCGTCGGACAATGCCCACTGCCAGACATCCCTATCTGACGCCATGCACACGCTCTCAACACGGGACGGCCAACATGCAGCTATGGTCCATCGCGTCCCACCCGGACCCCACCGACCTCGCGCCTCGCTCGCGCCGCGTCCCACACCGTAGCGTGCGGGCCCCGGACTTCTGTCCCGCCGCGCTTTGGGCTCGGACATCCCTAGAGACGCGCGACGCGACAGCGTGGGGCGCGGGCCGCGCCGGCGGCAGCACATGACGAACCGGAGCTGCCCTGACGAGAGCTGGGAGCCCCGCCGAGACAGCCCGCCTTCACTCCCTCTCCGCCGTCACCTGAACCTACTCCTGGTCCGGCTCCGGCTCCAGCCCTGGTTCCAGTTCCGGCTCTGGTTCTGGTTCCAGCTCCGGCTCTGGCTCCAGCTCCAGTTCCAACTCCGACTCCAGCTCCGGCTCAGGCTCCAGCTCTGACTCAGGCTCGGGCTCCAGTTCCGGCTCGGGCTCAGGCTCCGCCTCCGGTTCCGGCTCCGTCTCCTGGTCGTCTCCCCGGTCACCAAGCGTCTCCTTCGATCCGGGGAGCGGAGACGGAGACTTGTCGCCCAGGTCCACCAGGCTGCCCTGTGGACACGACGAAGACGTTGACGGCAACGTGTTCGCGGAAGACGGGGGAAACAGTAGCAGACACGTCTCTTGCGGACATGACACGCGAAGGCAGCCGGGGTCTCTAGGTCCCTGTCATTATTGTCTCCATGGGCACCGTATGACTAAGGCAGTCCCCGCGCCCGAAAGCCAAAATCATCATCACCACCACTACTGTCTCCATGGGCGCCGGATGACTAAGGCAGTTCCTGCGCCCGAAAGCCAAAATCATCATCACCACCACTACTGTCTCCATGGGCGCCGGATGACTAAGGCAGTCCCCGCGCCCGAAAGCCAAAATCATCATCACCACCACTACTGTCTCCATGGGCACCGGATGACTAAGGCAGTTCCTGCGCCCGAAAGCCAAAATCATCATCACCACTACTACTGTCTCCATGGGCACCGGATGACTAAGGCAGTCCCCGCGCCCGAAAGCCAAAATCATCATCACCACCACTACTGTCTCCATGGGCGCCGGATGACTAAGGCAGTTCCTGCGCCCGAAAGCCAAAATCATCATCACCACCACTACTGTCTCCAAGGGCACCGGATGACTAAGGCAGTTCCTGCGCCCGAAAGCCAAAATCATCATCACCACCACTACTGTCTCCATGGGCGCCGGAAAACTAAGGCAGTTCCCGCGCCCGAAAGCCAAAATCATCATCACCACCACTACTGTCTCCATGGGCGCCGGATGACTAAGGCAGTCCCCGCGCCCGAAAGCCAAAATCATCATCACCACCACTACTGTCTCCATGGGCACCGGATGACTAAGGCAGTTCCTGCGCCCGAAAGCCAAAATCATCATCACCACCACTACTGTCTCCATGGGCACCGGATGACTAAGGCAGTTCCTGCGCCCGAAAGCCAGAATCATCATCACCACCACTACTGTCTCCATGGGCACCGGATGACTAAGGCAGTTCCTGCGCCCGAAAGCCAAAATCATCATCACCACCACTACTGTCTCCATGGCCACCGGATGACTAAGGCAGTTCCTGCGCCCGAAAGCCAAAATCATCATCCCCACCACTACTGTCTCCATGGGCACCGGATGACTAAGGCAGTTCCCGCGCCCGAAAGCCAAAATCATCATCACCACCACTACTGTCTCCATGGGCGCCGGATGACTAAGGCAGTTCCTGCGCCCGAAAGCCAAAATCATCATCACCACCACTACTGTCTCCATGGGCACCGGATGACTAAGGCAGTTCCTGCGCCCGAAAGCCAAAATCATCATCACCACCACTACTGTCTCCATGGGCACCGGATGACTAAGGCAGTTCCTGCGCCCGAAAGCCAAAATCATCATCACCACCACTACTGTCTCCATGGCCACCGGATGACTAAGGCAGTTCCTGCGCCCGAAAGCCAAAATCATCATCACCACCACTACCGTCTCCATGGGCGCCGGATGACTAAGGCAGTCCCCGCGCCCGAAAGCCAAAATCATCACCACCACCACTATCGTCTCCATTCCGGAGCGGCGGGGACAGCAGAGACAAACGGTCGCGTGCACCGAGAAGATGTGTCTTAGAACTTCAAGAAGGTATCTTGCGGAAACAGTTCGTGCAACGTGAACCAGGTGTCCTGCCTAGACTGCAGGCAACGGGAGACGGAAGCTCGGCAGAGACCACTTCTCATGAGGAAGGGTTCTGCGAGGCCGGCAGGATCATTGACATGCAGGCGTTCCGCGGGAACGTAAATACATCAGCAACGTAGGACGTTCTGCGAAGATGCTGAGTCGCATGACCCAGGAGTCGCTCTTAAGACCCAGCCGGCAAAGCTGGCATTGGTCTGGATTGGCAATGGACATAATACACCCTGTTCGACAGCAGCACTCGCTGCCCCGGCATTGATCCGTGATGGCCGAATGCCGTGCTTGGACCTCGAAATACGCACGCAATGGGGACGCGTAATACGATATTGAGCTCGCTCCCGAAAGGCGCAATGCAATGTTTCTGGCTGGTCTGAATGAATACGCTCGCACGGAGTCCCCAAGCTACAGTTAAAAAAGTCGCCACATCAGCATCTTCTTCACATCAGCAATACATGTCTTTATTTTATTACTTCCGCATTCATTCAATCCAGCGGGACATATGAGATTGATATTTCCAACAGTAGATAATAATTTCCTTTACAGGATTATCAACCATTTCGCGGCAGGATTGACCGCAAACAGTTTTCAAACAAATTCTAAGGATCTATAAACATCTTGAAGCTCGCTGACCAGCTCGTCATCCCTACACGTCTTATGAATCCCTCAACCATCCTAGAGGGTTATGCTCCTGAGTCCCTAACACTTGCAGCGATCTTTATGTCCATGTGCAGCCGGTCCCTGATGATGTGCTGGGATCGCTGGCACAGCCCGCTCCCAGGGCTGACATGGCATGATCACGAGCTTGAGTCGCCCCCCCCCCCCCCTTGAAACCCTGGTTAACACACCGAGATCCGTAACATGAGCAGCTCCGTTGCCTAACAGGGTCACCAGCATAACCCGCTACCCCAGCTGGCGTGCCGAAGCCGCTGGTATGCGCCGCTCACTGGCGGATGCACTTACGCTAGCATAGACCGCTTCTCCACTGGTCTGGCTGGGAAGAGATCGGTAGCATCACCTACTCCCCGGCCGGCTTACTCGCGATAGGATCGCTAGCATAAGCTATTTCCCGGCTGACGTGCGGGCTTCGCTAGCGTCGCCTGCCTCCCGGCCGGCCTGCCCGGGAACGGATCGCTAGCACAAGCTATTCCCCAGCTGACGTGCAGGCTTCGCTAGCGTCGCCTGCCTCCCGGCCGGCCTGCCCGGGAACGGATCGCTAGCACAAGCTATTCCCCAGCTGACGTGCAGGCTTCGCTAGCGTCGCCTGCCTCCCGGCCGGCCTGCCCGGGAACGGATCGCTGGTACAAGCTACTCCCCAGCTGACGTGCAGGCTTCGCTAGCGTCGCCTGCCTCCCGGCCGGCCTGCCCGGGAACGGATCGCTGGCACAAACTATTCCCCAGCTGACGTGCAGGCTTCGCTAGCGTCGCCTGCCTCCCGGCCGGCCTGCCCGAGAACGGATTGCTGGCATAAGCCGGCGTTCGCCGGCGGCAGTCTCTGATGGCCGGGGCCACGCAGCCGCCGGTCACGAAGCCCGGCCCGTCCGCACGAGCCGAGCTGCACGGCTATTTCAGGCGGCCATTAGCAGTACTTGTGAGGGCGCGGACTCAATCCGTGATGATGCTTGCATGCTGTGGGCGCTGGGGCCAGTGTGGGTGCAGTCGGCCATAATGGCTGTCGGGGGGACAACTAGGTTCATTGCCGCGACCGAAGGCGCAATACGCATTCCGTGTCCGTTAAGACTACATGTAGACGGACTTCTAACTCGCGGCCGAGGGGAGGGGTGCTTTGATTCCTCCGTGTTTTTACCATGAAGTTTCAAACGGTGACACCCAACGTGCGGAACTGTATACAATAGAGTATCCGTTTTTGGTGTCAAAAATAAGTAATGTTTTAATGTCATATGCATGTAGCGGATCAAAGTCAGGCCATGGTTGTTGGCAAAACCATTTTTTTAGAGGAATCTTCCAAGCTGATGCAACAATAGATCTTTAGACGAGGTAATATAACATCGAAATGGTTTCTTAAACTATAACAATAAAAATCAGGATCACAAATAGTTATATTGGCCTTGACTTCGGTGCGAAGACGAGAGCAAGGTCAATACCAAACAACTTTTGGATGGAAAATTTGTTTTTGAGGCGCGTTTAACGCTTATTTCACATTTCTTGATCACAAAGACTCAAACAGACTGTTCATGTTGACGATATGGATGTCAGGGAAGGTCACTGACCTGAATTGACCCCGATGGACCTTTGCTTTGAAGAACTTACTGCCTAGAGCATTTCTGGATGCCGTTTTTAAATGTTAATATGAAATTAATCTCGAATGGCTTTGTGCCACTTTTCCAGTTAAATGTAGATCAGGTAATTGAACTGAAATAACATTGTTTGACCTTTGGCTTGGAAATGGCATCTAGGTTGAAGTTGGATACGTGAGTAAGTATGACGGTACCTCCGAGACTATTTTAAGCCCAGCCTTGTTTAACCTTACTTGAGCCGAACTTTATGCGCTGGATATGTGAAAAAATCAACAGAAGCGAATTTGCATCAAATCTTGCTTTGCCTCATTAACTTGGTATTTCTAGCTCCTTCGGTTCGCGACAGCCAAGGGCTGAAATGGATGGCCCTGACGAGTTGCATTCTAGCGGCCAACAGAGGGCGTGTTAAAACTGTAGCCTTCTCAGATTACTTTTTCTTAGTGGGTGGCAGCATCTATCACAAGAGGGTCAGCCAGTAATGGCCATTCCGGTGTTGTGAGATTAAGAAAAGTGGGTGACAGTGGAGCAATACTGTATGCACCTGGGAACGCTCCGCCGAGAAGCAGCTCCCACAGCGACCACTATACGGTGCGTGGGCTGGGCGCTTGGGCGGGGCCGCCGCCAGGGGCTCTTAAGGCCACTCATCGCTGGCGCATGCGGCTTGCTCCTGATACATGGGGCGTCGCGGCGATGAGGACAAGGTGAGAATGAGGAAAGAATAGCTGGTGATCGTAAACTCGCGGTAATCTCCATCTGCTACCGTCAAGCCGGACGCTGAAGCGAGGCGGAGCCGCTCGGCGCCCTGCGACAGCCGGCCAGCACCGGGCGGTGCTCGACCCGGCTGGAAGCGGCCCATCCGCGCCGCCAGGCGCTAGCTGGTCCTAGATGCGATGTCCGACCGCGGTGCTTTGACGCGCGGTGCGTGTGACCCATACGTTCTGACGACTGGCGCAGAGGGGACCCGTCCGGTCGCTAGTCTCGTAGCCGTGTGTCCAACCGTCCGACCTCTAGACTCGCAGGCATGTGTCCAACCGTCCGACCCCTAGACTCGCAGGCATGTGCCCGACCGTCTGGCCGCTAGACTCACAGGCATGTACCCGACCGTCCGGCCGCTGGACTCGTAGCCGTGTGCCGGCCCGGTCGGCCGCTAGACCCGTAGCCATGTGCCCACCGTCCGGCCGCTGGACTCGTAGCCGTGTCCCGCCCGGCCGGCCCCCGCTCCTGGACGTTCGGCGTTGCCAACTTTGCTTTCTCCGCCTGGCTATGTGTGAGCTGCACTCGTCTTGCTCGGCTGCGCGGGGCGAGTGGCGTGGGCCATTTCTGCTAGTGCGGGGATCGTGTGGGATCGTGTGGGGTCGTGTGGGATCGTGTGGGATCGTGCGGGGTCGCGTGGATTATGCGGCGTCGTGTAGGCTCGCACCGGTCGTTTTCAGAGGTGCGACGCGAGGCTAGCGCACGGCAGAGGTGAGGCTCTTAAGCGCCGCTAGCCGGGGTTTTGATGCTGTGAGCGAGGTCGGCGGGCCCGCCCGATGGCTGTTCCGGCGGGTCAGCTCAGCTAGTACGCCGGGCTGAAGAAGTCGCCTAAGGGCGGGCTCTCTGCAGTAACGGTGTGCTCAAATGCAACGTTGACATCCTGCCGCCTTTCACCCGAAAATGAAAGTCGCGAAAAGAGACGTTTGCAATGTTGCGGCACCTGCTTCCAGTTCAATTTACCTGCAAATATTAATGTTATTGCATAGCGTGATTTCAATTGTCTTGCATTCAATGTTCATGATCATTACGTCATGACCGCTTTTAAGGATACATTTGAGCGGAACAACGGGGAACAAAAACATCACGGAATTTGGCCCGTGCGGATTGTTTTATTTGACAGATAAGTGTCTGTTGGCAACGATTCTAAGCCTCAAGAATGCTTTAGGAACTGAACCGCGGGAGTTTCAAATGATTGTAGGGAGGTTTAAGGTTCGGGGCCAGCAGTAGAACGTCACGACATCGCTCCGCGAATGTGCCCAAACTGCCCAGTGCTGCCTATGCATCTTCAAGTCTAATGAAAAATAAACACCGATCTCACTGTTGCTTGGGCAATAGCACGACAATGACAGTACACGTTTAAAAATTGTTTAAGTATAAAAAATATACGTCGAGGAAATTTAAGTTGGCTGTTGTTGTAAAATGTCTACTCTACTCTGGTCTCAGCTACGCTGGTCACTGAATGACTCCTTAGGCCCTCCGAGCTGACAGCGCCCTATGCCATGACATCTCACCTGACTGCTCTCCGTCCGCTTCAGCTCTTCGACGATCTCCTGGTGCTCGTCAATCAGCTTCTCCAGGTCGTCTAACCGCCGCGCAGCCTCTGACTGAAATGAGACCGACAGAGGGTCAGAGGAGCAACAGATGACAGGAGAGCGGTTAGACGGAGAGCAACAGATGACAGGAGAGCGGTTAGGTGGAGAGCAGCAGATGACAGGAGCGTGACAGATGACAGGAGAGCGACGGAGGTTCAGGGGAGCAACAGGTGACAGGAGCGTGACAGATGACAGGAGAGCGACAGAGGTTCAGGGGAGCAACAGATGACAGGAGAGCGACGGAGGTTCAGGGGAGCAACAGATGACAGGAGCGTGACAGATGACAGCAGAGCGACGGAGGTTCGGGGGAGCAACAGATGACAGGAGAGCGGTTAGGCGGAGAGCAGCAGATGACAGGAGCGTGACAGATGACAGGAGAGCGACGGAGGTTTAGGGGAGCAACAGATGACAGGAGCGTGACAGATGACAGGAGAGCGACGGAGGTTCAGGGGAGCAACAGATGACAGGAGAGCGACAGAGGTTCAGGGGAGCGACAGATGACAGGAGAGCGACGGAGGTTCAGGGGAGCAACAGATGACAGGAGAGCGGTTAGACGGAGAGCAGCAGATGACAGGAGCGTGACAGATGACAGGAGAGCGACGGAGGTTCAGGGGAGCAACAGATGACAGGAGAGCGACGGAGGTTCAGGGGAGCAACAGATGACAGGAGAGCGACGGAGGTTCAGGGGAGCAACAGATGACAGGAGAGCGACGGAGGTTCAGGGGAGCAACAGATGACAGGAGAGCGACAGAGGTTCAGGGGAGCAACAGATGACAGGAGAGCGACAGAGGTTCAGGGGAGCAATAGATGACAGGAGCGTGACAGATGACAGGAGAGCGACAGAGGTTCAGGGGAGCAACAGATGACAGGAGAGCGGTTAGACGGAGAGCAGCAGATGACAGGAGCGTGACAGATGACAGGAGAGCGACAGAGGTTCAGGGGAGCAACAGATGACAGGAGAGCGGTTAGACGGAGAGCAGCAGATGACAGGAGCGTGACAGATGAGAGGAGAGCGACAGAGGGTTAGAAGAGCAAAGGATGCCAGGAGAGGGACAGAGGGTCGGTCAGACCTCAGGCGGCCTATGTCAGTGAGCTACAACTGCATTTCGAGTTGGAGTCATGTCTTAGAGGGTCATACTATCGAAAGAGATGGTATTGATGGTTAGACGCCAGTGCGGATATATAATAAGACTGTCGAAAAGCATTGCTCTCTCGGTCGAATTTTAGGATGTGTTCGACCAGCCCGCATCCATCAATGATAAAGGCGATGTCCTACATAATTTTTTAGCTTTTATAGATTGTTACATTTGTTGGATGAGGGCCGGGTGGCAAAGATTCCAAACTGCGTCCAGTATATCCGGTGCGGAGCTCAGTGGGGGCTGTAGGCGTCACGGAGGGGATGGTAGCCAGTCGAGCAGACAGTAAGTGGGAGCTTCTGGTGGCCTGTTAGTGGGTGACGGTTAGACACGCGGACTGACGGACCAGCGGACGGCCGGATGGATGGACGAATATGCAGCTGGACGGGTGGACGCACGTCCTTCCCAGGGTCCGTTCGTCGGCAGTCAGACACGGTTTCATCTAGCAGAAATCCCTTCGGGATGGAGACGAAGCTGCCACGCAGAAATCGCTCTGAAGGATCACTACGGGATGTCGGCGCGTGATGCACCGAAACTAACGTAATTAACGCCGGTCCTACGGAGGGCGGACGATAAAGGATGCATGGTAGCATGCTTATGTGGCCATCTCGAACCGGCTTGGACGGATGGAAAAATCTCAAAAGATATTTGTACAGACGGCACGCATAAACAGTGTCCTACACCACCCAGATGTTACGTCCAAAAATGGGTCGTACGCAGCATGCATCTGTCTGCCCAGTCAGAGCCATCGCAGTGGCGATTAGGCCCATCGATCCTTGTCACCCCGTGGACGGTATGCGAATCAGACGTGAACGCTGCGTCTCCGCCCCACAGTCGCTCCGTGACCGCTGCGTCTCCGCCCCACAGTCACTCTGTGACCGCTGTGTCTCCGCCTCACAGTCACTCTGTGACCGCTGCGTCTCCGCCCCACAGTCACTCTGTGACCGCTGCGTCTCCGCCCCACAGTCACTCTGTGACCGCTGCGTCTCCGCCCCGCAGTCACTCTGTGACCGCTGCGTCTCCGCCCCACAGTCACTCCGTGACCGCTGCGTCTCCGCCCCACAGTCACTCCGTGACCGCTGCGCCTGTCCGCCCCACAGTCACTCCGTGACCGCTGCGCGTGTCCGCCCCACAGTCACTCCGTGACCGCTGCGTCTCCGCCCCACAGTCACTCCTTGTCCGCTGCGGCGTCACCTTCATCTGTGTCAGTTTGGCTCGGCTGCCGTCGCTGGCGTCGCTCCGAGGCTCGTCGTCCAGGGCCGGCATGGTGACCACTTGATCCACGACATTGCTGAAACGACAGGGCCATGTGAGCGAGCCAGCTCGGTGCAGTTCGCTATTCTCCCGAGGGTATGTCGGCAGACTGGCGCAAGGATCGGCTTCGTGAGGCCACAGCGGAACGGTAGCGTATGCTCGGTGGCCAGCGAGATTGCCAACTGGATGTTCTCATTTGGACATGATCGGAGTGAGATCCACACTGAGCCGACCACGTTTCGTCCGGGAAGCCCGTACAACGCAGTACATAGTGGCTAGCGCTTTGGCTAGGCATGCCTGTGAGACGAGCGCACAAGTCGAGGAGCTTTCGCGCGCATGCGAAGCAAATGACGAGGCAACAAATCAAAACAGGTGCTAACGTCTCTGGTCTTCCGGGTATTCTATTTGTTTGCTACGCAACCGCTTCTTCCATTTTTACATTCACTCAGACACGCGCAAAACGCCTCTTACGCTGTCTGCCCAGCACTCCGTGGGCTTCGTGTGTCGCTGTTGTAGCGCTTCCTCAACTGCGTTTAAGCGTGGCAGGATTTTACCTGTCCAGCCACATGAATTGCTTGCTGTGGTGGTAATAGGATCAAAGCTGAGAGATCAGAGCAAGAGAGCCGGAACTAGAGATAAGAGCAGTGGTGATCAGAGTTCAGAGACCAAAGCAATGGTGATGGGATCAGAGCTCAGAGATCAGATCAGTGGTGATGGGACCAGAGCTCAGAGACCAGAGCAGTGGTTATGGGATCAGAGCTCAGAGATCAGAGCAGTGGTGATATGATCCGTTTGACTCCTCCACCAGCGTGGTCCGGTGAAGACGAGCTGTGTGACGAGAGACGGATGAGTCGCCCGCAGCAGTGAGGACCGTCGGTTGTTATCATTTAAGTGATGCCAGAAACTGAGGTAATCGAGCCAGGTACCTTCGGCAAACGGTAGCATGTTTTTTATGAATTACTTGGAAAGCTTAACTTTCCTGAGGGTGTGTTGGGCAAAAGTTCGCCGGTGCGGCATGTGAACAAATAGACAAATAATGTCGTCGGGAAACGCCCGGCAATGAACTAAGTCAACCTATGCAATCTTGCACTTGGTACTGCTGAGTGTAACTTCAAATAGCGGATTGAGTCTAGTTAATCTAGTTGCTGTTAAGGTTGAGATAATTTTGCGTTAAGAAATGCCTTTGCAATAGTTTGCGATTTTTGGCTCTTCCGACCAGAGCATTACAAAAAATAATATTTTGGGCACCTATTCTTCACAACAAGCGGGCCTTCACAGCTCCTTAGTATTCGCAGTCCAGCTTACATCGTAAGTCCGGTCACATCGCAATATTTTCGAGATCAGTTTCCAAAAAGGTGGCATTGCTCGCATACCGGTCGATTACTGACTCATCGATAAATCGGTAGTTTTACAATTTGGTAATGATTTTATCGGCAAACCAACCCATCGTGTAGTTGGTTTCTTTCTATTGCTCTGGTTGTCTAGACCTGCAATCAATCCTTAAAACCTCCAAAAATGGGCGGTTCTTATCTCGTGCACAATTGCGCGTGCTAATCTCCACATATCCACCCGGACTTTTGAAAGCACGACCGCCCATTTTCTTCGTTGGTACCGGTAAGCCTGTGTCTGCGCGACGTACGGGTCGTCAAAATCTAGATTTAGTTTCGATCCATGGTTTTCAGTATTTTTTAGTTTGCCATTTTGCTTTTCAATGTTAGCTGAACAGTGGAGGCGACACCGTAGCGATATTGCAGGAAAAACCAGACTGATCACACTGTAAATAATTGCCTACATATCATATAGCAGACCTTTTGGGCCATTCCACTGACTGCCGCTCAAAACTGCGTCCACTTGTAATCATGAATTGCGAATTTCTTAGCTTCTAGACAGCGTGGCGGCTAGGTGGGGCCAGGAAGCCGAAATTGAGAGATTTCTCATAGTTCGAATATGTACGCTCGAGGTCTCACTCGTAAATACTCTACCCTGGCCTACAAAACTCTGGATGACTAGGAGAGTCAGTACATCTCGTTCATTTTAATATGCATTCCAAGAAAAGCTTTTTTTTGTTCGATTTAAGTAAAAAGCAAAAATCAGCATACACAAACGGGCTTACTTCTTCCAAACTATATTCTGCAATTTTCAATCGATTCCAATTCTCTTTCACCGATCGACTTTCCCATCCAATCTAATTCTATACGTGTCGATGTTTCATTGATCGAGCTTAGTCGATCTAGTCAGTCCAATGTGTGGGAATTGTCCACTCCAAGCTATCTAATAATCCATAATTTGCGTATGCATCTGATCTTTGGAAGACCTCCATACTGAGCGCTGGAACGCATTTGAGCCTGACTCTACTAGCTTCATGCACACCCACACCCACACCCACACCCACACACCCACACACCCACACACCCACACACACCCACACCCACACCCACACCCACACACACACCCACACACACACACACACACACACATACATACACATATATATATATATATATATATACATACACATATGTATATATATATATATATATATACATACATATATGTATATATATATATATATATATATATATATATATATATATATATATATATAGATACCGAACAAAGCACCGCAGCATGCCTATAAACTGAATGATAATGATGCTTTGAACCCTTCCGTCGACACTTCATTCAGCACTTACTACCTGAGATAAACATTGTATGTACCCCAGAAGTCTTTTCTTGGGCCTCATATAGCATGCTGCGAGTGGTATTAAATTTGCATTGTAGCAATAATATTTGAATACATTTTCTGAGAAGTGGTGGAGAACCATTTGTAACTGCGCCTGAAAATTGCAGGCGCGTGACATCTTCGGAGAGCTATGACTGTCCTTCCCTACCTGAAATATTGCTCTGGCATTTGACCACGATCGATCCGCTAGAATGAAGGCGTGCTGAGGAGAGAAGTGGGAACGGAAGGCCCTATTCGAAACACTAATGGGCAAGACAAGCGTCATTATGCTACATGGTGGCGCAAACAACTAAGGTAGTTGACACTTCCTAAAGCCACGTTCAATGGTGGGCAAAAAGTTACGTGGATAGCTTGTGTAGGCTTTTAGTCAGCTGATACAGCAGGCAGTGTGCTTCCCTGAATCGCAAGCAGCCGCATTTCGTGAAGCTCGTTGGCTGGCCTCATCGGCTGGGCTTCGCTTGGAAACAGACGTCACGCTACTAAATACATGATGATGACTCCCGCAGACAGGACAGTCAGCCAGCTCCGGAGTCTGCTGACTCGCCCCCGCCCGCCCCTCGGGAAGAGTGCATGATGCTCCAGGGAGCGTTATCAACGGCTAGCTCTGATTTGACGCCGGCGAGTCTGGTCGCTGCCAGCTCAGACTGGCAACTGTGTGCCATGTCCGGTAACGGCCCGGTAATCTGGGCCAGCGGTGTATATTTCGTCCTGGTCAAAACGCCACTGACGCCATGTCAAGTGGATAAAGTAAGGAGCTTAACTGATCCGCTGGGCTATAACGTTCTGAGCAGGAGTGCAACTTTTCTCATTGCCTTGGCATCAGAGACATGACAAATGCCTTGTAAGATTTTAACAACGGATCACATAATTGAGCTGGAGCTGTGCGGTAGCAATTACGATGTATGGCATGCCTCTGTATAGTTGCGTGCTTTGTCCTGGAATATTAAAATATGAGTGGGGTTCTAAAGGGTTTTAAAATATGTCTCAAGCATTTATTCAAGTGTCTACACTCTCTCCGAAACCTTTTTGAGGCTATTCCTTTTATTCGCGGTGGGCGAGATATTTCCGCCTAACAAGGTTTCATTCGGACCGGCGTTGCCTTTCATCGCGGATGAACAAGGTTTGCGTGGGGCGTTGGAGGATAAGAAACCTTTCCCAAAACTCGTGAACGTAGAGAGCTGTGAAAATGTGCACGATACGAGACGCTCGCATCACCCACAGTCGTCGCGTAGCGAAACGCGAACTTCTCCGGGAATTTCATGGGCTGTTTTCACTTTCATTATCAAGAAGCGCTTGCAAGGAGCTTGGGTTTTTTTAACCAAGAGCATACGAGCATGCCCAACCCGCGACTTACATAGGCACGGTGGCGCCATCAGTGCTAGTTGCTGGAAACTGATCTACTTTCATACAGTTCAGACAAGATAATTGGTGAATTTCGTATCTGTGCCTGCGTTTCCAATGTCTTACTCGTCACATGTCGAATATTGGAAATTGTCTGCTGGAAACGAATAAATAAATGATAGCATTAGTAAAAAGGAAGCTATATTCGTTTATCTACACAAACTACACCACTGCTTCCTCTTTCCCATATCACACTTAAAAGAGCACTTGGTGGTACTTTAATAAAGCCAACACCAATGTAGGCACGACGACGATAGTGAACTCGAGGTTCGAGTGAGTAAATGATCCTTGTGACCCAGATGCATGGAATACATGAACTGCTTTGTTTTATATAGTTACGTTTTCGCATTGTACCTTACGACAGCGACACCACGGGCAGATGGTCTGAATGGCGGGGGATGAAATGGGCTGCTGAAGATCACGGCTGCACGGCCATTACCTATTCCTTGCACGAACTCTGCAGCCGTAATGCTCAATTGAGGAATCAATATTGTTGGAGAAATGGACCCTGCAAGGGGTTTCACCGTGGTACCTTACAAAAATGAACCTTTTTGTCCAGCACATGACTGACCGTTGCACATGTGACGGCTTGGTGTTCAACGCATTCAACAATCCTCAACTTGAACATTTGGAGCAGCCCAGCACCACCAAACACGCAGCGTACAAAATATCGTGAGCGACGATAAGCAGATATAGACATTGGACTGTGGCAATAGCAGGGCACTGTTGCTTATTACTAAAGAGGTACAGGCTCACGAGACAACTAAATCCACCGGATCCACGGGCGCAACGGAGTGCGATAGGGCCATCCCATTCCATAGAGTGCGATAGGGCCATCCCCTTCCATAGAGTGCAATAGGGCCATCCCCTTCCAAAGAGTGCGGTAGGGCCATCACCCTCCATTCCCCTTTGTCAAATGCTGATGACTCTTTAAGCCGTAATCCGTTTGAATAAATGCTTGCTCGTATTTACCCCAATCAACTTTGTTCGTTTCGACTTTTAGACCTTTCAGTTGTTTTCAAATTCGGCTTCGATCTCCGTCGACTTTTATTATTCCTCTTGCCACTTTGTCATTCGAGTGATTCGATTCACCTTTTATCCGTGTCGCCTTTATCCTCGAATTTTTCGTTCAACTCGCTCCCGGTTCTATCCTCATCCCCGTCGACGTAATGTGCCTCTACTTTTCGTTCGACTTTTTCCTTTTGACTTGGACCCTTGCCCAACGCTTAAGTGATAAACCGGCATTTTAGCAGAAGGTGCATTAAAACGCCGTGATACTGGTTTAGCCCCGTCTTACTAAACATTGTTTTGCTACCCGTGGTGTTTCTGGAATAACTCCAAAGAAAGAGAAATATTCAGTCCGCTCAGCGGACAACAGAGCTTTTCTGTAATGTAGTTTATTTGGCCTGCTCATGCCGGGTGGTTACGAGCATGTCCATAGACAGAGCTAGTTTTAACGTTAGCTAAGCAAAAATTTCGCGGCTCGAGCAGTACGACCTTTTACGATTTTGACGGGCTTATATTTTATGCCGCCGTTGGTCATTCCACCACGAAATAGTGAAAAACATCTTTCGTAGTTCTTTAAAAGGTATCTTGCAATATTTTCAAGACGTCCAAATGAAGGCTGCTTGGTAAGGCTACGTACGCCTGTAACGACGCATCACCGGTGCTTCACCTCATGTCATCGGAATGGAAACGCAGAATTTTCCCGTCACGAAAAATCTGGGAGCTCAGATCGAAAACAGGTTCAGAATCTCGACGACCGAACGTGGCAGCGACACCGGACTTATCAACACCGACGGACGAGAAAGCCGGCACCCATACTGGCAATGGCGAGAGTCAACGAGCGCAGACTCTGACGGACCACCGTACACAGATTGTAGATCCGTCCATGTCGCGATGTTGGTGTCGAATCTCGGTAACAAGAGCAGGAAGAAACACCAGGCCAGTTGTGCGGTGACAGTGAACGAACCGCCTGTATATTAACCACACTATCCAGCTAAAGGAGCGCTGAGAGTGGCTAAAGAGTAAACGGCGACATCTTCTCCAAAACCAACCTCAACAAGGTACGGGTTAAGCCTATAGACACTTCGATGAAAGTTAGCTATGTACAGAAAAGAGTATGGTGGCTAATACCAATACAAAATGCTAGTTTTTTCAGTATTCCTGCCACAAACAACAGGACCGCAAACTACTGAGATCGACTGGCTAAGATTCCTCAATATTTTCAATCAAAGTCGCTGTGCTTTGGCAGACCCAAAGCCATCCAACATTCCAGCAAGGTCGCATTTCATCAAGTATCGAATTTCTACGTGAGCGCTAAACACAGGCGCCTCATTTGCCTTATTGCCTTTATTAGCTTGGGAGAGTCAAATATTCGGACGCATTGATAAAGCCGCCCGTGTCGGCTCTCAAACGCGACGGACTCGGCATCTGCGGTCACGGCTCGATATCAGCTCCATGGCGATAGTAGTCGCTACTTGACAGCACCTCACTCGGCACATGCAGCAAAGGGCGTCATACTCACGTCAAAGTGGCGTCACTTGAAGCATCAAAAATATTGGGAATGTGATCTTTTTTAAATTCTTGGCATTTCTTGTCATGCGATGTCTTCATCATGGCAATAGATTCAGATTACCTGCACGTTAGCAAAAGGCATCAAGCGTCAAGTTGGGTGACGCTCGCCTCAGCAAAAATCGTCCTGCTGTCCCAACAGCGTACCGATGAAAGGCGGTCAAAATTGTGTTCTCATGACCTCTGGCAAATGTGTCCATCACGCTGGAAGTAATGCAAACATGCACAGACGCAAGTAGGAAGTATTTTTTGGACATTTCAGACTAACTGTTAGCTTTGCTGAGCAATATGAATCTATGTTACGGCTGGAAAGCAAAACAATATGTTTGCCCACGCTTTCTGGAGGCTCCCTGCTTTAGGTACGGATTCAGTGTTTTTTTTTTTTTTAGTTGACGGTCTAGTCCCCGCCCATCGCCTGAGGCGGAAACCATGATCGTTGTTGGTTGAACCATGGGTTATAAAAATGACGGATGAAAATGTGGACGGCAATGCGTTAATTTGCTCCCCACTTCTATCAAAACATGTGGGCTATATACGGGAGCATTCTACACGAATCGGGACATTTTTGTTCTTCACTGAAAGCTTTTGCATTCCATCAAAGTTTTATGCACGAAATGATAGCTCTCGGTAGAAAAATATCCTTGGGTGGAAAACATTCATAGGTGGTTATATATGGTGTCAGCATTGCCATTGTATGCCATTAATTTTTTGGATGGCAGGCTTTAAAAAAGGTCAGTGAAATTTCGACTTAAGGCCAAGTCCACCAAAAGACAAATCCATTTACAAGGTGATTTCAGGTGATGACAGTCTTAACAAGGACCGTGATATTTACGAGTAAGTTCATAGAAAAGTATATCTGTGAAGGATCGATAAAAAAAAACTCAGCAAGAATGTTCGCACCGAGATGACAGGAATCCAATTTTCACGAACCGGAAAGACATTCCTTAGCAACCAATTACCCAGAAAGTCAGTCCGCCACCTGCTGGAAGAGCTTGGGTGGGGCTCAAAGGCCACGAATAGGATTCTCAAAGGGGATGCCGGAGTGTATCCTTTCAAAACATGGACTCGCCACATCCCGCAAGGAAATGACACGGGGGCCAGAAATCGCTCTGTTCATGGCTGATTCAGCGCAGTAGCAAAAAATACGATGCATTTCTGGAATAGATATGAATGTTAAATGAAGCTCATTTTGACGTGGAAAGTGGCTTGAATTTACAGACTACTCGTTCTAGAGAACCTACGCAGCTGACATGGTAGGGCAGAGGCTGCTGCACGGCTAACAGTCACGCATGGTATAGCAGAGGCCGCTGCACGGCAACAGCCACGCATGGTATGGCAGAGGCTGCTGCGCGGCTAACAGTCACGCATGGTGTAGCAGAGACTGCTGCACTGCTGACAGTCACGCTTGTTACGCGATCGACTGTTCACGGCTCATTGGCCTGTTGTAGTTTGACCGCAGCTGCATTGTATCGACAGCCTGCATGTCCATTACCCCAGCGGGACGGCACGATCGTGGCGGAGGGAGCGGTTTGGTGACAGGCCCATTTCGATCAACATGGCTCACGAGCTGCCGTCCCGGTTCCCCGACCCTAGTCTACGGCTTCCTCCCTTTGAGGTATTTAGAGGGCAAGGTTTACCAGGCCAAGGTCTTCCAACATCCTAGGGCTGCAGAATGCTACTGCACAAGCTGCGCAGTCGACCAAGACTACACATGTTTGTGAAAATAGTCAGGCTCTACGAAAAAAAACACTTGTGCCTCTCGAGAAAACAAGTACAGGAGGGCCGCGTGCTCTAGCAGGTGATTAATTAGCATGGAGTGATAAATGCATGCCGTGCAAGAGGTGCCTTTCTGGCGATTTCTGTTCGACACTTTTGAAGTCTAGCCACGATATTCATAAGAATAACCTATCTGTCCGAAATTTCACATATCTAAGAAGTATACGATATACTCTTGCGGGCTTTTGGAAAGGTTACGTAAGCTGTCAGTGCATTTGCGGGAGGCATTATGCTTACGAACAAGACAGCACTAATACCCTTATTCCTTCTAGAATAACCAGATGAACAAACAGATGCAGTGGTATTTCAGCTACATGCCGTTATGGAAAGGAATGTCAGGAGCAATGTCAAACTTGCTACTGGTATTTGTTTCGACAGAGGCATGTAGCCGAAACATCAATACATCCGTCCCTCCATTCTCCTGGCTATGCTACGAGAAAAAAGGCTGTTACTTCCGTCATATTTTCTAAAACTCAATTATGCGTAAGAATGTCAGTGCTACGTGGTGTCCAGATACGTCAACAAATGGGACATTTCGCTAAACAACGATTCCTGCTGCATATATACTTGGTGCGACGCCACATGCAGCCTTGGATGCGCATGCATGTAATCATTGTAGGAAAATGATCAGGATCGCTCCTCCACGTTTTAGATAGAGCATTGCTATGGAAGCCTTAGTAGCCGTGCTATGCTATGCTCAACCTCTCAGAGTGTCATGACTAAGACATAAAGACTTGCTTTTGTGCAAGATTGTTGCCAATTGGTAGTGACTCTAGGGGCACACTATTGGACATTGCTTGACTTGTGGGGTTGACCTGTTCTCTGACCTGAGAAATTGCAACGTAGAAAAAGGAAAACGATGCATGTATTTGACATCGTGATAAGATCTCCACCAGCAAACATAAGCAACACTATATGTCGGCACATCGAACGACTTAACTCCTCTCCAACGCAGGTTTGCACTGGGCTGCACTCTGTGCAGTGACCAAGAGGTAATCCGCCCTCCCCCTTCCCCCCCCCCCTCTCCAATGAAGTCAACAACAAATTCTAAACTTGCCAGACATCGGAAATGTGCACAAACCATTTTTGGCCATCCAAGCTGTTGTTTTATATGTCTAGATAACACAGAAAAGCATAGTTCACAACTCCCTGAGAATCAATCATTGACCTTGAGTTGACCTGACATTGCCACCGACTTCGATACCAAGAATACATTGTCTAGATCACAGAGCACTGGACTGCGAATTCCGCATCACTATCGGTGGGACCAGCCCATTGGTTTCTAAGATAAGTGGGAGAAGAGCAGAACAGTGTGGCATCCAGTAACCGCAAGATGGCCAAGTCCTCGAAGCCAACGCCAGCCTGCAGTATATATTAAGCAACAAATGTAATATTTCCGCTGTTCTGCGTGTGCTGAGGCTGAAGAGCCCAAACACACGCAGAGCAGGCTTTGCCCGTTTGACAAGCCGCAACAACACGCTTTGCCCGTTCTCGGAGAGAATGAATTGCTTTTTTGTTTTTTGGGTAGTGGCAGTGCCTTGAAGTTCGATTGTGATATTGTGATTAATGGCTGATATTGTAATACATTAATGGATATTGATTGCTGATATATAATTGATATTGTGATGATTGCAAGCTTTTAGGGACAAAGGGACCTCACAAATGCTGTGTAGGTTCACAATTTCTGACACAAGCTCATCTTGTCTCTCATACACCACAAAGGGTTTGAAAAATGTCATCCAAGTCGGTGACGTACCTCGAGTCAGCGCCCTCTAACGCCAACAAGGTGACCCCTCCCACGACCCGCCACCTCCGGGTCACCACTCACCCGAGCCGCAGCAGGGGGATCTGCAGCACGGAGGTCATGCCGGGCCACGGCGGCGGTCAGCGGTACACTGCGCCGTCAGACCGCGCTCGGCCGACGCCACCAGCGGCCCGCCGTCTCCGGGTCCGAATCGATGGTGAGATGTGCGCGCAACGCCGGCCGTCGGCGGCGGCGGCGACGGCAGCGGCGGCGGCGGCGGCCGGCCCCGAGCGCCGCCGATGGCCGAGCGATGGCAGGAGGTGGCGGCGCCGCGGACCGTGGCGGACCGCTCGTCAGGACCGCGCGCCACCACTGCGGAGCGTGGGTGACGGGGCTCGGGCGGGGCACGGCTCGGGGAGGGGGAGGGGAGAAGCTGACTGACAGTCCTCGGTGGTTTGTCAGGTGCCATGCCGGGGGGCCCAGGCCGAACTCTGAACACCCGAAGCTCAGGGCCATGCTTGGTTACACCAAGCATAAAACACTTTTGTGCAAGACTTATATTGCACTCACCACGCGTCCTGCGCCTGATCGTCTTGGTCGAGCGACGCACCAGCATCCTTGCAATCTGAAACACCAACGTACCGGTCTCACGCAGGGGCTATTGCCTGTTCTTGCCTGGCATGAATTGATGGCACACCATGCGAACACGTCAAATACAAATACCTGTTAGCTCGCCCCAGCAGTGAAAAACACAGCCAAATCACGGATGCATCTCTATGTTTTGTGTTGGGCAATGATGGCTGGTAACCATTACGATATTCACATAGATTTCCATGTGCTCCTACCGCTTGCAAAGAGCTGCATGGCGGCTATAGCACCGTTTACGACGGAAACACGGCCATGCACGACGGGGAGATTCCTCGCATTTATGGGTGGCGAGAGGTGGCTTGCTAAACCAAGCAATACACCACCAAATACTGATCAGCTGTCTCGTTCACGTGGCACTGAAACGCAACGATTGACACATTGGCGTATTTCCTACAACACTCCCAAGAAATGACATACGCACTTAGTGGTGTAGACAGTGCACCCTTACCTTCCGCGAGTTGGTCCTGGGCCGGTGGTGACCCGAAACGTACGTCCTCCCCAACATCGTCACCAAAGCGCTCGCAGTCAGGCACAGCCTCGTGCTCAGCATCCTGCTCGTGCTCCGGGTAGCCCTCTTCCTCTGCATCATGTTCTGGATAGAGTTCGTCTGTAGGTTCAGAACTGGCCTTCACCTCTGGCTCATGCTCCGCTTCTGCGGAGGGCTCTCTGTCCGGGTCAACCTCGAGGTCAGCGTCAAGATCGGGGTCAATCTCGATGTCCGGTTCCTCCTCCTCTTCGCGCTCAGGGGCCGGGTACGAGCCCATGGTGGGCTCCAGATCTGGGATGGGTTCCGCCTCGGAGCTCAGGTAGGGGGAGGCGTCCCGCTCGAACTCAGGCTCCGGGCTGAGCTCGTAGTACTCCTCGTCCTCCTCCCAGACGGGGGCAGGAGACTCCAGAGTCCTCCTCGACCGCTCCGAGATCGGCTGTCCATCTCCGAGATCGGTGTCCTTTCTGGCGCCCTGAAAGCAGAAAACGGCGTCACATAGTCGGTTTGTATCTCAGCGAAGTCCGTGCATTCACACTTGATCCTCCCAGCCAGCAGCTGAGTTAGATGTTTCTTGGAGACCGGGTATTCATCTACAGATCTTCGAATACACGAATCCCCTGCGCGATACTCGTCCGGGTTTATGTGCTCATTCTGCAGCAATCATATGGAAGGTGGCTCAACGAGTTCCGGGCCTTACATGTGCGCTGTAGGAGATAATCAAGCGGATACAAGTACGTGGTAGCAGTTCTTCCATCATGGCAGCGTTTGAGTACATAGCTTTCAACCGAAGAAATGTCGCGGAAGTTGGAGATATTCTACTTCATCCGTATGCATTGGTTTAATACGACTTTTTTGCTGATCACACTATTTGCTCACTTTTAAGAAACAGCGAAACTTGTTTGGCTGCTCCAATCCCTTGGAGCTTCTTACGTGAGTCCATTACGCAAAAAATGAGTGATAAATGTTTTTCCAACTTAATAATCTTCTGTTCGGGGAGGATACAGCAGGCCTATGGTGAAAGCGAGATTGATTTTGTTTGATCAGTCAGTTTGACACTTGGCAGTTTGACACTTGACAGTTTGACACTTAGCAGTTTGACACTTGACTTGACACAGACACTTGATCAGTTTGACACTTAAATTCAGACCGACCCAAATGCACAATTAACTCTATTCCTTAAAAAATTGTGCAGGCGAAACGATGACACTTTGCCTCTGAAAACGCAATAAACGGGAAGCAAACAAAGCAGCATTGCTTAAAGACCCCGTCAAAAATAGCTGTAGCGTCGCAGCCTGGATTCACTACTGTTCGGCCCTAGACCAATGATCTAGCGTCGCAGCCTGGATTCACTACTGGCCGGCCCTAGACCAATGCTCTATTGTCGCAGCCTAGATTCACTACTGTTCGGCCCTAGACCAATGCTCTAGCGTCGCAGCCTGGATTCACTACTGGCCGGCCCCAGACCAATGCATGGCTGGTCTGGTTCAGAATGGTGGGGACAGAATAAACGAGGAGTATATTTAAGGTGAAAATGTGTGTTTGACGCAAGTCTTTTAGTCGCTTCACCTCATTGTGCATTTTTTTCTGGGCCTTAAAACCTACTGGTGGGGATAATGGAGGAACAGTTTGTTTTGGTTGACTCCGCTACAAATTGCGCTGTTGCTTCTTATTTCAACCTGGCGTTGTACAGCATTAACCAAACGTTGATATTCAAAGATGCTATACAGGGAGACATTTTGGAAATTGCTTCGGTCAGCAAATATGAGCGATGACAGCGCCGGCAAGCTGAAAATGCAGTACACCATTACGTGATGCTGACAGACAAAAACGCAACTAGAAAACTCACTGCGCAAAGCACCATAGTGGCATGTACTGGGCTCCTGCAAAATGTATCATTAATTTGCTCACTAGAGCATGCTGCATGCAGTTCGGAATAATATTTGCCTGGCCTTTTACGCCGGTCCTGCAGCTTCACAAACACCTAATTATTAGTATTTCGCAGACTTCAAACTTCGCTGTCTACACTACCGAAGAAGTTGAACAGAAAGGAGTTGCTGCGTATTTATGATGTGAGGGACAACGACTACAATGAAATTAAATCCAGAGCCAAAAGAATCACACCACAGCATTTTGTTCCTGCCACTGTGCCCATGTTTTCTGATAGATTCGGAGATTGAAGTTAGTATTTCGCCTCAATTTCCGTTGAAAGTCGGCATTAGTGACCTGTTTTCATGAAACGCATCGACAAAGAATACTTTTCAGCTATTCATAGCGCTGGTTAGACATTTCGTTTGGCGCTGCGGAACTGCATCAAGACTTCCACTACTCCAAGACGTCGTCAATTTCGGAAAGCGATACATGTGCTTAGAAAAATGTATCGCACTGCATGATGGGAAGATGCCAAAATTTGGGGGTAATGGTAGGCGACTGGTGACAGGCTTTGTTTTTACTAAGTGTAAACAATGGCTGTCTGCTATTGTTTGGAAATTGCACCGCGATGCCAGTAGAACGACGTTAATCTGTAGTGACAGTTATACGCGATGCTATTTATTAATTATTTGATTGATATCTTATGGCAATGCTTTTGTCTTATTGTTTATTTATTCATAAATATCATGATTGACGGAATGCTGTGCCATTAAGATAAAAATTCAGAAAAAGTATTGTTGCAAAAAGCACGACGTGATTTGTCTGAATATTTTTGGTAGTTCTGTATCATCCCGGGGCGTATTTGCAGGGGTTCTTGACTCTTCCTCCTCTGACACTTGAATCTAAATTTGTTCGACAGTGGTTCACGGAAGAAGGAAGTGGCTAAACTAACAACATCGCGTTCTCGGGTTGCATGAAGTCATTACATTTGCCGCCGTGTTGCATTCTCGTTACACTTTTTCGTGTGCTTTAGTGATTTGGTATTGATAATTCGTGTGAGGTGTAGCACGTATATTACGATTATGAGTGCTTTTTGTTGTCGCAGATAGCTCGGTGATGACACTGATGTCGCCTCAGATAGCTCGGTGATGACACCGATGTCGCCACAGATAGCTCGGTGATGACACCGATTTCGCGCAGTTAGCTCGGTGATGAAACTGATGTCGCGTTATGATAAGTGTTGTGGGACCTAGCTTACCGCCTGTCAGCTAATACGATGTGCGTTTTTCCGAAATTGTTCGATTCATCGATATGTCGCCGAGGTTGGCGCCAGTTACTGATTTATTGACCCCTGTCGGACGGCTGGAAGGAATCTATATATTTCCAGGTATCAGCTGCCCGTGATCATCCAATCATTCAGCCGCCTCTCGAATGAGGTGGGGACGGTAATAACAAGCTTTGGCTATCTTGACGTGAGTGGAGTGCTTCGATCATCAGTTGCATCTTGGAGATATTAATATTTTCGGAACAAAATTGCTTTACATATTTCCGTAAAGAGGCCGAGTTACACATGAATCAAGGTTTGGGCTAAGCGAGGCAATGTCATCATCACCAACATTATGACGGCTTTATGACCCACCCATCTGCTGAAGCAAGGGTGGGTACGGCAGGGAATCAAACCCCGTACCGCTGGTTTCTCAGGCGTGCAGCTTAAAGGGGATGTTTCACATTTGAAGATATTGAAGCAAGCATCATACATGATGAAACAAGCTCACTTATAACTATGAATATCCTTTAACTGGAATGGACTGCTCTAAACAAAGTAATTTTTCTGTTAAGTAAATATGCTCCTCGATACATCATTGTTTGCTTAGATCATCGTTCTCTGCACAACATTGATTGGGAGCCAACTGACGGAGCACCATGTTCGTGAGCACCATTTCGTCTGTGGGCACCATTTGCTTTATATCTGGAAATGGTGTTCACAGACGGCAGATATGAATGACTCGACTAATACATTTTTTCTTGGTCTTGGTCGTCGCATGGCTTATGGGATGCCAGTATTTGGATGACGTTGTCATGACGTTATGGATGTCAAGGAGACCTTGAAATACTCTCCTAGAAATACTCTCCCAGAAATGCTCTACCAGAAATACTCTCCCAGAAATACTCTCCCAGAAATACTCTCCCCATTTTCGCCCGTGGGTAACTCAGAAACTAGAGGGGCTTGGGTTTAGGAAGGGCGAGGTTGTGAACTGTACTGAAAGGTCTTCAAAATGTCTATCTTTGTTCAAAACCCCCATAGAAATGTGGAGCATTTTCCTTAACTATTTCACTGTCGGTGCCCTGCCCTACTGTGAAAACGCGTTGAATGTAGTACACCTTTAGTTCCGCATTCGTCAAAATACGAGACGACTCGTCAGCCAGCGCTCGTCAGCTTTCACGCCCGCCTGCGCACTGAGGACGTGTATATTGACATATGCTTCTAATGACACTACTCGCAAGAGGATCACCAGTTTTACCAGTGGGCCGTATTAGGAATTGTAGTTTCTTATTCAGTTGGGGGCTCCGGTCCGTAACTTGTAGAATAAAGTGTGCCAAAGACGAAGAAAAACTCACTTTGGGGTCATTTGCGAGGTAGGTTTAGTCGTTTTCCCTGCTCAGTCCCCATCCTGCATGTAAATTACTTTGCCGGACTGCGCCCCTGCTGCTCAGAAATTGCATGTCATGCCGTTTTAATCCCCAGTTATGGTCATAGCGAACTTCAGCAACATGCGACTCGACTAAGTCAATTCTGGTGACTGACACCGCTAGGTGATGGGAGAGATCGGGCGCATGGACAGACGGAAGCGGTCAGCGGGGACCATGCCTCCACGAAGACATAATTTGCATCTGAACGCTGACCCCCAACTTACGGACTCGGCTGGCTTTAAAATTAAGCACTAGATTCGCCCTTGGCCGGCAGCTTTTGGGAAAGACAAGGGCCAGTTACCAGCAGCACGCCAGGGTGTTCAATGACGTATATTATATCAAAGCTGGACAAAATGAGAGTGCGTCAAAGTTGTAAGTCTATTGGCACGATGAAGAAAAGCTTATAGCATGATTCTACAAGCATTTATTTGCTGGTGACACGACATTCCGTTCTGCTTCTGGCTATCAGGTGCCGCCTCAGATAACACGTGACTCGTCCAGTCCGAGCCACGTGATCCACGTGAGGCATCATGCCTCGGTAGTTTGTCCACCTAATCAGCGCAGCGCAGAGCCAAAGAAGCCCCGCGGGGCCGCCGCTGGTCGGTGCTATTCAGAGGCTGCTCGATTAGCTTCCATGTCGCCGCCCAGGCGGGCTTGGTTCGCGCCGGCGGATGGCAGCCGGCCGACCAGGTCCTCTGCCAGCCCACTGATTGGCTGGCGCTTCTCAGCGCTCGCCAGCCTCTTCACAGTGTTCGCGCATCATGCCGGTGCTGCTTGCTGAGCGGACTGTCGGCTGCGTAGCTGATGACAAGAAATCGGGCTGCTCGATTCGAAGGTCTCTCTCATTCTCTCATTCTTTCTCAATCTCAATCTCATTAAGAAGTACGTAAGGATGTGGCGTGTCTTTCGTGACGATGCCTGGCAATCGACCAACTTCGAGCAGGTTATGGCGTGGCGTACCATTTGAGAACCGGCCCGACAGCTTTCGGTTTTGCATGCGTGCAACCGCTCTCTGTGCTCGACCGGCGACAGGTGGCGTTTGTTGTGTTGTGTAGCGCGGCTTGAATTGCCTGCAGGCACCACAGACTGACCGTGGCGCGGCGAGTGAGCTCCGGGTCCTCCGACACGGCCCTTCCTCGGGTGCGGCCGCTCTCCAGTGGCGACCATCCGAAACGCCCCCGGAATGCCGGATATGGGCAGCAGGCGAACTGCGGGGAGCCGGGGGCATGGTCACGGCACAGGCGACACGGCGCGGCATGCGGCCGCCGACGACACGTGACGGCGCGACCGCTGGTGGTGCGGCGGCAGACAGGGAAGCAGGCGCGCTGCGTGAGACATACAGAGCCAGTCAGGAACACTCATAGACAGACGCGTGTGGCGTGGAGTCGCGTAGCGTTAACATGGCCGAAACCGTAGAAGTCTGGCCCTTATAGGGGTGCCGATAACGCAGCGTTTAGCGCGTCTGCGTCCAACACTGCGAGTCTGGAAAACCACAGGTGTAGGGTTCTGTCCTTCCAGCTGGAATGAGAGGCAGCGGATTCCATTTGGCTTCATCAGCTGAGCGCGTTGTGAAGTCCCAATGACACACGGTATGACACCTTTGCTTGCAAAGAATTGAACTGCAGCCCATAGTGCTTTGCGGGACGCATCCAAGTATTCCATGCAATTATTTGTCTTATAATTTTTTACATCACTAAGCATGGTTAACACGCGATCGGGCGAGGAAGTCAAATCGACCCCTCCCGAAGGTTTTTCCGGAATGGTTTCCGAACGGCGCAATGTAGCCGGGCCAAATTTTGTATAGCTGTAGACAATGGAATAGCGGATCGTTTGGTACCAGCAATTTAGATGTACCTTGTAAGGTTGCTGGCCTATGGCAGGTCAAAGTCAGACCATGGTTGCAGCAAAGTTAATTTCCAGGGAATCTTTCAATCTGATGCAACAACGGAATGTAAGACGAAGCCATACATCTCTGAGATGCTTTCTTAGGCAACACAACAATTGAGTGAACAAATTACATTAACCAAAGGCCAGGTAAGATGGTCAAACCAGGGTCAAATCAACCTGGTTTATTACGCTAGGGCTTGCTGTATGGGGTAGTTTTTGGTGCTCATTTCGAATTTATTGATATGAGGAACCGCATTACACATCTTCCATAGACTTCTTAGAGGTCAGAATAGGTCATTGACCTAGAGTGACCCAGGTCAACATTTTGTTTTTAGGAGCATACCGTCTAGCGTTATCTTCGTCGCTTATTCAGATGCCAAACACAGAGCAGTTTTGTATGATTTTGGTCACCATGACCTTCGAAAGGTCAAAAAAGGTCACTGAACTTAAATGGGCATGTGACCTCTTGCATAGAAACAGCTATCTAGGTTCCGGGGGCACTTTGGAGACCAACCTGGAATTTGACCTTGTTGACCTTATTTGACCCCAAAGTCATGACCTAGGAACCTCAAACTTTCAATTGGGTGAGTTCACGTACAGGTCAACATACCCTGTGAATTTGGTGTCTCTAGCTTCCTTAGTTGCCGAGATCTCAGGGGGGTCAAATTGAACCCCTACCCGAGCGATGGGTAGCTATCCGGCCACCCGGGGGCATGTTAAGAGAAGAGATGAAACACCCACAAAATCTGTGTGATGTATTGGTGTTGATCAGTAGCACAGGTACGGGAAGGCACGGGGCATGTTCCCTCTCTCCCTATTCGGTGCCGTGGGGCCCGAGGAACCTACGACTACGGGCCCGATTTGAGGGCCGCAGGACCCAAAAAGCCAGTCAGGGATCATGTTCAAGGGTTCCGGCCCGCAGGGTCACTCAAATGCCAGCCAGAGGGCCTTGCTCGCTGATCAGGGGTCCACTGAGTCGATAAGAGCCTATAGTTCGGTCAGACACCACCAGTAACGCACAGTCGGCTCCGCGGCGGCATGGCCCCAGGGGTCCATTTCCCAAGCAGGGACAAACGTGGAGCCAGCGATTTACATTGCTCGGGGCCCCACAGCGTCTAACAGAGGCCCTGTCGGCCAGTCGGCCAGAGGCAGTGTTCGAGAGGCCCGAAGAGCCTAGACGGCCCACCCGGTCTGATGATCAAGGGCCCGGTTGGAGAGTCTGGGGGCATAAAGGGCTGGTCGAAGTCTTATTCAGGGACCCTGACCTATGAAGACGGGCCCTCAGATAACGGTCATAGGGCGCTTTGTACCGATCGGGGACCCCTGAGTCGATATGGGCCTATATGTCGGTCAGGCTTCACCGTACCCATTAAGCCATAAAGTCGGGGTCAGTGTTGGGGGCCTTGTATCCGTCAGGGGCCCACAACGCCTAGCAGAGGGCCTTGTGCTCGCAAGGGCCACGAGCCGACCAAGGAAAGTGTTTGATGAGGCCCGAATAGGAGCCTGGGCGGCCCACCGCAGCCGACTATCAAAGCCCCGGTTGGAGGGCATAAGGGCCCGACGGACTGGCTGAAGATCACATAAAGAATCACTGCCCGTAGGGTCGTGACCTGAAATGTCAGTCAGAGGTTCTCTTGCACTGTTTGAGGGGCCCCTGGGACAACGCGGACGTCTAAGTCGGTCAGAGACCACGAATACCGAACAGTCAGTTTCATGTCTGTCTGAGCCCTTGAGACCCATTTCCCAAGCAGAGGCGAGGCTGGGGTCCGCGTTTTGCAATGTTCGGGGTTCCTAACACAATGAGGGGCTCCGATATCGGTTAGAAGCCAGAGCGTCGAACAGGGGTCCTGTGGCAGAAAGTGACCCCGAGTCGGGGGGTGCTTGAGAGGCTCGAAGAGGGGTCGAAGTTTCTCTCGAGACCAAATATCAACGGCCCGATGGGCAGGCTGAGGGGTCTGAAGGGCTAGCTGTTGGTTACATTAAGGACCCCGCCCGCGGGGCCATGATCTCAAATGTCGGTAAGATGATCTCTTTCACCAATATGAACCCCTGAGACGGAGCGTTCCTCTATTTCGACCAGAGGTCATGAACAACGAGCAGTCAGTTCCGTGTTGGTTTGAGCTCTTGGGGCCCATTCTCCAAGCAGGAACAAGGCCAGGTCCGCGATTTGCATCGGTCAGGCTCCTGTATCGTTCAGGGGCCCACAGTGTCTAACAGGGCGTTCTGTGTCAACATGGGGCCTCGAATCGGCTAGGGGAAGATTTGTTCAACAGGGTCGGGGACGGGAGCCCCAATGGCAGGGGGCCTCTTGCGTTGGTCGGGGCCCTCTGGCAATTGAAGGAAACAAGAACTTATGATGAGTGCTCACACTGAGGTAAAAGAAGAGTCCTGTGCCAGTCAGGGGCCCATTATCGAACGATGGACCCTCCAACCCTTTTCCAGCATCGCCTTTCAACCCTTTTCCAATTGTTTCAGTGCCGGTTCATGCGTCTGTCGGCGTTTTAGTGCCGGTTTATCGGGCCAACTGCGCTGGTCAAAACGCCTCCCGTGTCAGGGAGCGGAACAATGTGATATGATGAATCGATGATGATCGGCCAGGGGACGCCGCCCCGTGTCGCCAGAATGACGGCTGGAAGACACACCGCGGTGGGACAAAATGGCCTTTCAGTTCTTCACCTTGACAAGAATGCGTTCTGTAGTGTTGTACTCAGGGGAGCTCCTTTAACGAAAGGAAATAAGGGGTCTCATGAGCGCTGAATGGAGTGGGTCGAAAGGGGTTCAAAACGCACAAGGCCACCCCATGTTTCCCAGAGAGCGTTCATTGTTCTGCATAATCGAATAGTGAAAAAATGCCATCAAAAGGTTTGAACCTGTGTGCCGGGTGCCGATACTGTGGTTCATGCGCCTGCGTTAACCACCGCGAGTCTGGGAAACTAACGTTGCGCGGCTTAGGGAGACTGCAACGCCTAGCGTCGTGTTTTTTCTCAAATATGCGAGTGCGCATGCTCAAAACTACGTTACATAATGTGCACTATAAACCAATTCTGACTGAATGTTGCAGATATCTAAACAAACACGGCCTGGCCATGTAAATACAAATTATTGACCATTTTGATCTTCGATCTACATTCGCAGAATCCTTGCTATTTCCGTACAACCCTAAAAAAAATTGTACAAAGTTACTGAGTTCTATCGGTGTAAAATGAGTTCACTGGACCAGTATCAAATGAAGAGGCCGGACGCTTGATTCCATGCAGTCATTTCACGCGTGATTTCGTTAAAGCATTTACTATAAACTTAGGGCAGAATTGGTCTCGCCGTTGCGTTTGGCCTATATCCGAATTAAAGAAAAGAGGAAGATGTAATTTATATATATATATATATATATATATATATATATATGAAAAACGTGTCCTCAATAACAAATGGGTCATATCTGGAGATTTTTTGAGCGGGCCGTTTTACTGTCAGGGGCTCCTTGTCAACCCTGTGCCCCCTCTTGCCATGGCTCTGGCTGTACCCCTGATGCTGACACATAACCCAGCCGCGTTTCTTTGTTTTCTATTCTGATATGGTGTCTAAAAGAAAATCAATATTTGCAGGTCAGTCTTTGACCATTTAGCACCTCTTAAGCATGCTACGGAGCCTCAGTGATCCTTTAGTGCGGACTGAGCACCAAAACCAAAACGGGAAGTGGTTCATCATTCGTCGCCGCCTGATTTGTCATTCAAAACGTTCCAATACGCGCGTTAATAATGAAATGTTTCGTTTAATTGGCAGGCAGTTCAAATGTTCAAACGAAGTTTTTGTCGTCAAGAAACGAGCTCATGTGCTCATGAATAAATTATCAGGGTATATTACGAGCATATACTCGACGTTTGTGATCGGTTAAGCGCTCATGGTCAAGACCCACGGGTGACCAGGGTAAAATGACTCAAAATTAGCGCTTAAAATCCTAAGATGCATGACAGACAGAAAATCTCTCAAATCTGTGCAGACCGCCATTAACACGTGCTTGGGTGAGAGGGGCCAAATTGACCCCCTTCGAGCTTTTCTCTAGAATGGTTTCCGAACCGCGCGGCGTGGCCGCGCCAAATTTTGCATAGTTGTAGACAACTGATTAGCGGATCGTGTGATACCAAAAAATCAGATGCATCTTTTAAGCCCGATGACCTGCGGCAGGTCAAAGTCAAGCCATGGATTCAGTGAAGTAAATTTCAAAGGAATCGTTCAATCTGATGGAGCAGCGGAGTGTTAGATGAAACCATACATGTCTGGGATAATTTCTTAAGCAACAAAGCAATTGAACGACCAAATTCCATTGACCTAAGGTCAGACATGAAGGGCTGACCAAGGTCAAAACCAACCTGTTTTGTTACTGAAGCTTCTGGTGCTCATTTCGAATTTATTGATAACATGAACCGCAATTGGACATCTTCCATAGACTCGTTATAAGTAAGAATAATTCGCTGACCTAAAATGATCCAGGTCAACATTTCGTTTTTAGGAATATACCGCTTAGCTTAATCTTTGTCGCGAGGTGTAATATGCGCAAACTTCGTGGGCGGATCCAGGAGCAGTCAAGGAGAAGTTCGGTAAATTGACGGTCCACCGGAGCGGGACTAAGCGACTTATGAAAATAATGAGATATGAGTAAAAGACGTGGGCTCGAGCTGGCCGGTTGGCTGGGTTGCTCTCGACCTCGGACGGTGCGCCGCACCTGGTCGGCCGCTTCTGTTTGCCTTACAACCCGCACGGCCACTTGTGTTTGACTTGTACCGCTCGCCTCAGGCCTTTGCCCCTTTCCCGCGACTTGCCGCCGCAGTATATGAGCATACCGGAAGCATGTCTTCTGCTCTGCTTCTCCATCGCTCGCACTAACAGTGTGACGCGATAGAGAAGCACTAACAGCACGACGTGTTCTGCGTGCAGTAGGGCAATACCTTCTTCAGTGATGGTGTGACTGCTGGAGCGGGTGCTGATCGCTGAAACGCTGACATTGATGCGTGATTGAATCTGGCCACAGCGCATCTTTCACTTACCCTATCTTCCCTGACGGCTTGGACAAGAAATTTCCTTGCTTACTGAATTCCCAGTCCTTTATCTCCCTCGTTGGTAGTGTGGTGCGATTCAATTTGCGTGTTTCCTTCGGTCTGTCTGAATAAGCGGCTTCACAGGCCGTCCAGTAGGGATTTTTATCCAAGTTCTTGAATAAGAAGTTTCTTAGATCCTCCGCCATCTTGTATTGGACGGATTACTTTACACTCCCCTGAACGTGTGGGTTCTTCTCAACAACATTGTCGCACTGAATGCCATGGTTCGTCGGCTGTTGAATTAGAGTTCCCCAGCTCACCTGCCTTCCATTAAAGGGAATATGCCAACTTTTGTATTCACCTATTGTTAAATCAGACGTGCACGATTTGATCAGCAATACCGATTTTCTCGAAATCCTCCTCGATAGGTCAGCATTTCAATTTCAAGCAGCTGCTCCGCCGGAAAAATTACATTAGACTCCTTAATCACCACTATGAAAGTAATATTTTTCATTTTTTTACTTTTCTTACCGTGGGTGTTTTGTAATATGTGCAATACACTAATCTGTGAAAATGCTTGAGAAATAAGCGCTACTAAAGCCTGAAAAACTCCTTTTAGGTGAAAAACATGCGAATATGAAGCTATCATTACGGGAATTTTACGAAATGCTCTATCGCGGCTTTTATCGCTCTCCTATGCGTTTACTACAGTGCACTGTAGCAAACCATATTCGGGTGCGTAGCTCACAAACTAGAGGGGTTTAGCTCTTAAGAAGGACAGAGCTGTGAGCTCCACCGAAAGGCCTTTAAGATGCCCATTTTTACTTCAAAACCCCATACAAATGTAGGACACTCCCCTTAACGTTAGGCGATGACGTCACAAAGTCGCACGGGCCTGCATGGCGGCGCTGTATAGCAACGTCGCTGGGCAGGCAGCGGTCAAGCAGAAATGTCGTGGACGGTCTTGTTTATTATTGTGCAGTATAGTATCAGGGTTGTATTGCGATATGGCTACGGTGCGTGTTTTTGTGCCGCGGGTGGGAGAAATTCGAAGTGGTGTGTGGGTGTTGAGTCAAAGTCAGCATCGGAGGCAGTTTTTTGGCAGCAAGATGCCGCCCTGTGCATTGGCCTCCCGTAAGAACTTTAAACGGTACAAGAAAGGCATTTCATTTTTCACGTTCCCCAAAGCACAATCCAACTACCCTGAAAACATGGATGCACCTTCGTCCTAGGACTGATGTGGAAAATGCGGTGATCTGCTCCGACCATTTTTAAGACAATGGCTATGACTCTAGCTATCTGGTCAGGGCCAATCTCGTGCCCAACGTGGAATGACGCCTGCAGCCGGGTACAGTTCCGTCGATGCAGCTGGACATCGCCGGCACACCAAAGTAAGTATGCATGTGCTTAAAATGGGAAATTTCCGGCCGTTTTATTAAATGTTCCTTTTAAACTAAGTTCGCCGCCATCAATGCATGCATCATCTATTCCGCTCTGTGCCGTGTGCGGACTACAATACAAGACTCAAATGAGAGTTTCGGACATGGATAAGACAGTAGTATTAGCCTTATTCCTTGGAGAAAAACCAGCAGAATGGAGAAATAGTTGGGTTGATATTTCGGCAACATGCCTTTGTCGAAGCAATAGCTTAAGTGATAGAGTGATTGTGACTTCGATAAAGGCATGTTGCCGCAATATTAACCCAACCACATATTTATTCTCTTGATTTTTATCCAAGGAATAAGGCCAATACTACCGTCTCATCTATGTGAATAATGTTCCTTCGCTAATGCACTGAACAGCGTACGAGA
>NW_023596420.1:8424656-8450152 GCF_011947565.3 Pollicipes pollicipes
TCTCGTACGCTGTTCAGTGCATTAGCGAAGGAACATTATTCACATAGATGAGACGGTAGTATTGGCCTTATTCCTTGGAGAAAAATCAAGAGAATAAATATGTGGTTGGGTTGATATTGCGGCAACATGCCTTTATCGAAGTCACAATCACTCTATCACTTCAGCTATTGCTTCGACAAAGGCATGTTGCCGAAATATCAACCCAACTATATCTCCATTGCTGGTTTTTCTCCAAGGAATAAGGCTAATACTACTGTCTTATCCATGTCCGAAAATCTCATTTGAATCTTGCATTGTAGTCCGCACACGGCACAGAGCGGAATAGATGATGCATGCATTGATGGCGGCGAACTTAGTTCAAAAGGACCATTTAATAAAACGGCCGGAAATTTCCCATTTTAAGCACATGCATACTTACTTAGGTGTGCCGGCGATGTCCAGCTGCATCGACGGAACTGCATCCGTTCGCAGGCGTCATTCCACGTTGGGCACGAGATTGGCCCTGACCAGATAGCTAGAGTCATAGCCATTGTCTTAAAAATGGTCGGAGCAGATCACCGCATTTTCCACATCAGTCCTGGGACAAAGGTGCATCCATGTTTTCAGGGTAGTTGGATTGTGCTTTAGGAACGTGAAAAATGAAATGCCTTTCTTGTACTGTTTAAAGTTCTTACGGGAGGCCAATGCACAGGGCGGCATCTTGCTGCCAAAAAAACTGCCTCCGATGCTGACTTTGACTCAACACCCACACACCACTTCGAATTTCTCCCACCCGCGGCATAAAAACACGCACCGTGGCCATATCGCAATACAACCCTGATGCTATACTGCACAATAACAAACAAGAACGTCCACGACATTTCTGCTTGACCACTGCCTGCCCAGCGACGTTGCTATGCAGCGCCGCCATGCAGGCCCGTGCGACTTTGTGACGTCATCGCCTAACGTTAAGGGGAGTGTCCTACATATATATGGGGTTTTGAAGTAAAAATGGGCATCTTAAAGGCCTTTCGGTGGAGCTCACAGCTCTGTCCTTCTTAAGAGCTAAACCCGTCTAGTTTGTGAGCTACGCACCCGAATATGGTTTGCTACAGTGCACTGTAGTAAACGCATAGGAGAGCGATGAAAGCCGCGATAGAGCATTTCGTAAAATTCCCGTAATGATAGCTTCATATTCGCATGTTTTTCATCTAAAAGGAGTGTTTCAGGCTTTAGTAGCACTTATTTCTCAAGCATTTTCACAGATTAGTGCATTGCACACATCACAAAACACCCACGGTAAGAAAAGTAAAAAAATGAAAAATGTTACCTTCATAGTGGTGATTAAGGAGTCTAATGTAATTTTTCCGGCGGAGCAGCTGCCTGAAATTGAAATGCTGACCTATCGAGGAGGATTTCGAGAAAATCGGTATTGCTGATCAAATCGTGCACGTCTGATTTAACAATAGGTGAATACAAAAGTTGGCATATTCCCTTTAATGGAAGGCAGGTGAGCTGGGGAACTCTAATTCAACAGCCGACGAACCATGGCATTCAGTGCGACAATGTTGTTGAGAAGAACCCACACGTTCAGGGGAGTGTAAAGTAATCCGTCCAATACAAGATGGCGGAGGATCTAAGAACTTCTTATTCAAGAACTTGGATAAAAATCCCTACTGGACGGCCTGTGAAGCCGCTTATTCAGACAGACCGAAGGAAACACGCAAATTGAATCGCACCACACTACCAACGAGGGAGATAAAGGACTGGGAATTCAGTAAGCAAGGAAATTTCTTGTCCAAGCCGTCAGGGAAGATAGGGTAAGTGAAAGATGCGCTGTGGCCAGATTCAATCACGCATCAATGTCAGCGTTTCAGCGATCAGCACCCGCTCCAGCAGTCACACCATCACTGAAGAAGGTATTGCCCTACTGCACGCAGAACATGTCGTGCTGTTAGTGCTTCTCTATCGCGTCACACTGTTAGTGCGAGCGATGGAGAAGCAGAGCAGAAGACATGCTTACGGTATGCTCATATACTGCGGCGGCAAGTCGCGGGAAAGGGGCAAAGGCCTGAGGCGAGCGGTACAAGTCAAACACAAGTGGCCGTGCGGGTTGTAAGGCAAACAGAAGCGGCCGACCAGGTGCGGCGCACCGTCCGAGGTCGAGAGCAACCCAGCAAGCCGGCCAGCTCGAGCCCACGTCTTTTACTCATATCTCATTATTTTCATAAGTCGCTCAGTCCCGCTCCGGTGGACCGTCAATTTACCGAACTTCTCCTTGACTGCCCCTGGATCCGCCCACGAAGTTTGCGCATATTACACCTCGCGACAAAGATTAAGCTAAGCGGTATATTCCTAAAAACGAAATGTTGACCTGGATCATTTTAGGTCAGCGAATTATTCTTACTTATAACGAGTCTATGGAAGATGTCCAATTGCAGTTCATGTTATCAATAAATTCGAAATGAGCACCAGAAGCTTCAGTAACAAAACAGGTTGGTTTTGACCTTGGTCAGCTCTTCATGTCTGACCTTAGGTCAATGGGATTTGGTCGTTCAATTGCTTTGTTGCTTAAGAAATTATCCCAAACATGTATGGTTTCATCTAACACTCCGCTGCTCCATCAGATTGAACGATTCCCTTGAAATTTACTTCGCTGAATCCATGGCTTGACTTTGACCTGCCGCAGGTCATCGGGCTTAAAAGATGCATCTGATTTTTTGGTATCACACGATCCGCTAATCAGTTGTCTACAACTATGCAAAATTTGGCGCGGCCACGCCGCGCGGTTCGGAAACCATTCTAGAGAAACGCTCGAAGGGGGTCAATTTGGCCCCTCTCACCCAAGCACGTGTTAATGGCGGTCTGCACAGATTTGGGAGATTTTCTGTCTGTCATGCATCTTAGGATTTTAAGCGCTAATTTTGAGTCATTTTACCCTGGTCACCCGTGGGTCTTGACCATGAGCGCTTAACCGATCACAAACGTCGAGTATATGCTCGTAATATACCCTGATAATTTATTCATGAGCACATGAGCTCGTTTCTTGACGACAAAAACTTCGTTTGAACATTTGAACTGCCTGCCAATTAAACGAAACATTTCATTATTAACGCGCGTATTGGAACGTTTTGAATGACAAATCAGGCGGCGACGAATGATGAACCACTTCCCGTTTTGGTTTTGGTGCTCAGTCCGCACTAAAGGATCACTGAGGCTCCGTAGCATGCTTAAGAGGTGCTAAATGGTCAAAGACTGACCTGCAAATATTGATTTTCTTTTAGACACCATATCAGAATAGAAAACAAAGAAACGCGGCTGGGTTATGTGTCAGCATCAGGGGTACAGCCAGAGCCATGGCAAGAGGGGGCACAGGGTTGACAAGGAGCCCCTGACAGTAAAACGGCCCGCTCAAAAAATCTCCAGATATGACCCATTTGTTATTGAGGACACGTTTTTCATATATATATATATATATATATATATATATATATAAATTACATCTTCCTCTTTTCTTTAATTCGGATATAGGCCAAACGCAACGGCGAGACCAATTCTGCCCTAAGTTTATAGTAAATGCTTTAACGAAATCACGCGTGAAATGACTGCATGGAATCAAGCGTCCGGCCTCTTCATTTGATACTGGTCCAGTGAACTCATTTTACACCGATAGAACTCAGTAACTTTGTACAATTTTTTTTAGGGTTGTACGGAAATAGCAAGGATTCTGCGAATGTAGATCGAAGATCAAAATGGTCAATAATTTGTATTTACATGGCCAGGCCGTGTTTGTTTAGATATCTGCAACATTCAGTCAGAATTGGTTTATAGTGCACATTATGTAACGTAGTTTTGAGCATGCGCACTCGCATATTTGAGAAAAAACACGACGCTAGGCGTTGCAGTCTCCCTAAGCCGCGCAACGTTAGTTTCCCAGACTCGCGGTGGTTAACGCAGGCGCATGAACCACAGTATCGGCACCCGGCACACAGGTTCAAACCTTTTGATGGCATTTTTTCACTATTCGATTATGCAGAACAATGAACGCTCTCTGGGAAACATGGGGTGGCCTTGTGCGTTTTGAACCCCTTTCGACCCACTCCATTCAGCGCTCATGAGACCCCTTATTTCCTTTCGTTAAAGGAGCTCCCCTGAGTACAACACTACAGAACGCATTCTTGTCAAGGTGAAGAGCTGAAAGGCCATTTTGTCCCACCGCGGTGTGTCTTCCAGCCGTCATTCTGGCGACACGGGGCGGCGTCCCCTGACCGATCATCATCGATTCATCATATCACATTGTTCCGCTCCCTGACACGGGAGGCGTTTTGACCAGCGCAGTTGGCCCGATAAACCGGCACTAAAACGCCGACAGACGCATGAACCGGCACTGAAACAATTGGAAAAGGGTTGAAAGGCGATGCTGGAAAAGGGTTGGAGGGTCCATCGTTCGATAATGGGCCCCTGACTGGCACAGGACTCTTCTTTTACCTCAGTGTGAGCACTCATCATAAGTTCTTGTTTCCTTCAATTGCCAGAGGGCCCCGACCAACGCAAGAGGCCCCCTGCCATTGGGGCTCCCGTCCCCGACCCTGTTGAACAAATCTTCCCCTAGCCGATTCGAGGCCCCATGTTGACACAGAACGCCCTGTTAGACACTGTGGGCCCCTGAACGATACAGGAGCCTGACCGATGCAAATCGCGGACCTGGCCTTGTTCCTGCTTGGAGAATGGGCCCCAAGAGCTCAAACCAACACGGAACTGACTGCTCGTTGTTCATGACCTCTGGTCGAAATAGAGGAACGCTCCGTCTCAGGGGTTCATATTGGTGAAAGAGATCATCTTACCGACATTTGAGATCATGGCCCCGCGGGCGGGGTCCTTAATGTAACCAACAGCTAGCCCTTCAGACCCCTCAGCCTGCCCATCGGGCCGTTGATATTTGGTCTCGAGAGAAACTTCGACCCCTCTTCGAGCCTCTCAAGCACCCCCCGACTCGGGGTCACTTTCTGCCACAGGACCCCTGTTCGACGCTCTGGCTTCTAACCGATATCGGAGCCCCTCATTGTGTTAGGAACCCCGAACATTGCAAAACGCGGACCCCAGCCTCGCCTCTGCTTGGGAAATGGGTCTCAAGGGCTCAGACAGACATGAAACTGACTGTTCGGTATTCGTGGTCTCTGGCCGACTTAGACGTCCGCGTTGTCCCAGGGGCCCCTCAAACAGTGCAAGAGAACCTCTGACTGACATTTCAGGTCACGACCCTACGGGCCGTGATTCTTTATGTGATCTTCAGCCAGTCCGTCGGGCCCTTATGCCCTCCAACCGGGGCTTTGATAGTCGGCTGCGGTGGGCCGCCCGGGCTCCTATTCGGGCCTCATCAAACACTTTCCTTGGTCGGCTCGTGGCCCTTGCGAGCACAAGGCCCTCTGCTAGGCGTTGTGGGCCCCTGACGGATACAAGGCCCCCAACACTGACCCCGACTTTATGGCTTAATGGGTACGGTGAAGCCTGACCGACATATAGGCCCATATCGACTCAGGGGTCCCCGATCGGTACAAAGCGCCCTATGACCGTTATCTGAGGGCCCGTCTTCATAGGTCAGGGTCCCTGAATAAGACTTCGACCAGCCCTTTATGCCCCCAGACTCTCCAACCGGGCCCTTGATCATCAGACCGGGTGGGCCGTCTAGGCTCTTCGGGCCTCCTCGAACACTGCCTCTGGCCGACTGGCCGACAGGGCCTCTGTTAGACGCTGTGGGGCCCCGAGCAATGTAAATCGCTGGCTCCACGTTTGTCCCTGCTTGGGAAATGGACCCCTGGGGCCATGCCGCCGCGGAGCCGACTGTGCGTTACTGGTGGTGTCTGACCGAACTATAGGCTCTTATCGACTCAGTGGACCCCTGATCAGCGAGCAAGGCCCTCTGGCTGGCATTTGAGTGACCCTGCGGGCCGGAACCCTTGAACATGATCCCTGACTGGCTTTTTGGGTCCTGCGGCCCTCAAATCGGGCCCGTAGTCGTAGGTTCCTCGGGCCCCTCGGAACCTAATAGGGAGAGAGGGAACATGCCCCGTGCCTTCCCGTACCTGCGCTACTGATCAACACCAATACATCACACAGATTTTGTGGGTGTTTCATCTCTTCTGTTAACATGCCCCCGGGTGGCCGGATAGCTACCCATCGCTCGGGTAGGGGTTCAGTTCGACCCCCCTGAGATCTCGGCAACTAAGGAAGCTGGAGACACCAAATTCACAGGGTATGTTGACCTGTACGTGAACTCACCTAATTGAAAGTTTGAGGTTCCTAGGTCATGACTTTGGGGTCAATAAGGTCAACAAGGTCAAATTCCAGGTTGGTCTCCAAAGTGCCCCCGGAACCTAGATAGCTGTCTCTAAGCAAGAGGTCACATGCCCATTTAAGTTCAGTGACCTTTTTGACCTTTCGAAGGTCATGGTGACCAAAATTATACAAAACTGCTCTGAGTTTGGCATCTGAATAAGCGACGAAGATAACGCTAGACGGCATGCTCCTAAAAACAAAATGTTGACCTGGGTCACTCTAGGTCAATGACCTATTCTGACCTCTAAGAAGTCTATGGAAGATGTGCAATGCGGTTCCTCATATCAATAAATTCAAAAGGAGCACCAAAAACTACCCCATACAGCAAGCCCTAGCGTAATAAACCAGGTTGATTTGACCTTGTTTTGACCTTCTTACCTGGCCTTAGGTTAATGTAATTTGTTCACTCAATTGTTGTGTTGCCTAAGAAAGCATCTCAGAGATGTATGGCTTCGTCTTACATTCCGTTGTTGCGTCAGATTGAACGATTCCCTAGAAATTAACTTTGCTGCAACCATGGTCTGACTTTGACCTGCCACAGGCCAGCAACCTTACAAGGTACTTCTAAATTGCTGATACCAAACGATCCGCTATTCCATTGTCTACAGCTATACAAAATTTGGCCGGCTACATTGCGCCGTTCGAACCATTCTGGAAAAACTTCGGGAGGGGTCGATTTGACTTCCTCGCCGATCGCGTGTTAACCATGCTTAGTGATGTAAAAAATTATAACACAATAATTGCATGGAATACTTGGATGCGTCCCGCAAAGCATTATGGGCTGCAGTTCAATTCTTTGCAAGCAAAGGTCACGTGTGTCATGTGGACTTTCACAACGCGCCTCAGCTGATGAAGCCAAATGGAATCCGCTGCCTCTCATTCCAGCTGGAAGGACAGAACCCTACACCTGTGGTTTTCCAGACTCGCAGTGTTGGACGCAGACGCGCTAAACGCTGCGTTATCGGCACCCCTATAAGGGCCAGACTTCTACGGTTTCGGCCATGTTAACGCTACGCGACTCCACGCCACACGCGTCTGTCTATGAGTGTTCCCTGACTGGCTCTGTATGTCTCACGCAGCGCGCCTGCTTCCCTGTCTGCCGCCCGCACCCACCAGCGGTCGCGCCGTCAACGTGTCGTCGGCGGCCGCATGCCGCGCCGTGTCGCCTGTGCCGTGACCATGCCCCCGGCTCCCCGCAGTTTCGCCTGCTGCCCATATCCGGCATTCCGGGGGCGTTTCGGATGGTCGCCACTGGAGAGCGGCCGCACCCGAGGAAGGCCGTGTCGGAGGACCGGAGCTCACTCGCCGCGCCACGGTCAGTCTGTGGTGCCTGCAGGCAATTCAACCGCGCTACACAACACAACAAACGCCACCTGTCGCCGGTCGAGCACAGAGAGCGGTTGCACGCATTGCAAAACCGAAAGCTGTCGGCGGTTCTCAAATGGTACGCACGTCATAACCTGCTCGAAGTTGGGTCGTTGCCAGGCATCGTCCACGAAAGACACGCCACATCCTTACGTACTTCTTAATGAGATTGAGATTGAGAAAGAATGAGAGAATGAGAGAGACCTTCGAATCGAGCAGCCCGATGTCTTGTCATCAGCTACGCAGCCGACAGTCCGCTCAGCAAGCAGCACCGGCATGATGCGCGAACACTGTGAAGAGGCTGGCGAGCGCTGAGAAGCGCCAGCCAATCAGTGGGCTGGCAGAGGACCTGGTCGGCCGGCTGCCATCCGCCGGCGCGAACCAAGCCTGCCTGGGCTGCGACATGGAAGCTAATCGAGCAGCCTCTGAATAGCACCGACCAGCGGTGGCCCCGCGGGGCTTCTTTGGCTCTGCGCTGCGCTGATTAGGTGGACAAACTACCGAGGCATGATGCCTCACGTGGATCACGTGGCTCGGACTGGACGAGTCACGTGTTATCTGAGGCGGCACCTGATGGCCAGAAGCAGAACGGAATGTCGTGTCACCAGCAAATAAATGCTTGTAGAATCATGCTATTAGCCTTACTTCATGGTGTCAATAGACTTACAACTTTGACGCACTCTCATTTTGTCCAGCTTTGATATGATATACGTCATTGAACACGCTGGCGTGCTGCTGGTAACTGGCCCTCCCTGCCAGTCTTTCCCGAAAGCTGCCGGCCAAGGGCGAATCTAGTGCTTAATTTTGAAGGCAACCGAGTCCGTAAGTTGGGGGTCAGCGTTCAGATACAAATTATGTCTTTGGCCTTCGTGGAGGCATGGTCCCGCTGACCGCTTCCGTCTGTCCATGCGCCCGATCTCTCCCATCACCTAGCCGTGTCAGTCACCAGAATTGACTTAGTCGAGTCGCATGTTGCTGAAGTTCGCTATGACCATAACTGGGGATTAAAACGGCATGACATGCAATTTCTGAGCAGCAGGGGCGCGGTCCGGCAAAGTAATTTACATGCAGGGTGGGGACTGAGCAGGGAAAACGACTAAACCTACCTCGCAAATGACCCCACAGTGAGTTTTTCTTCGTCTTTGGCACACTTTATTCTACAAGTTATGGACCGGAGTCCCCAACTGAATAAGAAACTACAATTCCTAATACGGCCCACTGGTAAAACTGGTGATCCTCTTGCGAGTAGTGTCATTAGAAGCATATGTCAATATACACGTCCTCAGTGCGCAGGCGGGCGTGAAAGCTGACGAGCGCTGGCTGACGAGTCGTCTCGTATTTTGACGAATGCGGAACTAAAGGTGTACTACATTCAACGCGTTTTCACAGTGGGGCAGGGCACCGACAGTGAAATAGTTAAGGAAAATGCTCCACATTTCTATGGGGGTTTTGAACAAAGATAGACATTTTGAAGACCTTTCAGTACAGTTCACAACCTCGCCCTTCCTAAACCCAAGCCCCTCTAGTTTCTGAGTTACCCACGGGCGAAAATGGGGAGAGTATTTCTGGGAGAGTATTTCTGGGAGAGTATTTCTGGTAGAGCATTTCTGGGAGAGTATTTCTAGGAGAGTATTTCAAGGTCTCCTTGACATCCACAACGTCATGACAACGTCATCCAAATACTGGCATCCCATAAGCCATGCGACGACCAAGACCAAGAAAAAATGTATTAGTCGAGTCATTCATATCTGCCGTCTGTGAACACCATTTCCAGATATAAAGCAAATGGTGCCCACAGACGAAATGGTGCTCACGAACATGGTGCTCCGTCAGTTGGCTCCCAATCAATGTTGTGCAGAGAACGATGATCTAAGCAAACAATGATGTATCGAGGAGCATATTTACTTAACAGAAAAATTACTTTGTTTAGAGCAGTCCATTCCAGTTAAAGGATATTCATAGTTATAAGTGAGCTTGTTTCATCATGTATGATGCTTGCTTCAATATCTTCAAATGTGAAACATCCCCTTTAAGCTGCACGCCTGAGAAACCAGCGGTACGGGGTTTGATTCCCTGCCGTACCCACCCTTGCTTCAGCAGATGGGTGGGTCATAAAGCCGTCATAATGTTGGTGATGATGACATTGCCTCGCTTAGCCCAAACCTTGATTCATGTGTAACTCGGCCTCTTTACGGAAATATGTAAAGCAATTTTGTTCCGAAAATATTAATATCTCCAAGATGCAACTGATGATCGAAGCACTCCACTCACGTCAAGATAGCCAAAGCTTGTTATTACCGTCCCCACCTCATTCGAGAGGCGGCTGAATGATTGGATGATCACGGGCAGCTGATACCTGGAAATATATAGATTCCTTCCAGCCGTCCGACAGGGGTCAATAAATCAGTAACTGGCGCCAACCTCGGCGACATATCGATGAATCGAACAATTTCGGAAAAACGCACATCGTATTAGCTGACAGGCGGTAAGCTAGGTCCCACAACACTTATCATAACGCGACATCAGTTTCATCACCGAGCTAACTGCGCGAAATCGGTGTCATCACCGAGCTATCTGTGGCGACACCGGTGTCATCACCGAGCTATCTGAGGCGACATCAGTGTCATCACCGAGCTATCTGCGACAACAAAAAGCACTCATAATCGTAATATACGTGCTACACCTCACACGAATTATCAATACCAAATCACTAAAGCACACGAAAAAGTGTAACGAGAATGCAACACGGCGGCAAATGTAATGACTTCATGCAACCCGAGAACGCGATGCTGTTAGTTTAGCCACTTCCTTCTTCCGTGAACCACTGTCGAACAAATTTAGATTCAAGTGTCAGAGGAGGAAGAGTCAAGAACCCCTGCAAATACGCCCCGGGATGATACAGAACTACCAAAAATATTCAGACAAATCACGTCGTGCTTTTTGCAACAATACTTTTTCTGGATTTTTATCTTAATGGCACAGCATTCCGTCAATCATGATATTTATGAATAAATAAACAATAAGACAAAAGCATTGCCATAAGATATCAATCAAATAATTAATAAATAGCATCGCGTATAACTGTCACTACAGATTAACGTCGTTCTACTGGCATCGCGGTGCAATTTCCAAACAATAGCAGACAGCCATTGTTTACACTTAGTAAAAACAAAGCCTGTCACCAGTCGCCTACCATTACCCCCAAATTTTGGCATCTTCCCATCATGCAGTGCGATACATTTTTCTAAGCACATGTATCGCTTTCCGAAATTGACGACGTCTTGGAGTAGTGGAAGTCTTGATGCAGTTCCGCAGCGCCAAACGAAATGTCTAACCAGCGCTATGAATAGCTGAAAAGTATTCTTTGTCGATGCGTTTCATGAAAACAGGTCACTAATGCCGACTTTCAACGGAAATTGAGGCGAAATACTAACTTCAATCTCCGAATCTATCAGAAAACATGGGCACAGTGGCAGGAACAAAATGCTGTGGTGTGATTCTTTTGGCTCTGGATTTAATTTCATTGTAGTCGTTGTCCCTCACATCATAAATACGCAGCAACTCCTTTCTGTTCAACTTCTTCGGTAGTGTAGACAGCGAAGTTTGAAGTCTGCGAAATACTAATAATTAGGTGTTTGTGAAGCTGCAGGACCGGCGTAAAAGGCCAGGCAAATATTATTCCGAACTGCATGCAGCATGCTCTAGTGAGCAAATTAATGATACATTTTGCAGGAGCCCAGTACATGCCACTATGGTGCTTTGCGCAGTGAGTTTTCTAGTTGCGTTTTTGTCTGTCAGCATCACGTAATGGTGTACTGCATTTTCAGCTTGCCGGCGCTGTCATCGCTCATATTTACTGACCGAAGCAATTTCCAAAATGTCTCCCTGTATAGCATCTTTCAATATCAACGTTTGGTTAATGCTGTACAACGCCAGGTTGAAATAAGAAGCAACAGCGCAATTTGTAGCGGAGTCAACCAAAACAAACTGTTCCTCCATTATCCCCACCAGTAGGTTTTAAGGCCCAGAAAAAAATGCACAATGAGGTGAAGCGACTAAAAGACTTGCGTTAAACACACATTTTCACCTTAAATATACTCCTCGTTTATTCTGTCCCCACCATTCTGAACCAAACCAGCCATGCATTGGTCTGGGGCCGGCCAGTAGTGAATCCAGGCTGCGACGCTAGAGCATTGGTCTAGGGCCGAACAGTAGTGAATCTAGGCTGCGACAATAGAGCATTGGTCTAGGGCCGGCCAGTAGTGAATCCAGGCTGCGACGCTAGATCATTGGTCTAGGGCCGAACAGTAGTGAATCCAGGCTGCGACGCTACAGCTATTTTTGACGGGGTCTTTAAGCAATGCTGCTTTGTTTGCTTCCCGTTTATTGCGTTTTCAGAGGCAAAGTGTCATCGTTTCGCCTGCACAATTTTTTAAGGAATAGAGTTAATTGTGCATTTGGGTCGGTCTGAATTTAAGTGTCAAACTGATCAAGTGTCTGTGTCAAGTCAAGTGTCAAACTGCTAAGTGTCAAACTGTCAAGTGTCAAACTGTCAAGTGTCAAACTGACTGATCAAACAAAATCAATCTCGCTTTCACCATAGGCCCGCTGTATCCTCCCCGAACAGAAGATTATTAAGTTGGAAAAACATTTATCACTCATTTTTTTGCGTAATGGACTCACGTAAGAAGCTCCAAGGGATTGGAGCAGCCAAACAAGTTTCGCTGTTTCTTAAAAGTGAGCAAATAGTGTGATCAGCAAAAAAGTCGTATTAAACCAATGCATACGGATGAAGTAGAATATTTCCAACTTCCGCGACATTTTTTCGGTTGAAAGCTATGTACTCAAACGCTGCCATGATGGAAGAACTGCTACCACGTACTTGTATCCGCTTGGTAATCTCCTACAGCGCACATGTAAGGCCCGGAACTCGTTGAGCCACCTTCCATATGATTGCTGCAGAATGAGCACATAAACCCGGACGAGTATCGCGCAGGGGATTCGTGTATTCAAAGATCTGTAGATGAATACCCGGTCTCCAAGAAACATCTAACTCAGCTGCTGGCTGGGAGGATCAAGTGTGAATGCGCGGACTTCGCTGAGATACAAACCGACTATGTGACGCCTTTTTCTGCTTTCAGGGCGCCAGAAAGGACACCGATCTCGGAGATGGACAGCCGATCTCGGAGCGGTCGAGGAGGACTCTGGAGTCTCCTGCCCCCGTCTGGGAGGAGGACGAGGAGTACTACGAGCTCAGCCCGGAGCCCGAGTTCGAGCGGGACGCCTCCCCCTACCTGAGCTCCGAGGCGGAACCCATCCCAGATCTGGAGCCCACCATGGGCTCGTACCCGGCCCCTGAGCGCGAAGAGGAGGAGGAACCGGACATCGAGATTGACCCCGATCTTGACGCTGACCTCGAGGTTGACCCGGACAGAGAGCCCTCCGCAGAAGCGGAGCATGAGCCAGAGGTGAAGGCCAGTTCTGAACCTGCAGACGAACTCTATCCAGAACATGATGCAGAGGAAGAGGGCTACCCGGAGCACGAGCAGGATGCTGAGCACGAGGCTGTGCCTGACTGCGAGCGCTTTGGTGACGATGTTGAGGATGACGTACGTTTCGGGTCGCCACCGGCCCAGGGCCAACTCGCGGAAGGTAAGGGTGCACTGTCTACACCACTAAGTGCGGATGTCATTTCTTGGGAGTGTTGTAGGAAATACGCCAATGTGCCAATCGTTGCGTTTCAGTGCCACGTGAACGGGACAGCTGATCAGTATTTGGTGGTGTATTGCTTGGTTTAGCAAGCCACCTCTCGCCACCCATAAATTCGTGGAATCTCCCCGTCGTGCACGGCTGTGTTGCTGTCGTAAACTGTGCTATAGCCTGAGCTGCATGGCGCAGCTCTTTGCAAGCGGTAGGAGCACATGTGAATCTATGCGAATATCTTAATGATTACCGGCCATCATTGCGCAACACAACGCATAGAGATGCACCCGTGATTTGGCTGTGTTTTTCACTACTGGGGAGAGCTAACAGGTATTTGTATTTGACCTGTTCGCATGGTGTGCCATCGATTCATGCCAGGCAAGAACAGGCAATAGCCCCTGCGTGAGACCGGTACGTTGGTGTTTCAGATTGCAAGGATGCTGGTGCGTCGCTCGACCAAGACGATCAGGCGCAAGACGCGTGGTGAGTGCAATATAAGTCTTGCACAAAAGTGTTTTATGCTTGGTGTAACCAAGCAAGGCCCTGAGCTTCGGGTGTTCAGAGTTCAGCCTGGGCCCCCCGGCATGGCACCTGACAAACCACCGAGGACTGTCAGTCAGCTTCTCCCCTCCGCCTCCCCGAGCCATGCCCCGCCCAAGCCCCGCCACCCACGCTCCGCAGTGGTGGCGCGCGGTCCTGACGAGCGGTCCGCCACGGTCCGCGGCGCCGCCACCTCCTGCCATCGCTCGGCCATCGGCGGCGCTCGGGGCCGGCCGCCGCCGCCGCTGCCGTCGCTGCCGCCGCCGACGGCCGGCGTTGCGCGCACATCTCACCATCGATTCGGACCCGGAGACGGCGGGCCGCTGGTGGCGTCGGCCGAGCGCGGTCTGACGGCGCAGTGTACCGCTGACCGCCGCCGTGGCCCGGCATGACCTCCGTGCTGCAGATCCCCCTGCTGCGGCTCGGGTGAGTGGTGACCCGGAGGTGGCGGGTCGTGGGAGGGGTCACCTTGTTGGCGTTAGAGGGCGCTGACTCGAGGTACGTTACCGACTTGGATGACATTTTTCAAACCCTTTGTGGTGTATGAGAGACCAGATGAGCTTGTGTCAGAAATTGTGAACCTACGCAGTATTTGTGCGGTCCCTTTGTCCCTAGAAGCTTGCAATCATCACAATATCAATTATATATCAGCAATCAATATCAAATAATGTATTACAATATCAGCCATTAATCACAATATCACAATCGAACTTCAAGGCACTGCCACTACCCAAAAAACAAAAAAACAATTCATTCTCTCCGAGAACGGGCAAAGCGTGTTGTTGCGGCTTGTCGAACGGGCAAAGCCTACTCTGCGTGTGCTTGGGCTCTTCAGCCTCAGCACACGCAGAACAGCGGAAATATTACATTTGTTGCTTAATATATACTGCAGGCCGGCGCTGGATTCGAGGACTTGGCCATATTGCGGTTACTGGATGCCACACTGTTCTGCTCTTCTCCCACTTATCTTAGAAACCAATGGGCTGGTCCCACCGATAGTGATGCGGAATTCGCAGTCCAGTGCTCTGTGATCTAGACAATGTATTCTTGGTATCGAAGTCGGTGGCAATGTCAGGTCAACTCAAGGTCAATGATTGATTCTCAGGGAGTTGTGAACTGTGCTTTCTGTGCTATCTAGACATATCAAACAACGGCTTGGATGGCCAAAAATGGTTTGTGCACATTTCCGATGTCTGGCAAGTTTAGAATTTGTTGTTGACTTCATTGGAGGGGGGAAGGGGGAGGGGGGGATTACCTCTTGGTCACTGCACAGAGTGCAGCCCAGTGCAAACCTGCGTTGGAGAGGAGTTAAGTCGTTCGATGTGCCGACATATAGTGTTGCTTATGTTTGCTGGTGGGGATCTTATCACGATGTCAAATACATGCATCGTTTTCCTTTTTCTACGTTGCAATTTCTCAGGTCAGAGAACAGGTCAACCCCACAAGTCAAGCAATGTCCAATAGTGTGCCCCTAGAGTCACTACCAATTGGCAATTATCTTGCACAAAAGCAAGTCTTTATGTCTTAGTCATGACACTCTGAGAGGTTGAGCATAGCATAGCACGGCTACTAAGACTTCAATAGCAATGCTCTATCTAAAACGTGGAGGAGCGATCCTGATCATTTTCCTACAATGATTACATGCATGCGCATCCAAGGCTGCATGTGGCGTCGCACCAAGTATATATGCAGCGGGAATCGTTGTTTAGCGAAATGTCCCATTTGTTGACATATTTGGACACCACGTAGCACTGACATTCTTACGCATAATTGAGTTTTAGAAAATATGACGGAACTAACAGCCTTTTTTCTCGTAGCATAGCCAGGAGAATGGAGGGGCGGATGTATTGATGTTTCGGCTACATGCCTCTGTCGAAACAAATACCAGTAGCAAGTTTGACATTGCTCCTGACATTCCTTTCCATAACGGCATATAGCTGAAATACCACTGCATCTGTTTGTTCATCTGGCGATTCTAGAAGGAATGAGGGTATTAGTGCTGTCTTGTTCGTAAGCATAATGCTTCCCGCAAATGCACTGACAGCTTACGTAACCTTTCCAAAAGCCCGCTGTAGTATATCGTATACTTCTTAGATATGTGAAATTTCGGACAGATAGATTATTCTTATGAATATCGTGGCTAGACTTCAAAAGTGTCGAACAGAAATCGCCAGAAAGACACCTCTTGCACGGCATGCATTTAACACTCCATGCTAATTAATCACCTGCTAGAGCACGCGGCCCTCCTGTACTTGTTTTCTCGAGAGGCACAAGTGTTTTTTTTTTCGTAGAGCCTATTTTCACAAACATGTGTGGTCTTGGTCGACTGCGCAGCTTGTGCAGTAGCATTCTGCAGCCCTAGGATGTTGGAAGACCTTGGCCTGGTAAAACCTTGCCCTCTAAATACCTCAAAGGGAGGAAGCCGTAGACTAGAGTCGGGGAACCGGGACGGCAGCTCGTGAGCCATGTTGATCGAAATGGGCCTGTCACCAAACCGCTCCTCCGCCACGATCGTGCCGTCCCGCTGGGGTAATGGACATGCAGGCTGTCGATACAATGCAGCTGCGGTCAAACTACAACAGGCCAATGAGCCATGAACAGTCGATCGCGTAACAAGCGTGACTGTCAGCAGTGCAGCAGTCTCTGCTACACCATGCGTGACTGTTAGCCGCGCAGCAGCCTCTGCCATACCATGCGTGGCTGTTGCCGTGCAGCGGCCTCTGCTATACCATGCGTGACTGTAGCCGTGCAGCAGCCTCTGCCCTACCATGTCAGCTGCGTAGGTTCTCTAGAACGAGTAGTCTGTAAATTCAAGCCACTTTCCACGTCAAAATGAGCTTCATTTAACATTCATATCTATTCCAGAAATGCATCGTATTTTTTGCTACTGCGCTGAATCAGCCATGAACAGAGCGATTTCTGGCCCCCGTGTCATTTCCTTGCGGGATGTGGCGAGTCCATGTTTTGAAAGGATACACTCCGGCATCCCCTTTGAGAATCCTATTCGTGGCCTTTGAGCCCCACCCAAGCTCTTCCAGCAGGTGGCGGACTGACTTTCTAGGTAATTGGTTGCTAAGGAATGTCTTTCCGGTTCGTGAAAATTGGATTCCTGTCATCTCGGTGCGAACATTCTTGCTGAGTTTTTTATCGATCCTTCACAGATATACTTTTCTATGAACTTACTCGTAAATATCACGGTCCTCGTTAAGACTGTCATCACTTGAAATCACCTTGTAAATGGATTTGTCTTTTGGTGGACTTGGCCTTAAGTCGAAATTTCACTGACCTTTTTTAAAGCCTGCCATCCAAAAAATTAATGGCATACAATGGCAATGCTGACACCATATATAACCACCTATGAATGTTTTCCACCCAAGGATATTTTTCTACCGAGAGCTATCATTTCGTGCATAAAACTTTGATGGAATGCAGAAGCTTTCAGTGAAGAACAAAAATATCCCGATTCGTGTAGAATGCTCCCGTATATAGCCTACATGTTTTGATAGAAGTGGGGAGCAAATTAACGCATTGCCGTCCACATTTTCATCCGTCATTTTTATAACCCATGGTTCAACCAACAACGATCATGGTTTCCGCCTCAGGCCATGGGCGGGGACTAGACCGTCAACTAAAAAAAAAACAACACTGAATCCGTACCTAAAGCAGGGAGCCTCCAGAAAGCGTGGGCAAACATATTGTTTTACATTCCAGCCGTAACATAGATTCATATTGCTCAGCAAAGCTAGCAGTTAGTCTGAAATGTCCAAAAAATACTTCCTACTTGCGTCTGTGCATGTTTGCATCACTTCCAGCGTGATGGACACATTTGTCAGAGGTCATGAGAACACAATTTTGACCGCCTTTCATCGGTACGCTGTTGGGACAGCAGGACGATTTTTGCTGAGGCGAGCGTCGCCCAACTTGACGCTTGATGCCTTTTGCTAACGTGCAGGTAATCTGAATCTATTGCCATGATGAAGACATCGCATGACAAGAAATGCCAAGAACTTAAAAAGATCACATTACCAATATTTTTGATGCCTCCAATGACACCACTTTGACGTGAGTATGACGCCTTTTGCTGCATGTGCCGAGTAAGGTGCTGTCAAGTAGCGACTGCTATCGCCATGGAGCTGATATCGAGCCGTGACCGCAGATGCCGAGTCCGTCGCCTTTGAGAGCCGACACGAGCGGCTTTATCAATGCGTCCGAATATTTGACTCTCCCAAGCTAACAAGGGCAATAAGGCAAATGAGGCATTTGTGTTTAGCGCTCACGTAGAAATTCGATATTTGATGAAATGCGACCTTGCTGGAATGTTGGCTGGCTTTGGGCCTGCCAAAGTACAGCGACTTTGATTGACAATATTGAGGGATCTTAGCCAGTCGATCTCAGCAGCTTGCGGTCCTGTTGTTTGAGGCGGGAATATTGAGAAAACTAGCATTTTGTAGTGTATTAGCCACCATACTCTTTTCTGTACATAGCTAGCTTTCTTCGAAGTGTCCATAGACTTAGGCCGTATCTTGCTCAGGGCGGTTTCGGAGAAGACGACGCTGTTCACTCTTTAGCCACTCTTAGCGCTCCTTTATCTGGCTAGTGTAGGTAATATACAGCCGGTACTTTCACTGTCGCAGCACAACTGGTTTGATGTTTCTTCCTGCTCTTGTTGCCGAGATTCGACACCGACATCGCGACATGGACGGGTCTACAATCTGCGTACGGTGGTCCGTCATAGTCTGCACTCGTTGACTCTCGCCATTGCCAGTATGGGTGCCGGCGTTCTCGTCCGTCGGTGTTGATATGTCCGGTGTCGCTGCGACGTTCGGTCGTCGGGATTCTAAACCTGTTTTCGATCTGAGCTCCCAGATTTTTCCTGACGGGAAAATTCTGCGTTTCCATTTCGATGACATGAGGAGGTGAAGCACCGGTGATGCGTCGTTACAGGCGTACGTAGCCTTACCAAGCAGCCTTCATTTGGACGTCTTGAAATATTGCAGGGATACCTTTTAAAGAACTACGAAAGATGTTTTTGACTATTTCGTGGTGGAATGACCAACGGCGGCACAAAATATAGGCCCGTCAAAATCGTAAATGGTCGTACTGCTCGAGCCGCGAAATTTTTATTTAGCTAACGTTAAAACTAGCTCTCTCTATGGACGTGCTCAGTAACAACCCGGCATGCGCATGCCAATAAATACATCACAGAAAAGCTCTGTTATCCGCTGAGCGGACTGAATATTTCTCTTTCTGTGGAGTTGTTCCAGAAACATCACGGGTAGCAAAACAATGTTTAGTAACGGGCTAAACCAGTATCACGGCGGTTTTAATGGCAGCCTTCTGCTAAAAAATGCCGGTTTCACTGTAACGTGTGGCAAGGGTCACGAAAGTCAAAGGAAAAAGTCGAACGAAAAAGTAGAGGCACATTACGTCGACGGGATGAGGATAGAACCGGGAGCGAGTTGAACGATAAAATTCGAAGGATAAAAGGCGACACGGATAAAAGGTGAATCGAATCACTCGAATGACAAGTGGCAAGAGGAATAATAAAGTCGACGGAGATCGAAGCCGAATTTGAAAACAACTGAAAGGTCTAAAAGTCGAAACGAACAAAAGTTGATTGGGGTAAATACGAGCAAGCATTTATTCAAACGGATTACGGCTTAAAGAGTCATCAGCATTGACAAAGGGGAATGGAGGGTGATGGCCCTACCGCACTCTTTGGAAGGGGATGGCCCTATTGCACTCTATGGAAGGGATGGCCCTATCGCACTCTATGGAATGGGATGGCCCTATCGCACTCCGTTGCGCCCGTGGGATCCGGTGGATTTAGTTGTCTCGTGAGCCTGTACCTCTTTAGTAATAAGCAACAGTGCCCTGCTATTGCCACAGTCCAATGTCTATATCTGCTTATCGTCGCTCACGATATTTTGACGCTGCGTGTTTGGTGGTGCTGGGCTGCTCCAAATGTTCAAGTTGAGGATTGTTGAATGCGTTGAACACCAAGCCGTCACATGTGCAACGTCAGTCATGTGCTGGACAAAAAGGTTCATTTTTGTAAGGTACCACGGTTGATGAAACTCCTTGCAGGGTCCATTACTCCAACAATATTGATTCCTCAATTGAGCATTACGGCTGCAGAGTTCGTGCAAGGAATAGGTAATGGCCGTGCAGCCGTGATCTTCAGCAGCCCATTTCATCCCCCGCCATTCAGACCATCTGCCCGTGGTGTCGCTGTCGTAAGGTACAATGAGAAAACGTAACTATATAAAACAAAGCAGTTCATGTATTCCATGCATCTGGGTCACAAGGATCATTTACTCACTCGAACCTCGAGTTCACTATCGTCGTCGTGCCTACATTGGTGTTGGCTTTATTAAAGTACCACCAAGTGCTCTTTTAAGTTGTGATTGGGAAAGAGGAAGCAGTGGTGTAGTTTTGTGTAGATAAACGAATATAGCTTCCTTTTTACCAACCATTTATTATATTCGTTTCCAGCAGAAAATTTCCAATATTCGACATGTGACGATAAGACATTGGAAACGCAGCACAGATACGAAATTCAACAATATCTGTCTGAACTGTATGAAAGTAGATCAGTTTCCAGCAACTAGCACTGATGGCGCCACCGTGCCTATGTAAGCCGCGGGTTGGGCATGCTCGTATGCTCTTGGTTAAAAAAACCCAAGCTCCTTGCAAGCGCTTCTTGATAATGAAAGTGAAAACAGCCCATGAAATTCCCGGAGAAGTTCGCGTTTCGCTACGCGACGACTGTGGGTGATGTGAGCGTCTTGTATCGTGCACATTTTCACAGCTCTCTACGCTCACGAGTTTTGGGAAAGGTTTCTTATCCTCCAACGCCCCACGCAAACCTTGTTCATCCGCGATGAAAGGCAACGCCGGTCCGAATGAAACCTTGTTAGGCGGAAATATCTCGCCCACCGCGAATAAAAGGAATAGCCTCAAAAAGGTTTCGGAGAGAATGTAGACACTTGAATAAATGTTTGAGACATATTTTAGAACCCTTTAGAACCCCACTCATATTTTAATATTCCAGGACAAAGCACGCAACTATACAGAGGCATGCCATACATTGTAATTGCTACCGCACAGCTCCAGCTCAATTATGTGATCCGTTGTTAAAATCTTACAAGGCATTTGTCATGTCTCTGATGCCAAGGCAATGAGAAAAGTTGCACTCCTGCTCAGAACGTTATAGCCCAGCGGATCAGTTAAGCTCCTTACTTTATCCACTTGACATGGCGTCAGTGGCGTTTTGACCAGGACGAAATATACACCGCTGGCCCAGATTACCGGGCCGTTACCGGACATGGCGCACAGTTGCCAGTCTGAGCTGGCAGCGACCAGACTCGCCGGCGTCAAATCAAAGCTAGCCGTTGATAACGCTCCCTGGAGCATCATGCACTCTTTCCGAGGGGCGGGCGGGGGCGAGTCAGCAGACTCCGGAGCTGGCTGACTGTCCAGTCTGCGGGAGTCATCATCATGTATTTAGTAGCGTGACGTCTGTTTCCAAGCGAAGCTCAGCCGATGAGGCCAGCCAACGAGCTTCACGAAATGCGGCTGCTTGCGATTCAGGGAAGCACACTGCCTGCTGTATCAGCTGACTAAAAGCCTACACAAGCTATCCACGTAACTTTTTGCCCACCATTGAACGTGGCTTTAGGAAGTGTCAACTACCTTAGTTGTTTGCGCCACCATGTAGCATAATGACGCTTGTCTTGCCCATTAGTGTTTCGAATAGGGCCTTCCGTTCCCACTTCTCTCCTCAGCACGCCTTCATTCTAGCGGATCGATCGTGGTCAAATGCCAGAGCAATATTTCAGGTAGGGAAGGACAGTCATAGCTCTCCGAAGATGTCACGCGCCTGCAATTTTCAGGCGCAGTTACAAATGGTTCTCCATCACTTCTCAGAAAATGTATTCAAATATTATTGCTACGATGCAAATTTAATACCACTCGCAGCATGCTATATGAGGCCCAAGAAAAGACTTCTGGGGTACATACAATGTTTATCTCAGGTAGTAAGTGCTGAATGAAGTGTCGACGGAAGGGTTCAAAGCATCATTATCATTCAGTTTATAGGCATGCTGCGGTGCTTTGTTCGGTATCTATATATATATATATATATATATATATATATATCATATATATATATATATATACATATATGTATGTATATATATATATATATATATACATATGTGTATGTATATATATATAATATATATATGTGTATGTATTGTGTGTGTGTGTGTGTGTGTGGGTGTGTGTGTGGGTGTGGGTGTGGGTGTGGGTGTGTGTGGGGTGTGTGGTGTGTGGGTGTGTGGGTGTGGGTGTGGGTGTGGGTGTGCATGAAGCTAGTAGAGTCAGGCTCAATGCGTTCCAGCGCTCAGTATGGAGGTCTTCCAAAGATCAGATGCATACGCAAATTATGGATTATTAGATAGCTTGGAGTGGACAATTCCCACACATTGGACTGACTAGATCGACTAAGCTCGATCAATGAAACATCGACCACGTATAGAATTAGATTGGATGGGAAAGTCGATCGGTGGAAAGAGAATTGGAATCGATTTGAAAATTGCAGAATATAGTTTGGAAGAAGTAAGCCCGTTTGTGTATGCTGATTTTTTGCTCTTTACTTAAATCGAACAAAAAAAAGCTTTTCTTGGAATGCATATTAAAATGAACGAGATGTACTGACTCTCCTAGTCATCCAGAGTTTTGTAGGCCAGGGTAGAGTAGTATTACGAGTGAGACCTCGAGCGTACATACTCGAACTATGAGGAAATCTCTCAATTTCGGCTTCCTGGCCCCCACCTAGCCGCCACACTGTCCAGAAGCTAAGAAATTCGCAATTCATGATTACAAGTGGACGCAGTTTTGAGCGGCAGTCAGTGGAATGGCCCAAAAGGTCTGCTATATGATATGTAGGCAATTATTTACAGTGTGATCAGTCTGGTTTTTCCTGCAATATCGCTACGGTGTCGCCTCCACTGTTCAGCTAACATTGAAAAGCAAAATGGCAAACTAAAAAATACTGAAAACCATGGATCGAAACCAAATCTAGATTTTGACGACCCGTACGTTGCGCAGACACAGGCTTACCGGTACCAACGAAGAAAATGGGAGGTCGTGCTTTCAAAAGTCCGGGTGGATATGTGGAGATTAGCACGCGCAATTGTGCACAAGATAAAAACCGCCCATTTTTGGAGGTTTTAAGGGTTGATTTCAGGTCTAGACAACCAGAGCAATAGAAAGAAACCAACTACACGATGGGTTGGTTTGCCGATAAAATCATTGCCAAATTTTAAAACTACCGATTTATCGATGAGTCAGTTATCGACCGGTATGCGAGCAATGCCACCTTTTTGGAAACTGATCTCGAAAATATTACGATGTGACGGGACTAACGGCGTAAGCTGGACTGTGAGTACTAAGGAGCTGTGAAGGCCCGCTTGTTGTAAAGAATAGATGCCCAAAATATTATTTTTTTGTAATACTCTGGTCGGAAGAGCCAAAAATCGCAAACTATTGCCAAAGGGTATGTTCTTAACGCAAATTATCTCAACCTTAACAGCAACTAGATTAACTAGATCAATCCGCTATCTTGAAGTACACTCAGCAGTACCAAGTGCAAGATTGCATAGGTTGACTTAGTTCATTGCCGGGCGTTTCCCGACGACATTATTTGTCTATTTGTTCACATGCCGCACCGGCGAACTTTTTGCCCAACACACCCTCAGGAAAGTTAAGCTTTCCAAGTTAATTCATAAAAAACATGCTTACCGTTTGCCGAAGGTACCTGGCTCGATTACCTCAGTTTCTGGGCATCACTTAAATGATAACAACCGACGGTTCCTCACTGCTGCGGGCGACTCATCCGTCTCTCGTCACACCAGCTCGTCTTCACCGGACCACGATGGTGGAGGAGTCAAACGGATCATATCACCACTGCTCTGACTCTCTGAGCTCTGATCCCATAACCACTGCTCTGGTCTCTGAGCCTGGTCCCATCACCACTGATCTGATCTCTGAGCTCTGATCCCATCACCATTGCTTTGGTCTCTGAACTCTGATCACCACTGCTCTTATCCTCTAGTTCCGGCTCTCTTGCTCTGATCTCTCAGCTTTGATCCTATTACCACCACAGCAAGCAATTCATGTGGCTGGACAGGTAAAATCCTGCCACGCTTAAACGCAGTTGAGGAAGCGCTACAACAGCGACACACGAAGCCCACGGAGTGCTGGGCAGACAGCGTAAGAGGCGTTTTGCGCGTGTCTGAGTGAATGTAAAAATGGAAGAAGCGGTTGCGTAGCAAACAAATAGAATACCCGGAAGACCAGAGACGTTAGCACCTGTTTTGATTGTTGCCTCGTCATTTGCTTCGCTATGCGCGCGAAAGCTCCTCGACTTGTGCGCTCGTCTCACAGGCATGCCTAGCCAAAGCGCTAGCCACTATGTACTGCGTTGTACGGGCTTCCCGGACGAAACGTGGTCGGATCAGTGTGGATCTCACTCCGATCATGTTCCAAATGAGAAACATCCAGTTGGCAATCTCGCTGGCCACCGAGCATACGCTACCGTTCCGCTGTGGCCTCACGAAGCCGATCCTTGCGCCAGTCTGCCGACATACCCTCGGGAGAATAGCGAACTGCACCGAGCTGGCTCGCTCACATGGCCCTGTCGTTTCAGCAATGTCGTGGATCAAGTGGTCACCATGCCGGCCCTGGACGACGAGCCTCGGAGCGACGCCAGCGACGGCAGCCGAGCCAAACTGACACAGATGAAGGGTGACGCCGCAGCGGGACAAGGAGTGACTGTGGGGCGGAGACGCAGCGGTCACGGAGTAGTGACTGTGGGGCGGACACGCGCAGCGGTCACGGAGTGACTGTGGGGCGGACAGGCGCAGCGGTCACGGAGTGACTGTGGGGCGGAGACGCAGCGGTCACGGAGTGACTGTGGGGCGGAGACGCAGCGGTCACAGAGTGACTGCGGGCGGAGACGCAGCGGTCACAGAGTGACTGTGGGGCGGAGACGCAGCGGTCACAGAGTGACTGTGGGGCGGAGACGCAGCAGTCACAGAGTGACTGTGGGGCGGAGACGCAGCGGTCACAGAGTGACTGTGGGGCGGAGACGCAGCGGTCACGGAGCGACTGTGGGGCGGAGACGCAGCGTTCACGTCTGATTCGCATACCGTCCACGGGGTGACAAGGATCGATGGGCCTAATCGCCACTGCGATGGCTCTGACTGGGCAGACAGATGCATGCTGCGTACGACCCATTTTTGGACGTAACATCTGGGTGGTGTAGGACACTGTTTATGCTGCCGTCTGTACAAATATCTTTTGAGATTTTTCCATCCGTCCAAGCCGGTTCGAGATGGCCACATAAGCATGCTACCATGCATCCTTTATCGTCCGCCCTCCGTAGGACCGGCGTTAATTACGTTAGTTTCGGTGCATCACGCGCCGACATCCCGTAGTGATCCTTCAGAGCGATTTCTGCGTGGCAGCTTCGTCTCCATCCCGAAGGGATTTCTGCTAGATGAAAC
>NW_023596420.1:8451152-8476948 GCF_011947565.3 Pollicipes pollicipes
GTTTCATCTAGCAGAAATCCCTTCGGATGGAGACGAAGCTGCCACGCAGAAATCGCTCTGAAGGATCACTACGGGATGTCGGCGCGTGATGCACCGAAACTAACGTAATTAACGCCGGTCCTACGGAGGGCGGACGATAAAGGATGCATGGTAGCATGCTTATGTGGCCATCTCGAACGGCTTGGACGGATGGAAAAATCTCAAAAGATATTTGTACAGACGGCACGCATAAACAGTGTCCTACACACCCAGATGTTACGTCCAAAAATGGGTCGTACGCAGCATGCATCTGTCTGCCCAGTCAGAGCCATCGCAGTGGCGATTAGGCCCATCGATCCTTGTCACCCCGTGGACGGTATGCGAATCAGACGTGAACGCTGCGTCTCCGCCCCACAGTCGCTCCGTGACCGCTGCGTCTCCGCCCCAGTCACTCTGTGACCGCTGTGTCTCCGCCTCACAGTCACTCTGTGACCGCTGCGTCTCCGCCCCACAGTCACTCTGTGACCGCTGCGTCTCCGTCCCGCCCCAGTCACTCTGTGACCGCTGCGTCTCCGCGCAGTCTCTCCGCCCCGCAGTCACTCCGTGACCGCTCCCTGCGCGTCTCCGCCCCACAGTCACTCCGTCACTCGCCGCTGCTGTCCGCCCCCACAGTCACTCCGTGACCGCTGCGCCTGTCCGCCCCCTCCACAGTCTGTCCGCCCACAGTCACTCCGTGACGCTGCGCGTGTCCGCCCCACAGTCACTCCGTGACCGCTGCGTCTCCGCCCCACAGTCACTCCTTGTCCGCTGCGGCGTCACCTTCATCTGTGTCAGTTTGGCTCGGCTGCCGTCGCTGGCGTCGCTCCGAGGCTCGTCGTCCAGGGCCGGCATGGTGACCACTTGATCCACGACATTGCTGAAACGACAGGGCCATGTGAGCGAGCCAGCTCGGTGCAGTTCGCTATTCTTCCGAGGGTATGTCGGCAGACTGGCGCAAGGATCGGTTTCGTGAGGCCGCAGCGGAATGGTAGCGTATGCTCGGTGGCCAGCGAGATTGCCAACTGGATGTTCTCATTTGAACATGCTCGGAGTGAGATCCACACTGATCCGACCACGTTTCGTCCGGAAAGCCCGTACAACGCAGTACATAGTGGCTAGCGCTTTGGCCAGGCATGCCTGTGAGACGAGCGCACAAGTCGAGGAGCTTTCGCGCGCATGCGAAGCAAATGACGAGGCAACAAATCAAAACAGGTGCTAACGTCTCTGGTCTTCCGGGTATTCTATTTGTTTGCTACGCAACCGCTTCTTCCATTTTTACATTCACTCAGACACGCGCAAAACGCCTCTTACGCTGTCCGCCCAGCACTCCGTGGGCTTCGTGTGTCGCTGTTGTAGCGCTTCCTCAACTGCGTTTAAGCGTGGCAGGATTTTACCTGTCCAGCCACATGAATTGCTTGCAGTAGTGGTAATAGGATCAAAGCTGAGAGATCAGAGCAAGAGAGCCGGAACTAGAGATAAGAGCAGTGGTGATCAGAGTTTAGAGACCAAAGCAATGGTGATGGGATCAGAGCTCAGAGATCAGAGCAGTGGGGATGGGACCAGAGCTCAGAGACCAGAGCAGTGGTTATGGGATCAGAGCTCAGAGATCAGAGCAGTGGTGATGTGATCCGCTTGACTCCTCCACCAGCGTGGTCCGGTGAAGGCGCGCTGTGTGACGAGAGACGGATGAGTCGCCCGTAGCAGTGAGGACCGTCGGTTGTTATCATTTAAGTGATGCCAGAAACTAAGGTAATCGAGCCAGGCACCTTCAGCAAACGGTAGCATGTTTTTTATGAATTACTTGGAAAGCTTGACTTTCCTGAGGGTGTGTTGGGCAAAAGTTCGCCGGTGCGGCATGTGAACAAATAGACAAATAATGTCGTCGGGAAACGCCCGGCAGTGAACTAAGTCCACCTATGCAATCTTGCACTTGGTACTGCTGAGTGTAACTTCAAATAGCGGATTGAATCTAGTTAATCTAGTTGCTGTTAAGGTTGAGATAATTTTGCGTTAAGAAATACCTTTGCAATAGTTTGCGATTTTTGGCTCTTCCGACCAGAGTATTACAAAAAAATAATATTTTGGGCATCTATTCTTTACAACAAGCGGGCCTTCACAGCTCCTTAGTACTCACAGTCCAGCTTACGCCGTTAGTCCCGTCACATCGTAATATTTTCGAGATCAGTTTCCAAAAAGGTGGCATTGCTCGCATACCGGTCGATAACTGACTCATCGATAAATCGGTAGTTTTAAAATTTGGCAATGATTTTATCGGCAAACCAACCCATCGTGTAGTTGGTTTCTTTCTATTGCTCTGGTTGTCTAGACCTGAAATCAACCCTTAAAACCTCCAAAAATGGGCGGTTTTTATCTTGTGCACAATTGCGCGTGCTAATCTCCACATATCCACCCGGACTTTTGAAAGCACGACCTCCCATTTTCTTCGTTGGTACCGGTAAGCCTGTGTCTGCGCAACGTACGGGTCGTCAAAATCTAGATTTGGTTTCGATCCATGGTTTTCAGTATTTTTTAGTTTGCCATTTTGCTTTTCAATGTTAGCTGAACAGTGGAGGCGACACCGTAGCGATATTGCAGGAAAAACCAGACTGATCACACTGTAAATAATTGCCTACATATCATATAGCAGACCTTTTGGGCCATTCCACTGACTGCCGCTCAAAACTGCGTCCACTTGTAATCATGAATTGCGAATTTCTTAGCTTCTGGACAGTGTGGCGGCTAGGTGGGGCCAGGAAGCCGAAATTGAGAGATTTCTCATAGTTCGAGTATGTACGCTCGAGGTCTCACTCGTAAATACTCTACCCTGGCCTACAAAACTCTGGATGACTAGGAGAGTCAGTACATCTCGTTCATTTTAATATGCATTCCAAGAAAAGCTTTTTTTGTTCGATTTAAGTAAAGAGCAAAAATCAGCATACACAAACGGGCTTACTTCTTCCAAACTATATTCTGCAATTTTCAATCGATTCCAATTCTCTTCAACAAACCGATCGACTTTCCATCCAATCTAATTCTATACGTGTCGATGTTTCAATTGATCGAGCTTAGTCGATCTAGTCAGTCCAATGTGTGGGAATTGTCCACCTCCAAGCTATCTAATAATCCATAATTTGCGTATGCATCTGACTGTGGAAGACCTCCATACTGAGCGCTGGAAACGCATTTGAGCCTGACTCTACTATGCTTCATGCACAACCCACACCCACACCCACACCCACACACCCACACACCACACACCAACCCACACACACCCCCACACCACACCCACAATCCCACAACCCACACCCACACAACACCCACACCACACAACACAACACATACATACACATATATATATATACTATATATATACATACACATATGTATATATATATATATATATATACATACATATAGTATATATTATATATATATTATATATATATATATATATATATTATAATAGATACCGAACAAAGCACCGCAGCATGCCTATAAAACTGAATGATAATGATTGCTTTGAACCCTTCCGTCGACTACTTCATTCAGCACTTACTACCTGAGATAAACATTGTATGTACCCCCAGAAGTCTTTTCTTGGGCCTCATATAGCATGCTGCGAGTGGTATTAAATTTGCATCGTAGCAATAATATTTGAATACATTTTCTGAGAAGTGATGGAGAAACCATTTGTAACTGCGCCTGAAAAATTGCAGGCGCGTGACATCTTCGGAGAGCTATGACTGTCCTTCCCTACCTGAAATATTGCTCTGGCATTTGACCACGATCGATCCGCTAGAATGAAGGCGTGCTGAGGAGAGAAGTGGGAACGGAAGGCCCTATTCGAAACACTAATGGGCAAGACAAGCGTCATTATGCTACATGGTGGCGCAAACAACTAAGGTAGTTGACACTTCCTAAAGCCACGTTCAATGGTGGGCAAAAAGTTACGTGGATAGCTTGTGTAGGCTTTTAGTCAGCTGATACAGCAGGCAGTGTGCTTCCCTGAATCGCAAGCAGCCGCATTTCGTGAAGCTCGTTGGCTGGCCTCATCGGCTGAGCTTCGCTTGGAAACAGACGTCACGCTACTAAATACATGATGATGACTCCCGCAGACTGGACAGTCAGCCAGCTCCGGAGTCTGCTGACTCGCCCCCGCCCGCCCCTCGGAAAGAGTGCATGATGCTCCAGGGAGCGTTATCAACGGCTAGCTTTGATTTGACGCCGGCGAGTCTGGTCGCTGCCAGCTCAGACTGGCAACTGTGCGCCATGTCCGGTAACGGCCCGGTAATCTGGGCCAGCGGTGTATATTTCGTCCTGGTCAAAACGCCACTGACGCCATGTCAAGTGGATAAAGTAAGGAGCTTAACTGATCCGCTGGGCTATAACGTTCTGAGCAGGAGTGCAACTTTTCTCATTGCCTTGGCATCAGAGACATGACAAATGCCTTGTAAGATTTTAACAACGGATCACATAATTGAGCTGGAGCTGTGCGGTAGCAATTACAATGTATGGCATGCCTCTGTATAGTTGCGTGCTTTGTCCTGGAATATTAAAATATGAGTGGGGTTCTAAAGGGTTCTAAAATATGTCTCAAACATTTATTCAAGTGTCTACATTCTCTCCGAAACCTTTTTGAGGCTATTCCTTTTATTCGCGGTGGGCGAGATATTTCCGCCTAACAAGGTTTCATTCGGACCGGCGTTGCCTTTCATCGCGGATGAACAAGGTTTGCGTGGGGCGTTGGAGGATAAGAAACCTTTCCCAAAACTCGTGAGCGTAGAGAGCTGTGAAAATGTGCACGATACAAGACGCTCACATCACCCACAGTCGTCGCGTAGCGAAACGCGAACTTCTCCGGGAATTTCATGGGCTGTTTTCACTTTCATTATCAAGAAGCGCTTGCAAGGAGCTTGGGTTTTTTTAACCAAGAGCATACGAGCATGCCCAACCCGCGGCTTACATAGGCACGGTGGCGCCATCAGTGCTAGTTGCTGGAAACTGATCTACTTTCATACAGTTCAGACAAGATAATTGTTGAATTTCGTATCTGTGCCTGCGTTTCCAATGTCTTACTCGTCACATGTCGAATATTGGAAATTTTCTGCTGGAAACGAATAAATAAATGGTTGGTAAAAAGGAAGCTATATTCGTTTATCTACACAAACTACACCACTGCTTCCTCTTTCCCATATCACACTTAAAAGAGCACTTGGTGGTACTTTAATAAAGCCAACACCAATGTAGGCACGACGACGATAGTGAACTCGAGGTTCGAGTGAGTAAATGATCCTTGTGACCCAGATGCATGGAATACATGAACTGCTTTGTTTTATATAGTTACGTTTTCTCATTGTACCTTACGACAGCGACACCACGGGCAGATGGTCTGAATGGCGGGGGATGAAATGGGCTGCTGAAGATCACGGCTGCACGGCCATTACCTATTCCTTGCACGAACTCTGCAGCCGTAATGCTCAATTGAGGAATCAATATTGTTGGAGTAATGGACCCTGCAAGGAGTTTCACCGTGGTACCTTACAAAAATGAACCTTTTTGTCCAGCACATGACTGACCGTTGCACATGTGACGGCTTGGTGTTCAACGCATTCAACAATCCTCAACTTGAACATTTGGAGCAGCCCAGCACCACCAAACACGCAGCGTACAAAATATCGTGAGCGACGATAAGCAGATATAGACATTGGACTGTGGCAATAGCAGGGCACTGTTGCTTATTACTAAAGAGGTACAGGCTCACGAGACAACTAAATCCACCGGATCCACGGGCGCAACGGAGTGCGATAGGGCCATCCCATTCCATAGAGTGCGATAGGGCCATCCCCTTCCATAGAGTGCAATAGGGCCATCCCCTTCCAAAGAGTGCGGTAGGGCCATCACCCTCCATTCCCCTTTGTCAAATGCTGATGACTCTTTAAGCCGTAATCCGTTTGAATAAATGCTTGCTCGTATTTACCCCAATCAACTTTTGTTCGTTTCGACTTTTAGACCTTTCAGTTGTTTTCAAATTCGGCTTCGATCTCCGTCGACTTTTATTATTCCTCTTGCCACTTTGTCATTCGAGTGATTCGATTCACCTTTTATCCGTGTCGCCTTTTATCCTTCGAATTTTTATCGTTCAACTCGCTTCCCGGTTCTATCCTCATCCCCGTCGACGTAATGTGCCTCTACTTTTTCGTTCGACTTTTTCCTTTTGACTTTCGTGACCCTTGCCCACACGTTACAGTGAAACCGGCATTTTTTAGCAGAAGGCTGCCATTAAAACCGCCGTGATACTGGTTTAGCCCCGTCTTACTAAACATTGTTTTGCTACCCGTGATGTTTCTGGAACAACTCCACAGAAAGAGAAATATTCAGTCCGCTCAGCGGATAACAGAGCTTTTCTGTGATGTATTTTATTTGGCATGCTCATGCCGGGTTGTTACGAGCACGTCCATAGAGAGAGCTAGTTTTAACGTTAGCTAAATAAAAATTTCGCGGCTCGAGCAGTACGACCATTTACGATTTTGACGGGCCTATATTTTGTGCCGCCGTTGGTCATTCCACCACGAAATAGTCAAAAACATCTTTCGTAGTTCTTTAAAAGGTATCCTGCAATATTTTCAAGACGTCCAAATGAAGGCTGCTTGGTAAGGCTACGTACGCCTGTAACGACGCATCACCGGTGCTTCACCTCCTCATGTCATCGAAATGGAAACGCAGAATTTTCCCGTCAGGAAAAATCTGGGAGCTCAGATCGAAAACAGGTTTAGAATCCCGACGACCGAACGTCGCAGCGACACCGGACATATCAACACCGACGGACGAGAACGCCGGCACCCATACTGGCAATGGCGAGAGTCAACGAGTGCAGACTATGACGGAACCACCGTACGCAGATTGTAGACCCGTCCATGTCGCGATGTCGGTGTCGAATCTCGGCAACAAGAGCAGGAAGAAACATCAAACCAGTTGTGCTGCGACATGTGAAAGTACCGGCTGTATATTACCTACACTAGCCAGATAAAGGAGCGCTAAGATGGCTAAAGAGTGAACAGCGTCGTCTTCTCCGAAACCGACCCTGAGCAAGATACGGCCTAAGTCCTATGGACACTTCGAGAAAGCTAAGCTATGTACAGAAAAGAGTATGGTGGCTAATACACTACAAAATGCTAGTTTTCTCAATATTCCCGCCTCAAACAACAGGACCGCAAGCTGCTGAGATCGACTGGCTAAGATCCCTCAATATTGTCAATCAAAGTCGCTGTACTTTGGCAGGCCCAAAGCCAGCCAACATTCCAGCAAGGTCGCATTTCATCAAATATCGAATTTCTACGTGAGCGCTAAACACAAATGCCTCATTTGCCTTATTGCCCTTTGTTAGCTTGGGAGAGTCAAATATTCGGACGCATTGATAAAGCCGCCTCGTGTCGGCTCTCAAAGGCGACGGACTCGGCATCTGCGGTCACGGCTCGATATCAGCTCCATGGCGATAGTAGTCGCTACTTGACAGCACCTTACTCGGCACATGCAGCAAAAGGGCGTCATACTCACGTCAAAGTGGCGTCATTGGAAGGCATCAAAAATATTGGTAATGTGATCTTTTTTAAGTTCTTGGCATTTCTTGTCATGCGATGTCTTCATCATGGCAATAGATTCAGATTACCTGCACGTTAGCAAAAGGCATCAAGCGTCAAGTTGGGCGACGCTCGCCTCAGCAAAAATCGTCCTGCTGTCCCAACAGCGTACCGATGAAAGGCGGTCAAAATTGTGTTCTCATGACCTCTGACAAATGTGTCCATCACGCTGGAAGTGATGCAAACATGCACAGACGCAAGTAGGAAGTATTTTTTGGACATTTCAGACTAACTGCTAGCTTTGCTGAGCAATATGAATCTATGTTACGGCTGGAAATGTAAAACAATATGTTTGCCCACGCTTTCTGGAGGCTCCCTGCTTTAGGTACGGATTCAGTGTTGTTTTTTTTTTTAGTTGACGGTCTAGTCCCCGCCCATGCGCCTGAGGCGGAAACCATGATCGTTGTTGGTTGAACCATGGGTTATAAAAATGACGGATGAAAATGTGGACGGCAATGCGTTAATTTGCTCCCCACTTCTATCAAAACATGTAGGCTATATACGGGAGCATTCTACACGAATCGGGATATTTTTGTTCTTCACTGAAAGCTTCTGCATTCCATCAAAGTTTTATGCACGAATGATAGCTCTCGGTAGAAAAATATCCTTGGGTGGAAAACATTCATAGGTGGTTATATATGGTGTCAGCATTGCCATTGTATGCCATTAATTTTTTGGATGGCAGGCTTTAAAAAAGGTCAGTGAAATTTCGACTTAAGGCCAAGTCCACCAAAAGACAAATCCATTTACAAGGTGATTTCAAGTGATGACAGTCTTAACGAGGACCGTGATATTTACGAGTAAGTTCATAGAAAAGTATATCTGTGAAGGATCGATAAAAAACTCAGCAAGAATGTTCGCACCGAGATGACAGGAATCCAATTTTCACGAACCGGAAAGACATTCCTTAGCAACCAATTACCTAGAAAGTCAGTCCGCCACCTGCTGGAAGAGCTTGGGTTTTGGGGCTCAAAGGCCCAGAATAGGATTCTCAAAGGGGATGCCGGAGTGTATCCTTTCAAAACATGGACTCGCCACATCCCGCAAGGAAAATGGACACGGGGGCCCAGAAATCGCTCTGTTCATGGCTGATTCAGCCGCAGTAGCAAAAATACGATGCATTTCTGGGAATAGATATGAATGTTAAATGAAGCTCATTTTGACGTGGAAAGTGGCTTGAATTTTACAGACTACTCGTTCTAGAGAACCTACGCAGCTGACATGGTAGGGCAGAGGCTGCTGCACGGCTAACAGTCACGCATGGTATAGCAGAGGCCGCCTGCACCGGCAACAGCCACGCATGGTATGGCAGAGGCTGCTGCGCGGCTAACAGTCACGCATGGTGTAGCAGAGAGCTGCTGCACTGCTGACAGTCACGCTTGTTACGCGATCGACTGTTCATGGCTCATTGGCCTGTTGTAGTTTGACCGCAGCTGCATTGTATCGACAGCCTGCATGTCCATTACCCCAGCGGGACGGCACGATCGTGGCGGAGGAGCGGTTTGGTGACAGGCCCATTTCGATCAACATGGCTCACGAGCTGCCGTCCCGGTTCCCCGACTCTAGTCTACGGCTTCCTCCCTTTGAGGTATTTAGAGGGCAAGGTTTACCAGGCCAAGGTCTTCCAACATCCTAGGGCTGCAGAATGCTACTGCACAAGCTGCGCAGTCGACCAAGACCACACATGTTTGTGAAAATAGGCTCTACGAAAAAAAAAACACTTGTGCCTCTCGAGAAAACAAGTACAGGAGGGCCGCGTGCTCTAGCAGGTGATTAATTAGCATGGAGTGTTAAATGCATGCCGTGCAAGAGGTGTCTTTCTGGCGATTTCTGTTCGACACTTTTGAAGTCTAGCCACGATATTCATAAGAATAATCTATCTGTCCGAAATTTCACATATCTAAGAAGTATACGATATACTACAGCGGGCTTTTGGAAAGGTTACGTAAGCTGTCAGTGCATTTGCGGGAAGCATTATGCTTACGAACAAGACAGCACTAATACCCTCATTCCTTCTAGAATCGCCAGATGAACAAACAGATGCAGTGGTATTTCAGCTATATGCCGTTATGGAAAGGAATGTCAGGAGCAATGTCAAACTTGCTACTGGTATTTGTTTCGACAGAGGCATGTAGCCGAAACATCAATACATCCGCCCCTCCATTCTCCTGGCTATGCTACGAGAAAAAGGCTGTTAGTTCCGTCATATTTTCTAAAACTCAATTATGCGTAAGAATGTCAGTGCTACGTGGTGTCCAAATATGTCAACAAATGGGACATTTCGCTAAACAACGATTCCCGCTGCATATATACTTGGTGCGACGCCACATGCAGCCTTGGATGCGCATGCATGTAATCATTGTAGGAAAATGATCAGGATCGCTCCTCCACGTTTTAGATAGAGCATTGCTATTGAAGTCTTAGTAGCCGTGCTATGCTATGATCCAACCTCTCAGAGTGTCATGACTAAGACATAAAGACTTGCTTTTGTGCAGATAATTGCCAATTGGTAGTGACTCTAGGGGCACACTATTGGACATTGCTTGACTTGTGGGGTTGACCTGTTCTCTGACCTGAGAAATTGCAACGTAGAAAAAGGAAAACGATGCATGTATTTGACATCGTGATAAGATCCCCACCAGCAAACATAAGCAACACTATATGTCGGCACATCGAACGACTTAACTCCTCTCCAACGCAGGTTTGCACTGGGCTGCACTCTGTGCAGTGACCAAGAGGTAATCCCCCCTCCCCCTTCCCCCCTCCAATGAAGGTCAACAACAAATTCTAAACTTGCCAGACATCGGAAATGTGCACAAACCATTTTTGGCCATCCAAGCCGTTGTTTGATATGTCTAGATAGCACAGAAAGCACAGTTCCACAACTCCCTGAGAATCAATCATTGACCTTGAGTTGACCTGACATTGCCACCGACTTCGATACCAAGAATACATTGTCTAGATCACAGAGCACTGGACTGCGAATTCCGCATCACTATCGGTGGGACCAGCCCATTGGTTTCTAAGATAAGTGGGAGAAGAGCAGAACAGTGTGGCATCCAGTAACCGCAATATGGCCAAGTCCTCGAATCCAGCGCCGGCCTGCAGTATATATTAAGCAACAAATGTAATATTTCCGCTGTTCTGCGTGTGCTGAGGCTGAAGAGCCCAAGCACACGCAGAGTAGGCTTTGCCCGTTCGACAAGCCGCAACAACACGCTTTGCCCGTTCTCGGAGAGAATGAATTGTTTTTTTGTTTTTTGGGTAGTGGCAGTGCCTTGAAGTTCGATTGTGATATTGTGATTAATGGCTGATATTGTAATACATTATTTGATATTGATTGCTGATATATAATTGATATTGTGATGATTGCAAGCTTCTAGGGACAAAGGGACCGCACAAATACTGCGTAGGTTCACAATTTCTGACACAAGCTCATCTGGTCTCTCATACACCACAAAGGGTTTGGAAAAAATGTCATCCAAGTCGGTACGTACCTCGAGTCAGCGCCCTCTAACGCCAACAAGGTGAGACCCCTCCCACGACCCGCCACCTCCGGGTCAACCACTCACCCGAGCCGCAGCAGGGGGATCTGCAGCACGGAGGGTCATGCCGTGGCCACGGCGGCGGTCAGCGGTACACTGCGCCGTCAGACCGCGCTCGGCCGACGCCACCAGCGGGCCCGCCGTCTCCGGGTCCGAATCGATGGTGAGATGTGCGCGCAACGCCGGCCGTCGGCGGCGGCAGCTGACGGCAGCGGCGGCGGCGGCGGCGGCCCCCGAGCGCCGCCGATGGCCGAGCGATGGCAGGAGGTGGCGGCGCCGCGGACCGTGGCGGACCGCTCGGTCAGGACCGCGCGCCACCACTGCGGAGCGTGGGTGTCGGGGCTTGGGCGGGGCATGGCTCGGGGAGGCGGAGGGGAGAAGCTGACTGACAGTCCTCGGTGGTTTGTCAGGTGCCATGCCGGGGGGCCAGGCTGAACTCTGAACACCCGAAGCTCAGGGCCTTGCTTGGTTACACCAAGCATAAAACACTTTTGTGCAAGACTTATATTGCACTCACCACGCGTCTTGCGCCTGATCGTCTTGGTCGAGCGACGCACCAGCATCCTTGCAATCTGAAACACCAACGTACCGGTCTCACGCAGGGGCTATTGCCTGTTCTTGCCTGGCATGAATCGATGGCACACCATGCGAACAGGTCAAATACAAATACCTGTTAGCTCTCCCCAGTAGTGAAAAACACAGCCAAATCACGGGTGCATCTCTATGCGTTGTGTTGCGCAATGATGGCCGGTAATCATTAAGATATTCGCATAGATTCACATGTGCTCCTACCGCTTGCAAAGAGCTGCGCCATGCAGCTCAGGCTATAGCACAGTTTACGACAGCAACACAGCCGTGCACGACGGGGAGATTCCACGAATTTATGGGTGGCGAGAGGTGGCTTGCTAAACCAAGCAATACACCACCAAATACTGATCAGCTGTCCCGTTCACGTGGCACTGAAACGCAACGATTGGCACATTGGCGTATTTCCTACAACACTCCCAAGAAATGACATCCGCACTTAGTGGTGTAGACAGTGCACCCTTACCTTCCGCGAGTTGGCCCTGGGCCGGTGGCGACCCGAAAACGTACGTCATCCTCAACATCGTCACCAAAGCGCTCGCAGTCAGGCACAGCCTCGTGCTCAGCATCCTGCTCGTGCTCCGGGTAGCCCTCTTCCTCTGCATCATGTTCTGGATAGAGTTCGTCTGCAGGTTCAGAACTGGCCTTCACCTCTGGCTCATGCTCCGCTTCTGCGGAGGGCTCTCTGTCCGGGTCAACCTCGAGGTCAGCGTCAAGATCGGGGTCAATCTCGATGTCCGGTTCCTCCTCCTCTTCGCGCTCAGGGGCCGGGTACGAGCCCATGGTGGGCTCCAGATCTGGGATGGGTTCCGCCTCGGAGCTCAGGTAGGGGGAGGCGTCCCGCTCGAACTCGGGCTCCGGGCTGAGCTCGTAGTACTCCTCGTCTCCTCCCAGACGGGGGCAGGAGACTCCAGAGTCCTCCTCGACCGCTCCGAGATCGGCTGTCCATCTCCGAGATCGGTGTCCTTTCTGGCGCCCTGAAAGCAGAAAAGGCGTCACATAGTCGGTTTGTATCTCAGCGAAGTCCGCGCATTCACACTTGATCCTCCCAGCCAGCAGCTGAGTTAGATGTTTCTTGGAGACCGGGTATTCATCTACAGATCTTTGAATACACGAATCCCCTGCGCGATTACTCGTCCGGGTTTATGTGCTCATTCTGCAGCAATCATATGGAAGGTTGGCTCAACGAGTTCCGGGCCTTACATGTGCGCTGTAGGAGATTACCAAGCGGATACAAGTACGTGGTAGCAGTTCTTCCATCATGGCAGCGTTTGAGTACATAGCTTTCAACCGAAAAAATGTCGCGGAAGTTGGAAATATTCTACTTCATCCGTATGCATTGGTTTATACGACTTTTTTGCTGATCACACTATTTGCTCACTTTTAAGAAACAGCGAAACTTGTTTGGCTGCTCCAATCCCTTGGAGCTTCTTACGTGAGTCCATTACGCAAAAAAATGAGTGATAAATGTTTTTCCAACTTAATAATCTTCTGTTCGGGGAGGATACAGCGGGCCTATGGTGAAAGCGAGATTGATTTTGTTTGATCAGTCAGTTTGACACTTGACAGTTTGACACTTGGACAGTTGACACTTAGCAGTTTGACACTTGACTTGACACAGACACTTGATCAGTTTGACACTTAAATTCAGACCGACCCAAATGCACAATTAACTCTATTCCTTAAAAATTGTGCAGGCGAAACGATGACACTTTGCCTCTGAAAACGCATAAACGGGAAGCAAACAAAGCAGCATTGCTTAAAGACCCCGTCAAAAATAGCTGTAGCGTCGCAGCCTGGATTCACTACTGTTCGGCCCTAGACCAATGATCTAGCGTCGCAGCCTGGATTCACTGGCCGGCCCTAGACCAATGCTCTATTGTCGCAGCCTAGATTCACTACTGTTCGGCCCTAGACCAATGCTCTAGCGTCGCAGGCCTGGATTCACCTACTGGCCGGCCCCAGACCAATGCATGGCTGGTTGGTTCAGAATGGTGGGGACAGAATAAACGAGGAGTATATTTAAGGTGAAAATGTGTGTTTAACGCAAGTCTTTTAGTCGCTTCACCTCATTGTGGCATTTTTTCTGGGCCTTAAAACCTACTGGTGGGGATAATGGAGGAACAGTTTGTTTTGGTTGACTCCGCTACAAATTGCGCTGTTGCTTCTTATTTCAACCTGGCGTTGTACAGCATTAACCAAACGTTGATATTGAAAGATGCTATACAGGGAGACATTTTGGAAATTGCTTCGGTCAGTAAATATGAGCGATGACAGCGCCGGCAAGCTGAAAATGCAGTACACCATTACGTGATGCTGACAGACAAAAACGCAACTAGAAAACTCACTGCGCAAAGCACCATAGTGGCATGTACTGGGCTCCTGCAAAATGTATCATTAATTTGCTCACTAGAGCATGCTGCATGCAGTTGGGAATAATATTTGCCTGGCCTTTCACGCCGGTCCCGCAGCTTCACAAACACCTAATTATTAGTATTTCGCAGACTTCAAACTTCGCTGTCTACACTACCGAAGAAGTTGAACAGAAAGGAGTTGCTGCGTATTTATGATGTGAGGGACAACGACTACAATGAAATTAAATCCAGAGCCAAAAGAATCACACCACAGCATTTTGTTCCTGCCACTGTGCCCATGTTTTCCGATAGATTCGGAGATTGAAGTTAGTATTTCGCCTCAATTTCCGTTGAAAGTCGGCATTAGTGACCTGTTTTCATGAAACGCATCGACAAAGAATACTTTTCAGCTATTCATAGCGCTGGTTAGACATTTCGTTTGGCGCTGCCGAACTGCATCAAGACTTCCACTACTCCGAGACGTCGTCAATTTCGGAAAGCGATGCATGTGCTCAGAAAAATGTATCGCACTGCATGATGGGAAGATGCCAAAATTTGGGGGTAATGGTAGGCGACTGGTGACAGGCTTTGTTTTTACTAAGTGTAAACAATGGCTGTCTGCTATTGTTTGGAAATTGCACCGCGATGCCAGTAGAACGACGTTAATCTGTAGTGACAGTTATACGCGATGCTATTTATTAATTATTTGATTGATATCTTATGGCAATGCTTTTGTCTTATTGTTTATTTATCATAAATATCATGATTGACGGAATGCTGTGCCATTAAGATAAAATCCAGAAAAAGTATTGTTGCAAAAAGCACGACGTGATTTGTCTGACTATTTTTTGGTAGTTCTGTATCATCCCGGGGCGTATTTGCAGGGGGTTCTTGACTCTTCCTCCTCTGACACTTGAATCTAAATTTGTTCGACAGTGGTTCACGGAAGAAGGAAGTGGCTAAACTAACAAGCATCGCGTTCTCGGGTTTGCATGAAGTCATTCATTTGCCGCCGTGTTGCATTCTCGTTACACTTTTTCGTGTGCTTTAGTGATTTGGTATTGATAATTCGTGTGAGGTGTAGCACGTATATTACGATTATGAGTGCTTTTCGTTGTCGCAGATAGCTCGGTGATGACACTTGATGTCGCCTCAGATAGCTCGGTGATGACACCGGTGTCGCCACAGATAGCTCGGTGATGACACCGATTTCGCGCAGTTAGCTCGGTGATGAAACTGATGTCGCGTTATGATAAGTGTTGTGGGACCTAGCTTACCGCCTGTCAGCTAATACGATGTGCGTTTTTCCGAAATTGTTCGATTCATCGATATGTCGCCGAGGTTGGCGCCAGTTACTGATTTATTGACCCCTGTCGGACGGCTGGAAGGAATCTATATATTTCCAGGTATCAGCTGCCCGTGATCATCCAATCATTCAGCCGCCTCTCGAATGAGGTGGGGACGGTAATAACAAGCTTTGGCTATCTTGACGTGAGTGGAGTGCTTCGATCATCAGTTGCATCTTGGAGATATTAATATTTTAGGAACAAAATTGCTTTACATATTTCCGTAAAGAGGCCGAGTTACACATGAATCAAGGTTTGAGCTAAGCGAGGCAATGTCATCATCACCAACATTATGACGGCTTTATGACCCACCCATCTGCTGAAGCAAGGGTGGGTACGGCAGGGAATCAAACCCCGTACCGCTGGTTTCTCAGGCGTGCAGCTTAAAGGGGATGTTTCACATTTGAAGATACTGAAGCAAGCATCATACATGATGAAACAAGCTCACTTATAACTATGAATATCCTTTAACTGGAATGGACTGCTCTAAACAAAGTAATTTTTCTGTTAAGTAAATATGCTCCTCGATACATCATTGTTTGCTTAGATCATCGTTCTCTGCACAACATTGATTGGGAGCCAACTGACGGAGCACCATGTTCGTGAGCATCATTTCGTCTGTGGGCACCAGTTGCTTTATATCTGGAAATGGTGTTCACAGACGGCAGATATGAATCACTCGACTAATACATTTTTTCTTGGTCTTGGTCGTCGCATGGCTTATGGGATGCCAGTATTTGGATGACGTTGTCATGACGTTGTGGATGTCAAGGAGACCTTGAAATACTCTCCTAGAAATACTCTCCCAGAAATGCTCTACCAGAAATACTCTCCCAGAAATACTCTCCCAGAAATACTCTCCCCATTTTCGCCCGTGGGTAACTCAGAAACTAGAGGGGCTTGGGTTTAGGAAGGGCGAGGTTGTGAACTGTACTGAAAGGTCTTCAAAATGTCTATCTTTGTTTCAAAACCCCCATAGAAATGTGGAGCATTTTCCTTAACTATTTCACTGTCGGTGCCCTGCCCCACTGTGAAAACGCGTGAATGTAGTACACCTTTAGTTCCGCATTCGTCAAAATACGAGACGACTCGTCAGCCAGCGCTCGTCAGCTTTCACGCCCGCCTGCGCACTGAGGACGTGTATATTGACATATGCTTCTAATGACACTACTCGCCAAGAGGATCACCAGTTTTACCAGTGGGCCGTATTAGGAATTGTAGTTTCTTATTCAGTTGGGGACTCCGGTCGCTACATTGTAGAATAAAGTGTGCCAAAGACGAAAGAAAACTCACTGTGGGGTCATTTGCGAGGTAGGTTTAGTCGTTTTCCCTGCTCAGTCCCCATCCTGCATGTAAATTACTTTGCCGGACTGCGCCCCTGCTGCTCAGAAATTGCATGTCATGCCGTTTTAATCCCCAGTTATGGTCATAGCGAACTTCAGCAACATGCGACTCGACTAAGTCAATTCTGGTGACTGACACGCTAGGTGATGGGAGAGATCGGGCGCATGGACAGACGGAAGCGGTCAGCGGGGACCATGCCTCCACGAAGACATAATTTGCATCTGAACGCTGACCCCCAACTTACGGACTCGGTTGCTTCAAAATTAAGCACTAGATTCGCCCTTGGCCGGCAGCTTTTGGGAAAGACAGGGCCAGTTACCAGCAGCACGCCAGGGTGTTCAATGACGTATATATCAAAGCTGGACAAAATGAGAGTGCGTCAAAGTTGTAAGTCTATTGGCACGATGAAGAAAAGCTTATAGCATGATTCTACAAGCATTTATTTGCTGGTGACACGACATTCCGTTCTGCTTCTGGCTATCAGGTGCCGCCTCAGATAACACGTGACTCGTCCAGTCCGAGCCACGTGATCCACGTGAGGCATCATGCCTCGGTAGTTTGTCCACCTAATCAGCGCAGCGCAGAGCCAAAGAAGCCCCGCGGGGCCGCCGCTGGTCGGTGCTATTCAGAGGCTGCTCGATTAGCTTCCATGTCGCCGCCCAGGCGGGGTTGCGCCGGCGGATGGCAGCCGGCCGACCAGGTCCTCTGCCAGCCCACTGATTGGCTGGCGCTTCTCAGCGCTCGCCAGCCTCTTCACAGTGTTCGCGCATCATGCCGGTGCTGCTTGCTGAGCGGACTGTCGGCTGCGTAGCTGATGACAAGAAATCGGGCTGCTCGATTCGAAGGTCTCTCTCATTCTCTCATTCTTTCTCAATCTCAATCTCATTAAGAAGTACGTAAGGATGTGGCGTGTCTTTCGTGACGATGCCTGGCAATCGACCAACTTCGAGCAGGTTATGGCGTGGCGTACCATTTGAGAACCGGCCGACAGCTTTCGGTTTTGCATGCGTGCAACCGCTCTCTGTGCTCGACCGGCGACAGGTGGCGTTTGTTGTGTTGTGTAGCGCGGCTGAATTGCCTGCAGGCACCACAGACTGACCGTGGCGCGGCGAGTGAGCTCCGGGTCCTCCGACACGGCCTTCCTCGGGTGCGGCCGCTCTCCAGTGGCGACCATCCGAAACGCCCCCGGAATGCCGGATATGGGCAGCAGGCGAACTGCGGGGAGCCGGGGGCATGGTCACGGCACAGGCGACACGGCGCGGCATGCGGCCGCCGACGACACGTGACGGCGCGACCGCTGGTGGTGCGGCGGCAGACAGGGAAGCAGGCGCGCTGCGTGAGACATACAGAGCCAGTCAGGGAACACTCATAGACAGACGCGTGTGGCGTGGAGTCGCGTAGCGTTAACATGGCCGAAACCGTAGAAGTCTGGCCCTTATAGGGGTGCCGATAACGCAGCGTTTAGCGCGTCTGCGTCCAACACTGCGAGTCTGGAAAACCACAGGTGTAGGGTTCTGTCCTTCCAGCTGGAATGAGAGGCAGCGGATTCCATTTGGCTTCATCAGCTGAGCGCGTTGTGAAGTCCCAATGACACACGTGACCTTTGCTTGCAAAGAATTGAACTGCAGCCCATAATGCTTTGCGGGACGCATCCAAGTATTCCATGCAATTATTTGTGTTATAATTTTTTACATCACTAAGCATGGTTAACACGCGATCGGGCGAGGAAGTCAAATCGACCCCTCCCGAAGTTTTTTCCAGAATGGTTTCCGAACGGCGCAATGTAGCCGGCCAAATTTTGTATAGCTGTAGACAATGGAATAGCGGATCGTTTGGTATCAGCAATTTAGAAGTACCTTGTAAGGTTGCTGGCCTGTGGCAGGTCAAAGTCAGACCATGGTTGCAGCAAAGTTAATTTCTAGGGAATCGTTCAATCTGACGCAACAACGGAATGTAAGACGAAGCCATACATCTCTGAGATGCTTTCTTAGGCAACACAACAATTGAGTGAACAAATTACATTAACCAAGGCCAGGTAAGAAGGTCAAACCAGGTCAAATCAACCTGGTTTATTACGCTAGGGCTTGCTGTATGGGGTAGTTTTTGGTGCTCATTTCGAATTTATTGATATGAGGAACCGCATTACACATCTTCCATAGACTTCTTAGAGGTCAGAATAGGTCATTGACCTAGAGTGACCCAGGTCAACATTTTGTTTTTAGGAGCACCGTCTAGCGTTATCTTCGTCGCTTATTCAGATGCCAACACAGAGCAGTTTTGTATGATTTTGGTCACCATGACCTTCGAAAGGTCAAAAAGGTCACTGAACTTAAATGGGCATGTGACCTCTTGCTAGAACAGCTATCTAGGTTCCGGGGGCACTTTGGAGACCAACCTGGAATTTGACCTTGTTGACCTTATTTGACCCCAAAGTCATGACCTAGGAACCTCAAACTTTCAATTGGTGAGTTCACGTACAGGTCAACATACCCTGTGAATTTGGTGTCTCCTCTTCCTTAGTTGCCGAGATCTCAGGGGGGTCAAATTGAACCCCTACCCGAGCGATGGGTAGCTATCCGGCCACCCGGGGGCATGTTAACAGAAGAGATGAAACACCCACAAAATCTGTGTGATGTATTGGTGTTGATCAGTAGCGCAGGTACGGGAAGGCACGGGGGCATGTTCCCTCTCTCCCTATTAGGTTCCGAGGGGCCCGAGGAACCTACGACTACGGGCCCGATTTGAGGGCCGCAGGACCCAAAAAGCCAGTCAGGGGTCATATTCAAGGGTTCCGGCCCGCAGGGTCACTCAAGTGCCAGCCAGAGGGCCTTGCGCGCTGATCAGGGGTCCACTGAGTCGATAAGAGCCTATAGTTCGGTCAGACACCACCAGTAACGCACAGTCGGCTCCGCGGCGGCATGGCCCCGGGGGTCCATTTCCCAAGCAGGGACCAACGTGGAGCCAGCGATTTACATTGCTCGGGGCCCCACAGCGTCTAACAGAGGCCCTGTCGGCCAGTCGGCCAGAGGCAGTGTTCGAGGAGGCCCGAAGAGCCTAGACGGCCCACCCGGTCTGATGATCAAGGGCCCGGTTGGAGAGTCTGGGGGCATAAAGGGCTGGTCGAAGTCTTATTCAGGGACCCTGACCTATGAAGACGGGCCCTCAGATAACGGTCATAGAGCGCTTTGTACCGATCGGGGACCCCTGAGTCGATATGGGCCTATATGTCGGTCAGGCTTCACCGCACCCATTAAGCCATAAAGTCGGGGTCAGTGTTCGGGGCCTTGTATCCGTCAGGGGCCCACAACGCCTAGCAGAGGGCCTTGTGCTCGCAAGGGCCACGAGCCGACCAAGGAAAGTGTTTGATGAGGCCCGAATAGGAGCCCGGGCGGCCCACCGCAGCCGACTATCAAAGCCCCGGTTGGAGGGCATAAGGGCCCGACGGACTGGCTGAAGATCACATAAAGAATCACGGCCCGTAGGGTCGTGACCTGAAATGTCAGTCAGAGGTTCTCTTGCACTGTTTGAGGGGCCCCTGGGACAACGCGGACGTCTAAGTCGGCCAGAGACCACGAATACCGAACAGTCAGTTTCATGTCCGTCTGAGCCCTTGAGACCCATTTCCCAAGCAGAAGCGAGGCTGGGGTCCGCGTTTTGCAATGTTCGGGGTCCCTAACACAATGAGGGGCTCCGATATCGGTTAGAAGCCACAGCGTCGAACAGGGGTCCTGCGGCAGAAAGTGACCACGAGTCGGGGGTGCTTGAGAGGCCCGAAGAGGGGTCGAAGTTTCTCTCGAGACCAAATATCAACGGCCCGATGGGCAGGCTGAGGGGTCTGAAGGGCTAGCTGTTGGTTACATTAAGGACCCCGCCCGCGGGGCCATGATCTCAAATGTCAGTAAGATGATCTCTTTCACCAATATGGACCCCTGAGACGGAGCGTTCCTCTATTTCGACCAGAGGTCATGAACAACGAGCAGTCAGTTCCGTGTTGGTCTGAGCTCTTGGGGCCCATTCTCCAAGCAGGAACAAGGCCAGGTCCGCGATTTGCATCGGTCAGGCTCCTGTATCGTTCAGGGGCCCACAGTGTCTAACAGGGCGTTCTGCGTCAACATGGGGCCTCGAATCGGTTAGGGGAAGATTTGCTCAACAGGAACGGGGACGGGAGCCAGAATGGCAGAGGGCCTCTTGCGTTGGTTCGGGACCCTCTGACAGTTGAAGGTAACAAGAACTTATAATGAGTGCTCACACTGAGGTAAAAGAAGAGTCCTGTGCCAGTCAGGGGCCCATTATCGAACGATGGACCCTCCAACCCTTTTCCAGCATCGCCTTTCAACCCTTTTCCAATTGTTTCAGTGCCGGTTCATGCGTCTGTCTGCGTTTTAGCGCCGGTTCATCGGGCCAACTGCGCTGGTCAAAACGCCTCCCGTGTCAGGGAGCGGAACAATGTGATATGATGAATCGATGATGATCGGTCAGGGGACGCCGCCCCGTGTCGCCAGAATGACGGCTGGAAGACACACCGCGGTGGGACAAAATGGCCTTTCAGCTCTTCACCTTGACAAGAATGCGTTCTGTAGTGTTGTACTCAGGGGAGCTCCTTTAACGAAAGGAAATAAGGGGTCTCATGAGCGCTGAATGGAGTGGGTCGAAAGGGGTTCAAAACGCACAAGGCCACCCCATGTTTCCCAGAGAGCGTTCATTGTTCTGCATTATCGAATAGTGAAAAAATGCCATCAAAAGGTTTGAACCTGTGTGCCGGGTGCCGATACTGTGGTTCATGCGCCTGCGTTAACCACCGCGAGTCTGGGAAACTAACGTTGCGCGGCTTAGGGAGACTGCAACGCCTAGCGTCGTGTTTTTTCTCAAATATGCGAGTGCGCATGCTCAAAACTACGTTACATAATGTGCACTATAAACCAATTCTGACTGAATGTTGCAGATATCTAAACAAACACGGCCTGGCCATGTAAATACAAATTGTTGACCATTTTGATCTTCGATCTACATTCGCAGAATCCTTGCTATTTCCGTACAACCCTAAAAAAAATTGTACAAAGTTACTGAGTTCTATCGGTGTAAAATGAGTTCACTGGACCAGTATCAAATGAAGAGGCCGGACGCTTGATTCCATGCAGTCATTTCACGCGTGATTTCGTCAAAGCATTTACTATAAACTTAGGGCAGAATTGGTCTCGCCGTTGCGTTTGGCCTATATCCTAATTAAAGAAAAGAAGAAGATGTAATTTATATATATATATATATATATATATATATATATATATGAAAAACGTGTCCTCAATAACAAATGGGTCATATCTGGAGATTTTTTGAGCGGGCCGTTTTACTGTCAGGGGCTCCTTGTCAACCCTGTGCCCCCTCTTGCCATGGCTCTGGCTGTACCCCTGATGCTGACACATAACCCAGTCGCGTTTCTTTGTTTTCTATTCTGATATGGTGTCTAAAAGAAAATCAATATTTGCAGGTCAGTCTTTGACCATTTAGCACCTCTTAAGCATGCTACGGAGCCTCAGTGATCCTTTAGTGCGGACTGAGTACCAAAACCAAAACGGGAAGTGGTTCATCATTCGTCGCCGCCTGATTTGTCATTCAAAACGTTCCAATACGCGCGTTAATAATGAAATATTTCGTTTAATTGGCAGGCAGTTCAAATGTTCAAACGAAGTTTTTGTCGTCAAGAAACGAGCTCATGTGCTCGAAACAGTAGACTAGCGTGCTTGGTCAGTGCTTTTGGGATAAGAGCACACTTATTTAATGCACGAAACAGAACTGTTGCTGATCATGAATGGTTTTCTTCTGTATTTGTCTCTATGAGCAGCATTATTTGAAATCAAAGGGGGGTATTTTACAGACAATAGCCCATCCACAACATACTAGAGGATGCTGATCTAACAAAAACATGAATAAATTATCAGGGTATATTACGAGCATATACTCGACGTTTGTGATCGGTTAAGCGCTCATGGTCAAGACCCACGGGTGACCAGGGTAAAATGACTCAAAATTAGCGCTTAAAATCCTAAGATGCATGACAGACAGAAAATCTCCCAAATCTGTGCAGACCGCCATTAACACGTGCTTGGGTGAGAGGGGCCAAATTGACCCCCTTCGAGCGTTTCTCTAGAATGGTTTCCGAACCGCGCGGCGTGGCCGCGCCAAATTTTGCATAGTTGTAGACAACTGATTAGCGGATCGTGTGATACCAAAAAATCAGATGCATCTTTTAAGCCCGATGACCTGCGGCAGGTCAAAGTCAAGCCATGGATTCAGTGAAGTAAATTTCAAAGGAATCGTTCAATCTGATGGAGCAGCGGAGTGTTAGATGAAACCATACATGTCTGGGATAATTTCTTAAGCAACAAAGCAATTGAACGACCAAATTCCATTGACCTAAGGTCAGACATGAAGGGCTGACCAAGGTCAAAACCAACCTGTTTTGTTACTGAAGCTTCTGGTGCTCATTTCGAATTTATTGATAACATGAACCGCAATTGGACATCTTCCATAGACTCGTTATAAGTAAGAATAATTCGCTGACCTAAAATGATCCAGGTCAACATTTCGTTTTTAGGAATATACCGCTTAGCTTAATCTTTGTCGCGAGGTGTAATATGCGCAAACTTCGTGGGCGGATCCAGGAGCAGTCAAGGAGAAGTTCGGTAAATTGACGGTCCACCGGAGCGGGACTAAGCGACTTATGAAAATAATGAGATATGAGTAAAAGACGTGGGCTCGAGCTGGCCGGTTGGCTGGGTTGCTCTCGACCTCGGACGGTGCGCCGCACCTGGTCGGCCGCTTCTGTTTGCCTTACAACCCGCACGGCCACTTGTGTTTGACTTGTACCGCTCGCCTCAGGCCTTTGCCCCTTTCCCGCGACTTGCCGCCGCAGTATATGAGCATACCGGAAGCATGTCTTCTGCTCTGCTTCTCCATCGCTCGCACTAACAGTGTGACGCGATAGAGAAGCACTAACAGCACGACATGTTCTGCGTGCAGTAGGGCAATACCTTCTTCAGTGATGGTGTGACTGCTGGAGCGGGTGCTGATCGCTGAAACGCTGACATTGATGCGTGATTGAATCTGGCCACAGCGCATCTTTCACTTACCCTATCTTCCCTGACGGCTTGGACAAGAAATTTCCTTGCTTACTGAATTCCCAGTCCTTTATCTCCCTCGTTGGTAGTGTGGTGCGATTCAATTTGCGTGTTTCCTTCGGTCTGTCTGGATAAGCGGCTCCACAGGCCGTCCAGTAGGGATTTTTATCCAAGTTCTTGAATAAGAAGCTTCTTAGATCCTCCGCCATCTTGTATTGGACGGATTACTTTACACTCCCCTGAACGTATGGGTTCTTCTCAACAACATTGTCGCACTGAATGCCGTGGTTCGTCGGCTGTTGAATTAGAGTTCCCCAGCTCACCTGCCTTCCATTAAAGGGAATATGCCAACTTTTGTATTCACCTATTGTTAAATCAGACGTGCACGATTTGATCAGCAATACCGATTTTCTCGAAATCCTCCTCGATAGGTCAGCATTTCAATTTCAAGCAGCTGCTCCGCCGGAAAAATTACATTAGACTCCTTAATCACCACTATGAAAGTAATATTTTTCATTTTTTTACTTTTCTTACCGTGGGTGTTTTGATGTGTGCAATGCACTAATCTGTGAAAATGCTTGAGAAATAAGCGCTACTAAAGCCTGAAAACTCCTTTTAGATGAAAAACATGCGAATATGAAGCTATCATTACGGGAATTTTACGAAATGCTCTATCGCGGCTTTCATCGCTCTCCTATGCGTTTACTACAGTGCACTGTAGCAAACCATATTCGGGTGCGTAGCTCACAAACTAGAGGGTTTAGCTCTTAAGAAGGACAGAGCTGTGAGCTCCACCGAAAGGCCTTTAAGATGCCCATTTTTACTTCAAAACCCCATATAATGTAGGACACTCCCCTTAACGTTAGGCGATGACGTCACAAAGTCGCACGGGCCTGCATGGCGGCGCTGCATAGCAACGTCGCTGGGCAGGCAGTGGTCAAGCAGAAATGTCGTGGACGTCTTGTTTATTATTGTGCAGTATAGCATCAGGGTTGTATTGCGATATGGCCACGGTGCGTGTTTTTATGCCGCGGGTGGGAGAAATTCGAAGTGGTGTGTGGGTGTTGAGTCAAAGTCAGCATCGGAGGCAGTTTTTTTGGCAGCAAGATGCCGCCCTGTGCATTGGCCTCCCGTAAGAACTTTAAACAGTACAAGAAAGGCATTTCATTTTTCACGTTCCCCAAAGCACAATCCAACTACCCTGAAAACATGGATGCACCTTTGTCCTAGGACTGATGTGGAAAATGCGGTGATCTGCTCCGACCATTTTTAAGACAATGGCTATGACTCTAGCTATCTGGTCAGGGCCAATCTCGTGCCCAACGTGGAATGACGCCTGCGAACGGATGCAGTTCCGTCGATGCAGCTGGACATCGCCGGCACACCTAAGTAAGTATGCATGTGCTTAAAATGGGAAATTTCCGGCCGTTTTATTAAATGGTCCTTTTGAACTAAGTTCGCTGCCATCAATGCATGCATCATCTATTCCGCTCTGTGCCGTGTGCGGATTACAATGCAAGATTCAAATGAGATTTTCGGACATGGATAAGACAGTAGTATTAGCCTTATTCCTTGGGGAAAAACCAGCGGAATGGAGATATAGTTGGGTTGATATTTCGGCAACATGCCTTTGTCGAAGCAATAGCTGAAGTGATAGAGTGATTGTGACTTCGATAAAGGCATGTTGCCGCAATATCAACCCAACCACATATTTATTCTCTTGATTTTTCTCCAAGGAATAAGGCCAATACTACCGTCTCATCTATGTGAATAATGTTCCTCGCTAATGCACTGAACAGCTTACGAGATTTTTCAACCACAATCTTGTTTACAAAGTGGGCCTGACTTCCAC
>NW_023596420.1:8477905-8502658 GCF_011947565.3 Pollicipes pollicipes
GTCCCGTTCCCAGCCTCCAGCCGGTGTCCACCCCGTCAGTGTCCCGTTCCCCTACCTCCATCCGGTGTCCACCCCGGCCATTGTCCGTGGTTGTCCCGTCCCCAGCCTCCAGTCCGGTGTCCGCTCCGGTCAGTGTCCTGTCCCCCACCTCCAGCCCGGTGTCCACCCCGGCCAGTGTCCCGTCCCCTACCTCCAGCCCGGTGTCCACCCCGGCCAGTGTCCCGTCCCCTGCCTCCAGCCCGTGTCCACCCCGGTCAGTGTCTCCTGTTCCCTACCTCCAGTCCGGTGTCCACCCCGGCCAGTGTCCGTCCCCCACCTCCAGCCCGGTGTCCACCCCGGTCAGTGTCCCGTTCCAGCCTCCAGCGGTGGTCCACGCCGGTCAGTGTCCGTCCGCCTGCCTCCAGTCCGGTGTCCACCCCGGCCAGTGTCCCCGTCCCCTACCTCCAGTCCGGTGTCCACTCCGGTCAGTGTCCCGTCCCCCGGTGAACCAAGCCTGCCATGCTGCGGACTAGCTCATTGAGCGCCCCACCCGTGGCATCATGAGCCGAGGCAGGCGCCCCTCTGCGGCTCGATCGGCCCCCTGAGACCGTCTCTCGCCCGCCTGGAGGAGCGAGGTGCGGGGCGACAGTGACTTGCAAGTGATGCGAGCACCGCTTGTGGATAAGGCGTTTGGTGATGGACAGCCACTGCTGCCAAAAGATGCACGGATGACGCTTGGCTGAATGGTGGTAGGGCGAGCGTTACGCCGTCCAGCATTGACTTATTACAAATGAAGTATTGGAATAGGTTCGGTAAATTGTGAGACATAGACGGAGCCTATCGTGTGCGTCGACTAGTCATCGGTCAGCCAACGGAAGCCGTCGATAAATCCATGTATTGAGCCGGATGCGCTGCTGATGGGGAAGCCGTAGATCGACGTCCCAATCACGCATGACGTGATTTAGCGGACGAAAAGCGTCATTTTGGCACGCATGTGACGCTTGTAAGGAATCCGGCGCAGCAGACGCACAGACATTTCATTATCTATTCGACGAACGCGGCCCCGGAATCCGTCCTAAGAAACCGAAGAAACCACGCCGACACCCCAGCTCATCATCTCCTCAGCGCCTACAGTTCTATCCGAGCTGTGTGTGATTTTTCTTGGCACGTGCTGGCGTCGGCACTGGAACGAGCCGGCGGCTACCGTGAGTCACGCAGACCGGGGTGGCGTCACCGCGGCGGCGGGCTGCGATGGCGGCCCCTGAGTCAGCGCCGTCGGGGCGCCAGCGGACGAACGCGTCCTGGAGGCGACCGGCCGGCTCCGACAGCTCGCCAGCGACGGCACGCTCCGCTCAGCAAGCGCGGTGATGACGGAGTGCGGCGCCGAAGCCGTGGCTGGCTGTGACGGGAGTGGCGTTTTATGCGCCGGGGGTACGTCATCGCTTGTAGATCGATTATGCAACTGTCATTACTTCTCCCTGAGCTCTGGTTGGCGCTGGATTTCTGGTTCTCGGGTGTGCGCTGCCGGTGGTGTCACATTCGAAAAATGATGATAGGAATGGGCCAACAATAACATCCGCGGAAATAGATGATTATGCTAGCGAAAGGAGACGAGGATCTGTGCCCTGGCGGAGAAACTGAGAACTTGCTAACGAATCGTTTTTAATTGCAATGTGAGCGAAATGCTGCCTCTTTGTTAGAGAATGGTGTCGACAAAAACAATCTTGTCTCCCTTGAGTCCTCTGACTTACGAAAGAACATGGCGCCAGCATAAGACCATAGCGTTTTTTCTTAACAACGAAACATCAAATTGTATTCGCTATATGTTAGACACCAAAGGTAACAGACCGGCGAGGTGTTCACCCCGAGAGCATCGGATTATATCATGTCATATGTACTAGATTAAAAACTTTTGATTATCAAAAGATTTCAGCCCTTATCCGCGTGGTTGGCCCATCACCGTCTGGGGCTCGGACTCAACCTCGCCGCTCGGTGCTTCCAAAACGAACCGTCGGATTAAAAAAGTCTGTCAAAAACACTGGTCCGTCTCTTCTCCAAACTGAGGCCACATGCCTCTGGGTCTATTTTGAAATCATGCAGCATAGTTGAAGTAAAGCTCAGGTCAAGTACGACCCAGGCCTGAAATAACTGAATTTAGCCATGCTGCACAGGCCTCCTATTTTTGGTCTCACGTAAGCGGCGGAAGTGCTTATTAGCACATAGGCTATCATTCTAGGAGTTTCATCGACACGCACATCCAGCGTCCAATTAGCCGCGGCTCCCGCAACACTCTCAATACCAAGTCATGTTCAGGTGCACGCAACAGTCTCGCCCGGCAGTGAACAGGCTGCCTGGGTCCCGCCGCAGAGCGCCGCCGAGGTCTGTCCCTGCCACCGCGTGCTCTGTACGTGCCGGCGCCGGCCCCGCGCCGTCTGCCGAGATCCGCCGCCGGCTCCCGGGGCCCCATTTGCCGCGCTCGGCGCCGTCTCCCTCCGCCGTCGCGGGTGGCTATTTTTAGCGCCGGCCGGCCGCCGCCGTCGCATCGAGCTTCGCAGCGACAATAAGACGATTACGTGCCAGCTGATTAACGGCCAGCCTTTCATATTGGCCGTCGACGTCGCTCTGGCGGTGGCAGACCGAGCGGCGCGGAGGACGGTGCCTGAGGGAGACGGGCTGGGCGCTCCTCCTCGGTGGCCGGTGGGTGACCCCGTGTCAATAGCACGCGCAGACGGATCGTACGGGCCGGCCGAAACGAGAGAGTACGCGTAGGTGGCGGACTGATGACTCTCGCAAGCATTTCGCATGTGGTCTCGTAACAACTCACGGACAGTTACGATATTACTTTCCAACTCATCTCCGCTTGGAGTACGGAACAAGTCATTACGCGATGCACAGCCGGGTCAAAATTCTTCCGAAGGGAACCGTCCCAAGCACCTCTAAAGAAGCCCCGGCCGGAGCGTGCAGCGCCGATGTGAGTGAACTGAGACCCGGAGAGCCACCAGCTGGTGGGCTGTTCCGGCCCGCGGCGCCACCCGCGCGCGCGCCCGGACCGCTCTCTCGCCGCCGATGCAGTGCAGTGGCGGTGCGCCGTTTCAGCCGTGCCTGCCCTCGGACGTGGTGGGTGACTACGACCCGGTGCACACCTTCTATCTCACCCACACCGACTTCGGCTCGCACATGGTCCTCGAGGAGCGCGACCAGGTGCGCGCCAGAAACTTCTACGCGCCGTTCTGCGACGTGCCGTTCTACGGACCGTTCTGCGACGAGCTGTTCTGCGGGCCGCTCCCCTGGGAGGAGGTATCGCTGCTGGGCCGCCAGACCAGACGTACTTGTCCTGCGCCGGCTCTGACGCCGGCGTGTCAGAGCCGCGCGTCCGAAGCCGGGGTCTGGTGCCACGCGGAATGGTCTGAGCCAGACAGCATGGGCGTGACGGGATGAGGCCGGTGGTAGCGCGTCAACCATGTCTCTGTAGTGGGTCATGCTGTGTTAGTCTCAGAGGCGCAACTGTTCTCTTAAGAAGCCCACCAGATGGGTAGGCTTGCCGATAATTGGTGTGCGGGCGAGGTAGATCCTGACTCCAACTCAAGTAGGACGATGCAGCTTTTAGTTAACGAAATGAAAATCCAGCAAAAATGGAAAGATTTGATACGATTTAATTCAATCTTTTTTATCGCATCCATCGATGATAATGCACTGCAATCAACTCCCGGGACTGCAAGCTCGAAATGTTTGGAGGTCTCAAGCAGCCACACATCCGCTTTACATAACTTTGACCGAATGCGCGGAATCGATTACGTCTGGTTGGCGCCAGCATGCGATAGTTGACGAATACTCCAGCCAACGTAGGCATCCAGTGAAAAGTCATTCCATCAGGCAGCTGGCGGTGAGTCGAGCCTCCAAGCGTTGCCAGGATGGCGGGTAAATTTGCCGCTCCAAGCCCGATCTGCTGCGCTGCTCTGTGGGAGACGAGCCGGTGATGGTGCAGCACACCCCGGTTGATACAGAGGTGGCATCACGCCGTGGATAGCACAGGCATTTCCGTCACATAGAAACAGCAATGACGTTAGATGTTTCATGAGCACATGCTTAGGTTATCCGCGGCGCCGCCTGTTGTTGCGTTACCTTGCTGGAAAGAGGAGAAAGTAAAATTTGTTTGCGGGCGGCAGATTCGAATAAAAAGTTTTCATCAAGAACTAACATTTGAGATATTCAGCCCCCTACGCCACCACCAGTAAACCATCGTTCGTCACCACCCTTTCTGCGGTGGTGCATAATACATTAGCGTCTTCAAAAATAACAGCAACGTGATGACCGGCTAGCAATGTAATGGACGATCAAGGAGAAAGACGAAAAATATGTTCCCGAAACCAGCTTAGCGGCAAAACTTTGGTCAGTTTGCTGCGAATAGGGCTTCATGCCTTGCATTCACCTTCGTGTCTCTGGAAGTGCGGAACTCTCAGATTGACAATGCGATCTGGAGGAGGGGAGCGGCGTAGTTGCGTTGATTACAGACTTAAGCATCTGGCGGCAACACCCTCTTATGATCACATGGAGGTAAATAAGATGTCACAAAGGGCAATGAGGCCTCCAAAATCACACAAAATTGCATGCATGAGAATAGCGAAATCAGTAACCAGCAATACGAGCAAAACTTGTAGCTACCAACTGGAAAACCGCGGCTGAAAATATATGACATGGAAGAGTTGCGTCTCTAGTCTACATCCCTCCGTTTGTAATCTAGGGCTCTTGGTGGTCTTACTTTACATCTATGCAAGTCATTCTTTGATTTGTACTTTTGGTTGAGTCTCAATGGTTGGAGTGTTTGTGGTTGATGTTTACTATGTTGCTTCTTTGCAGTGTTCTGTTGATGCACCCCTTTGGTTCGTCTTTGTCGTGGTTGTCTGCTTTTCCCAATCTCATGTCCCTTCCGACTGAAAGTCCTTTTCATATCCTGCGAATGTCCAACAGCCAAACTCCCTCAGGAACTTCAAAATTACGACTAAAACGCGCTCATTGATTCACCACATGGGGCAACGGGCTGCAAATTCAAGGCATAGTTTTTTCTAAGATAGACCACACAAGAGCTGAGAACATGCATCATTTTGAAATTAAAATCTCGGGATAGTTGGATTCGAATTTGGGTTCTAATTTGAAATCGGAATCAACTTGAATGCAGTCAACACTTTGGATAAAAATTTCGTACAGATAAGGCAGCAATAATAGCCTTATTCCTGGGGGAAAAACCATGAGAATGGAGATATAGATGGGTTGGTATTTTGGCAACATTCTTTATCGAAATAATAGAAATAATGACTTCTGCCTTTGTTTCGATAAGTGCATGTTGCCGAAATATCGACCCATTGGACCTCCATTCACATGGCTCTTCTCCGAGGAATAAGGCTATTACTACTGTCTTATCTATGTGAAAAATGTTCCTCGCAAATGCACTGAACACCTTAGATAAATATTTCGAGCTAATTCAGTGCGATCAAAGGAAGGGCGAGCAGCTCCCTTCCGACAAAGAGCCGATATTAATGCGTTGCACTTTGTTCATCTGGAGGAAATGTAAACCAAGATCGTATTCGACACCTTTATTTGCATATTTAGATGACAGCTTTCAGGATGTGTTTTGGTTTTTTTCATTTGAATCCTGATTTTCCAGCCTATGATTCTGGTTTTGAAGGTTCGAGGAGTTGCAATGTTCGAATCCATTCGAATCTTCTTATATTATGAAAACTCGAATTCTCAGCTCTTGAGCATACCTTTATTTTTGCTGTCAAAAACCTTGCGTCTTGCAATCACCTGGCTGTTTTTCTACATGCTAAACAAGCCGTGGCTTATCATATCTCTGGCCCACGCAAATGTTATTCGATTCATGCAACCATCTTTTGAATAAACGACCGAATCACATAATATCACCGGCTGCAAACAATGTTAAACGGTCTTAAAAGCTACAAGCATGTAATTTTTACTACATTCTCAAATAAATCATTCGGAACAGTTAGTAGCTTTGCATGCAGACGCATCGCCAAGTTAAGCGCTTGTTTATGATGAAAAATACCAGGTCTAGGTAGCTGTCACTGAACAAAACAAACTGCACACCTGTTGACAACTGTCCGTACAGGCATCGGCTGATGTCTTGCTCAGAACTTTGCTTCCAATTCCGATCTAGTGAGACAAAACCATGGCATAATTCTCACCCAGCACTTTACCAAGCCAGTCAATACCACTTACTGCGCAAAAATCATCAAAGGTTTTCGATTCCTTTCGCTTGGGGCGCCTGTTCTTCCTTCGTTTTCAGTGCCTGTCCACCCACAACCATCCGTCATTCACTCAGAATCTCGGTACAGCCACCTGCATGATGGCAACCACGGTTTCGTGCTACCCGTTCAACGAGTCCCGCATGGCTCGTCTTTTAAACCGTCGGCCCGAGGATCCCACGAGCATACACCAATAATTACGACTGAGTCCCTGTCCCATTAGCTCTACCTGCAATAGGAGGTGCTTGGTCTCATTGTTTCATGCTCTACCATCTCTAGTCCAGCAGTTGTAGACAGATCGCAACCTGTTTGCGTGCAACCGCCTTCGGCATATACTCGTAGCTGAGAGGATGTGAGCTAGATCAGACCAAGCTGCCTCTGCCTCTCCCGGCTCTTGGGTCGCGACCCAACCTCTTGTGACCTGTCGCCAGGCCAGGAGCTACCACTCGTCCTACATGACGCCCTCCAGAACGAGCCGCTATGTGCCGCCGCCCAGGATCACTACCACCTACTCCAGCGAACTGCACCCTCGCTATCCCAGGGTAAGAGGTCGACGCCGGGGCCGGGTGCGGTCAAGGCCGCGCCGCACCCAGCCAGCCAGCGTCCTGGCCAATCAGCGAGTCGCCCGACGTGACGGCCGGCTCGCTGATTGGCTGACAAGCGGTGGGGCGTGGCGTGGCCGGAGGACCGCGCCCGGACTCGACACACTCGCTCAACTTGGCTTCTCGTGCCAGGGCTGGGGGCTGCAGCTCTCGAAGACGGCTTTGTTGGCAGGATGGGTAGGACACAAGCCATTACCTATGCGTCGGTTTGTACATTTGTCACAGCCTTGAGTTTTTTTTTAGACCTGGCCCGGCAGGAAAAAAATGACGAGGGATTCCCGACCACTCCATTGGACAGCTGAACAAGCATGCTGGAAATCTGGAACGAACGAGGCAGTAAACGCGATGTGGGGTAGCTTTGAGTCAGTCTGGCGGCCCGTGAACCTCAACTGGCGCGTCTCATTCACACTGACTGGGTTGACATCTTTGGGATGTCCCTCGATGCTGTGCCGACACAGCAGCGGAGCCTGTCTGTCCGGCTGCACTCAGAGTCACGAGGATACGCCGCGACAGCTCGGTCACCCAGCGGTATTATCCGGGAGCTTCGTCATTCCGGATGCCAAATGACAGCTAAATCACTCATGGGTTCATTCAGTACTAACAGGAAGGCAGCCCGTAGACAGCCCGTGGTGACAGGAGTGAGGACGACCTAACGTCACTTGTATTGCCACGGAAGTATAGGAGTGGCTCCTATTGTGAAGGTCCTTTGAGGAATGTCTCATTCCTTCTGCTTAATCGAGATAATGCGTGCCGCTACCAGCTGGCTCCTTCACGTTCAGTCCGATTCTCAGTCACCGAAGCCCTGCGCCATTTGTATGAGCTGTTCGGTCTGCTGCACCCAGTCCCCGAGAGGGCCAATAACTGGCGGAGAGAGCGCTCGCTGCAATGTGCCTTCTCGCTCGCGCGTCGCATCACTCGAGTCGGCACGCCTAATGCCACCGCTGACGTACGAACATCCGACTGGCGCCTGTCCAACGCCGGAGCCATTCTGTGAATCTGTCTCATCCGCGCCTGGCCGCAGACGGCGCACTTGACAGCTGAGGTGTCGTTCTGCCTGCCTGTCCACAGAGCAGCGACGTTAACGAGAGGGTGGTGAAGCGAGTGGAGCGAGTTGTCGAGACCTCGTCGTCCACGCCCCGCTTCTATTAGATCCTCCCCACACCACGCCTTCCCAGACCCCGCCCTCTACCTTTGCATGCTGCTAACCGCATTTTGAGTAGTTGAAACGTTTCTGACTAAACTAGTTTCGTATAGATTTACGGCGTGTTTGGGAGGTACGTAGGTCCACGGTCTCCAAAGGGAAGGCATTGCGAGTTTGAATGAAGGAACACCCCCAAAGCTAGTTTTTGCCTTGGGAGTAGTATGCATTATTCTTTTTTTTGCTTTAAAATTTACAAATGTTCTACGCCATCGACTTTTAGTGGGTCTGGGAAGTTTCAACAGTCTGCTACTGGCTTTCTGTAAATATGGCTATTATTAACCCGACTTTTGGGTAAGTCATATTTCTCGACACAAAATCACTTTAACACGCCAGGTACGTAGGTACGGGTACGGTGGGTTGGGAGGTACGTATGTCCACGGTCTCCAAAGGGAAGGCATTGCGAGTTTGAATGAAGGAACACCCCCAAAGCTAGTTTTTGCCTTGGGATTAGTATGCATTATTCTTTTTTTTTGCTTTAAAATTTACAAATGTTCTACGCCATCGACTTTTAGTGGGTCTGGGAAGTTTCAACAGTCTGCTTCTGGCTTTCTGTAAATATGGCTATTATTAACCCGACTTTTGGGTAAGTCATATTTCTCGACACAAAATCACTTTAAAACGCCCCCACGTCAACCTGCTGGGCAATACCTGAAAATTACTCTTCCAACGGAGTGGCCAGATCGCGGTCTCCATGAAGTCCTCAGCAAATGTCTTCCTGACGACTTCGTAGTCAAACACCTGACACACACGGAGCCCTCGAGAGCACGAGGGATGCATGCACCATCAGACATCCTCTACATTCTCTAACTTCCAGCGATAAGCGTCGTTCACACGAAGCCAGCTGCCATCTATCTCGCAGAATCCACACGTCGGCACGTCGTTCTATTTCGTCTCGGCCTCGGCTGAGAACGGTAACGTTATGTTTCGTCTCGGCCTCGGCTGAGAACGGTAACGAGCGCATCCGAATGAGCTTATTGGCGTCTCCACGGAGCCGTGCCGCGTCCCATCGTCCTTTGTGACCTGCCCAGCCTGCCATCCGGCCATTTTTTAGCCAATTTCCGCCGGCGGCCGCCCCGACCTCGTCCTGGTCGCCATGGCAACCGTCCGACCCGACCGCCGTCGCCCTCGGCCGGCGGTCCGCCGGCCCGGCGCAGCCCTCAGGCGCTTCCCGTGTAACCCGGGGTCGTGTACTGCAGGGTGAGGAGGACGATAGCGACCCGGTGCCCACGGTGAGTGTCGCACTTCATCGGCGCGCTTCTCTCGCTGGCTAACCCCGTCCCAGCCCGGCCAAATGTCGGCCGGTCTGCCGCTGCCTCCGCCGATGCTGCCGCTGTTGCTGCCGCTGCTGTCTTCAGTAACGACGGGGCTGCTGGTGGTGCCGCTGGTGATTGCGGTGCCTGCTGGTGGTGTTAGTGATCACTGCCCGCGCAGATGGTGTCAGTGTTGTGTGCTTGCGTGCTCCCATGTGGTGATTTACACATGTGCGGGCCGTTTAACATTCGTCGAATGCTTAATGGTTGTTCTATTTCAGATTCCATCTTGAGTGATCTATACATACCCGCTCTGCACCCAAACCGTCCGCTGGTCCAGCACAATCGATGCACAAATAAACCGCTGATGTTATGGAACTGCTTGCTTCGCTCAATAACGACATTACGGAGAACCATGCGTTGCTTTTGCGTTACGTACGGGAGCTAGCGAATGGTGTCCACGGTAAACAACAGATATTGACTATGATCAGAAGAGATACGAGTAAAGGCAGGAACTAAGCAAGGCATCCTCCGAACTGTCATCCTCAGTGTAGCATGGTCTACTTGGCCTGCGCTGCCGCTGGCCCGTGAGCCGCCTGTGAGCGGGCCCGTGACCTCCCGGCGCCTCGGCAGGCGGGCAGCTACCTGAGGAGCGTCCCGACTGTGGCCCACCAGCGCCTGACTCCAGTCTCCGTGCCGGCTTACTCGTCGCCGGCAATGCCGTACTATCTGTGGGAGCCGGAGGATGTCGTGGTGCTGCCGCGCCGGCGCACCCTCGCCCGGTTGTCGGACGAGCTCGACGACGACCCCGTGCTGAAGGTCAGGGGTCAGCAGGGCTGTGACGCCAGGCGGAGGGGTGGCAGGTCTCGGTCGGAGAGGTATGGCGTGTAGCTCGAGTATAAGATCGTTGGATCAACAAGCCAGTGCTCGCAGGACATGTGATCAAAGTCGGGAAGCGGACCAGAGATGACATGTCAGGGGTTACGGGCCCCAGTCATCTTCAACCCAGCTTCGTGGTGCAGAATGGCACGCATTAGCAAAAATGCAAGCATCAGGTTTGCTGCAAAGCGTAAAGCCTGCTGATAACAAATACCTACCTGGTCGTGATGAGAACATGATAAGCCTGAAGCGCTGGATAGAGAGGAGTGACATGCTGCTTTGGGGAGTCCTGTAACACACGCTTCTTTTGCCTGTTTTTCTTTTTCACTTCCTTTTTTGCTGCTTATTCTGGCACATCTTGCTGGTTCTTAATGAATCAAGTGGGTGCCTTCCGCTTCTACATTTTGTTCTTAGCCTCACTCAGGCATTTCTTATGCTCACTTTTGCTTTTGTTGTGCATGCTATGCGTCGACTTTTGCTTGAAAGCTGGATTTTTCTTTGCACGGCCAGCCCAGCCCTGGATCTGCCTGTGCTAACTGCTGTTCGAACTGCGGAACTCCCAAGCAAACGTACCAAGTCACTTACGTATCGCGGCCAGCCCCCCAACTGAGGCCGGTCATTACCGGCCCTTTTGTGAGCGGCGAAGATGAGCTGCACAGCGTAAGTTGCCCCATCGAAACCGCCGTGAAAGCGTCTAGTGTTTATGAAACGTTGTCTCTCATGTTCCATCTCACCAGCATCGTTCTCAATGCTTGACGATGCCAGCAGAGCATTCAGCGTGCTTTCCAAGAGCTCCGCTCGTGTGTCCTTACATTGCGATGCGTGTATCCGTGCTGACGAGCCGCCCCGCTTCACTCGGGCGCGCGCCTTGCAGTGGTACGAGGACCGCATCCACCACGCGCAGGCCGAGGCCATCGCCAACGCCAACAAGCGCATCAGTGACCTCTGCACGCCGCGGCCCCGCCACATCTCGGTCGTGCCGCCATACACGCCCAAGTCAGTACGCGGTGTGTTCCGCATCGAACGTTCCAGTTAGGTTAGACTGTGTGGTGCGCATGGGTGGCGACAGGGCAGTCGTCAACGCGTCTGGGAAACCAGGGGTGAGCGGTGCAATTCCCCGTGGCACCCACCCTTCCTGCCAGGGTGGGAGGCAGGCGACGCCATAAAGCCTCAGCGGCTGAGTGCATCTCAGAGCCCCAATGACAAGAACGTGCTCCTTACGCTCCCCAACCAGCAAGCGCATTCTCTCTCATTGGTATGCTCCACACACTCCGAGTCCACGAGCCCACTGCCGCTCTAGGACACCGCATGCGCTATTTCCGATGACAGCCGCTGCCGCTGTCTGGGGAGCCCCTGACAGCCCTGATTTGTCCGGCCATGATCTAGTGTGATAGACAGATTTTGCCCTTGTGACGTCATGTGGTGCCACAAAATCTGGCTGACGTAATGCGAAAGCTGCGGTGCGAGGGATGGACTCCCTGCTATGTGGTGAATGTGTTTTTCTGCCATTTCGTCTCCGATGTTTTTGCTATGGAGATTCTTAGGTTTTTGAATGATGAAAGATCACTTAACACGGAAAAATGTCGTGACAAGGTTCTGGTAAACCAGTCTCATAATGCTGAACTTTATCTAAGAAAGGCGGAGACAAGCTGTCGGCCGTGGGCCTTCCCAGGTCTGAATTAGGACAAAACCACTGCCAAGCATTACATTCGTGCGCTCAAAAAGCATGCGCACTTATTCACAGGGACAGTCTATTATGGGTCATCCGAACCTTTTATCCTCCTGTCTTGTCTTTTCCTGCGTCCTCGCGACACCCCGCCTGTCTGGTGGAAGCTGCATGCTTCAGTCACGAGTGGGCCCCGACCGGGCGCCCAGAGCACACTCCGAAGAGTCCCTGCGCGGGCTAAGGCCCGGCGGTTGCTCCCCCCCCCCCCCCCCCCCGGGGCATGTGGACCGTCCCCAACGTTATCCATTCTCCTCCATCCCATAGCCCTGAAATGATAATTTCTGGTCGAAAAGACTCTAATAAAAAACAAACCATCTTGGGCGGATTAGGTTGGGTTCATATGGGTAGCCACCGACGACCATATTGAAATATCATTATGTTAATAAAGATATGACACCCTGGTTATTAGATACATGAATACCCTAAATACATGACATGTCTTTCACGTTTTGTACGTACTACTGTACTACCACTTAATTATGCGTATTTGGATGGGACTTCATGATGATTACATTAATGTTGCACAAATATTATGTTAGACAAATTGCAGGGCATCATAATTCGCATGCTTTGCTGCTTACGTGGGGATAGCTCTACCTGGCTCTAGCTTTGAGTTGAGCCCCACAAAGTACAGCAGGGACATGCCCTATTAATCGTCATATACGAGGGGCTCGCCAAATGAGTTGGGGACGGACTAAGCTGTGTAAAATGGCGCAATACTCCCCTTAAATACGTCAACAAACATGTTTCGTCCCCGGATTTGGCCAAATTTCTTCTGACTAGGAAACTAAGACACCAGCTAAACAATTGATTTTTAACAGAATTGATAAATAACATTATATGAATACAAATTCAGGATTAAATCAAGTGCACATAAAAAGCGTCTTGACCCACGTTTGTGCGAAATCTAGCACATGGTTATTGCGTAAAACATTACCGTGGGCACATACGTCCATCAATAAGTCCACGAACGTAAACTGAGATAACCAGCAAGCTCTCACCTTGCATGGCGGCAGACAAAGCACAACTTGTCTGAGCTCTTCTGAGCTTGCAGAAATGCTTGCGTTGTAAGCATTCCATGCAGGCGAATTGCGTGGTAGACATGGCAGCCACACCGTTGGTAAAAGAAGGAACAGTTGCGCAGTTCCCCTGTGTAATTCCCTGTATAATTACCCTGTGACAGTTGCGTAATTCCCCTGTATAATTAGTGTTCCATTTTGAGGATTTTCTATGGCTTGTGCGTCACGACTTGAACCTGAGGAAAGCCCAGGTCCGGAGGCCTGTCTCCGCTATTTTTCGACAAGGTTTGGCATCATGAGGTTATGGATTGTCATTACCCTGTCATGTCCGTTTAATCACGCGTCCCAGACCAGTTCTCCGTCATATCATGCAAATATGCCAGTTCGTCTTGTGCTGCTGTAACTCGATTCCGGCGTTGAACGCATGCATAGTTGATATGTAACTAATACATCTAAAATTCACGGCGTAATTGTGATTGACGTGTGATGCGGTGCTTATGTTTAATCATGAATGACTTACAGCAGCCACGATATGCATTCTTTTCTTCGCGTTGACTGTTTAGTGGGCAATTTTACGAATGCGCTGATTCTGGCGCGCTGCACTTGATATGTTCGAAGTGGTCACGACAGCGTCCAGATGCGGTATCTAGGCCGCGCTGGTGTATCCCGGGCAGGATTCTTCATATCCGTTGACGTGCACGGCATCTTACACATCACTATATCTGCGGGACGCAGACAATGCGTGCAATACCAGGTCCCTGACGTCAGCAAGAAGACGTCGTCTCAGATTGATTAATGTATGTCGCTTTTTATTGGAAAGCCGTTTTGTCCACCTGTACCATATGTCCCGCCGGCGCCCTTCACTAAGCACCAAGCGCACGCTGTATCACATGGAAGTGTCCGAGAGGTCGGCTGCCCCGGGGCCGTTCAGCGTGAAGCCCTGTCTGCTCGGTCGTGAAGCCACGCAGCGGCGCCGCGGGCAAAATGTCGGCTTCTTTGGCGGACGTGGTGCTTCTCGCGTGGGTTCCTAGCTCGGCTATAGTGCGGCACGCAATCAGACACGAGCGAGCCGCACGGCGGAGAAGGGCTGAATCGAACGGCGTAGTCACAACACCTGCCAGCTGACTGGCGGCTCCCTACACGTGCTCGGAGTTCTCTCGTGACAGGTGCACTGTGGGGCAGGCCGACGTCAGAACGCATTGCGCAGCGACGTCACTTTGCAAAAACACCGCAGAGATACTGCAGAGAGCCTTCACCTTTCGCGTCCAGTCCAATAACGTGTGTCCGGCCATTCGAAAACAGCATGTGTGCGTGCTCTTCCAAGTGTCTTCCAGCTTCATTTTGTCCACCCGTCCAGACCACGTCCGCGCGTAGGCGCCACAAGGCGCCATGCGGGCCTTCATTATCCAGAGCGTCTAACGCCAGATCGCTCACGCACAGACGCTACAAGGAGCCGGTCAGCTCGCAGTACAAGTACAGCAAGTACCGACCCCCGATCACCGAGGACATGAAACCCATCCGGCGAAACATCGAGATCAAGTCACGCTTCGACAAGGCGCAGAGCGCCGCCCAGAACGATTACAAGCGAATGGGTACGTCATATCGTCCCACTCGCGCCGCTTTGCGTCACTCATAGCTTCGCGCTGCCGTGTCTAGCGCGCAGTTAACCGTGACGCAGTACAGTGCATTACTCCTTCAGCCGAACCCCATCAATAATTTGACGCCTGTACATACGCGCTGTCATCCGAGCACTAAAATGCAATTTGGCGCTAATGTGACACACTCCCATCTTCCATTAATCTTGCGACTTTCCATTAACCAGCGGTAACAACGCCTGACGTGAAATGCTGCGGTGTGGCGAGATACGTCCGCTCCCAAAGCTGCACGCTCGCGAGGGGGGTGAGGCTGTGACTGCTCGCTCGCTAGCTTCGAGGCCACTCGCGGGCCCATGGGGAAGTACTAAGTTCGATTGAAGGTCTTGTTCCGGCTCATGCCTAATTCAACTACCCATTAATTGGGGTTTACATTAATTTCTTTTTTTCAAAAATCAAATTCGAACCCTTTCGAACGGCTGGACTTCTAGGATCAGAGCTCGCGACTAGCAGTGCTTGTCGTGTGGACTCTGACCCCTATCATCTGACCGAGCGATGCCGAGCCAACGACAGAACGGCACATTAACCTCATCTTCTGGCCTGATCCATGAAATGATAGCTCATCATCGAACCCGCACATGCACTTGTTCCTAAAAACACCAGACATTCTAAACTGACACGAATTAAGCTCCTTCGATCGGACCGAGTCCTAGCCCTCGGACGCGAATACTATTAGAAGCGCGCCGGCCGGCCCAGCTCGACCGCTGACCGCTGGCCGGCGGCGCCGCCTCGCCGGGGCCCACTAACCGCCGCCGGTGGCCGGCCGTCCCGAAGGATCCGGCCACCTGGCCTGCGTGAGCCTGCTGGGCGGCCGGGTGGTGTCGAAGCGGCCGCACTCGCGCTTCTACAGCGGCGAGCGCGCCCGCTCGCAGGACATGGCCGCCCGCCTGCTGCCGCTGCCGCGAGACGACCCGGCCCACTCGCACCGGAAAAGTGAGGCCGGCGGGCGCGGCGGGCGCGGCTCGCCCGGGCCGCCGGGCCGCTCGTGCGTGCCTGCGTGTGCGTGTGTGGTGCGCGTGGCGGCGGGGTAGTCTGGCCGCTCCGTGGATTGCTGTGCACGCGACGGTAAAGAGGTCGCTTAGCTGAGCGGCGCCTGCAGCCTAGCATCAGCCTAGCTTCAGCCTAGCGCCTGCAGCCAGTCTAGCGTCGATTGCGTCTTGAGTACCCGCTGACACCGGGCTAGCTAGCGCAGCCTGTCCGTGAGCTTCAGCCGGCCTGCGCCGCCTGAAGCCGGCGAGGCCGGCTGAAGCTCACTGACCCGGCGTGGGAAGCGTGCCGCCGGCGGACCCTGACCCGTCGTGCATGTCCATAGGGGACTGTGCTGAACGTTCCACGGAACAGAGCGCGTCCAACATCAAGCCCGGGGCTCCAGAGACGTCAGCTCAGGAGAACTATTGTACGTACCGCTGACGACAGGCCAAGCTCACGATGTGCGCTGAACAAACCTTCCATGAGTGCGACCGTCCATCTTCTCTGTGCTTTCGTTTTACCTGAGAGGCTCGAGCTCGCCCTGCGGTTCGGAACTTCAACACGGCTCCCACGGACGCTGTCTGAAAATATTTGACCTCCGAGCCCAGCGCTTCCCTCCCCCTCCCTTCAACGATCTGGACGAAGTTTCATCTCTCGACACATGTTACACGCGGATAGATAACTCGACGACCAGAATAGCTGACCGTCTACCGTGAAGCACTAACTCCGACCATACCGCCCTCCCCCCCCCCCCCCCCTGCGTAGGACGACTGACCACAGCTTTAATTAGGTGCAGCTGTATGACGACCCCACGACCTATCCAGACATCTCCATCTGAACGACTCCGCAACTTTAATGACCCATTGCGCTTTATTTATGAGCTCAGAGTTCGTACGCTGGCGGTTATAGACTTTCAATGTACTGAGAGGCGCTGGCTGGCATCGCTTAACCAGCACCTCATGGGGCATGGGAAGTCAGTAGCTGTCAGCATAGAACTCCTGGCTCAGCAGAAAAAACACCGCAGAAAAACAGGAGCTCGAGGCTTTTTTGCTTATATCGTGCTCCATTCATACATGGATTGCTGCTTTGAAGACCTGCAAGGCATTTCTTTTCGTCTTAGACATAGCGAGTTTTTCGCTATATGCCTCCGGCTATTTCTATTCTTTTGTTTACCGCCACTACCGCTCAACGCATTATATCTTTCCTAACCGACAATGGATGTGTGATGCCAAGTCAACAACGGTGCTGTGAGTTGCTCAAATTTCGTGCTTCCTCGACAAATGTGCTTCGCTCCCAATTGTAAAGCAATCTGTCATCTGTGATTCACTTTCTATGGAGGATGAGATTCGCATACTGAATGAATATTTTGAGGGTACGAACTCAGTGCGATGTGTAAATGGTACATTTCCAAAGACCTGAAGCAAGATAATCCCGTTGCACGCAAAACAGCCGATATGTATGCCTTGGAACCAAAGTTTCGTTAGCATGTTTCACTTGATTTGACGTATGCTTGGTTTGAAAGTAACGATTGGGCATGATGCCTGTAACATTCACTTCAACTGACTTCCAGGTAACGGAGAGGCGCACGAAGATCAAACTAATGAATAGGTCATCAATGACTGCTGGGCTGCCACGCCGAAGTCCGGCACTCGGCTTCATCAAACTTGCGATAAAAGTGTCCTTTCGGAGCTGTTGCCGTGTACTGCGGTCACTTTTCTGTCTCTATAACAGTCATGTCCATTTCCACTGTCGCTATGCTTTCACTAAGTCTATGTCACGAAGCTTTAATAAAACACGAAAGCCTCCTTCAGCAATGTTTGGAAGACCGCTGTCTGCACACGCATATTTCCCCATTGAGGTATCTTGAGTCGACACAGCGATGATCTGGAGCCCAAGATCAAACTTGTAATCACTCGACATCGCCACTGTTTTATACTGTTACAGTGTTCACGTAGTACATTCTGAAGGCCTGCCGTAGTGCATTCTGAAGGCCTGTCGTAGTACATTCTGAAGGCCTGCCGTAGTACATTCTGAAGGCCTGCCGTAGTACATTCTGAAGGCCTGCCGTAGTGCATTCCCGTTTTGCAACGATGGAGGTCCGCAGTTTACGACTGTTGCACGCTAGACAGAAGGTGGGCACGCCATGAAGAAACTCTACGATACCTGTCTGGCACGTGGATTTGCGAGCTACTATGGTATTCTACCACGTACGTATCCACGTTTGTTACCTTTTCGAGCATTGATGTGCATGCTTGTGTTGTACACTGACTTGTTTTTAATTCATATCAATTCCAGCATTTTCGCCGGGAACCTATTCTGAAACGTGTTGTGCCACTTTTCTTAGGCAATGCTATATTTTCTCCGGACGCCGTGCTGACTGTGTACGTTTGTCGTTATCAAACGTTTATTGTTCTGCTCGCACATGTCGCCAAGCAGTACTCGAATGGACAGGGTGATGACTTGTAACGACGGTGACGCATTCAACGGAAGTTATCTTGCTGATAATCGCGTTCGTACAGGCCGCATCACTCACGCCGTGCAGAAGGGTGATAGCTGAGGGCTATCATTTGCACTTTAGTCTGCAGATCCATTTATCAGCTGATACACCGTATCATCTACACTTGGAGGCAGAATGGTAGCTGAAGAAGAATTCACCACATTGGCTACCAATCCAATTGCTACTGGCTTTTCACCTAGGGAAAAGCTATGTTGTGGTTTCTTTAGAGAAATTCAGGAGATGGGAGAGGGAATAAGTCGCCGAAACCCTATTACTTTGTTTGCCTTAGAACAAAACAAAAGGAATGCTGCCACTCTTGGACTTTGCCTTTACCTGTAACGATGTGAACTAGAGCACATTACTATCGGCATTTGCCTTCCATATGATCCATGCTTATGTCCAACATTTGCACAATTACAACGTAAAGAGAAAACTACTTAAAAAGGACGCTGTCAACTGATTTGAAAGAATATCATTCAAGCTTCTGCTATTTAAGAACATACTTTTCTGGTTGGTCGTGCGCCTCTAACTTTATTCGAGGGTCACGCGGACTCAAGCCGTTGTTTTGAAACTGCACGCCAGACCGGTACGCCTCGCGCTATGAAACTGGGTGGATTTTCTTGAAAATGAATTTGTCCGGACCTATAACATCTGGACTTCCTAAACCAGTCGAGGGCGACACCAGGCACGGACTTTGGACGGTACGTCTGAACGAAACCGGCGCTGTTTGAGGCCGACGTGTCGGCCACATATCTTTGACTACATCTGGGCAATGTTTACCTGAAATGGGTCGGAGCACGGCAGATTACATCAGGGCGGATCACATCTAGGAGATGTGCGACGCATGCAGACTGGCAGGTACGGATTCAGGAGTAATAATGGCAGGAGGTTGCCTTTTTTGGGGTGCATATTGACTTAGGCCAGGTGACTTGTGGAAACAATGCATTCTTACTAGTTTGTGGAGGCTATCGTAGGTTCCAATGATAATACACTTCGGTTGTTTATTTCAGTTGCAGAAATTTGCACATTGCATTGTGCTTGAACACTTGCAGCGTGTTACACTTTATGTGCTTGAATTCAGAATGCATTCTTTTATGTAACGTGCGCTTTGGGTACACTCAATACGTGACATAATACAGCCTTTTATCGTCTTTTCTTGCCTTTGGCGCGCCATTGACAGCACTTTTGGAAGGTTCTTGCACCAAAGAACGGACGCGCTCCGACCATGAATTTGAGGCCTAGAACAACAAAACAGCTTCGTAGCTAGCACGATCTCCGTATAAAATGGGCTTACGCGTAGGAGTCAAACAAATTTTGCCACGTTTAAATGGTTTAGACTTACGAGTAGCACGCTCCTAATATTTACTCAGTGATTCGTTCAAAAGATAAAAACCAGCCTGGATACGACCATCAAAACACGTTATGCCTTAGCACAGCATACGCGATAGGACGGCATCGCTCAGTCACATGTACTGGTCGAGTGAAATGGGCTCGAAACTCAGCTAGTTTCCTATTTCCGTAAAAAGAGCCTGCCAGGACGCTTTGCAGATTGCAACGTGAGTAACTGAACTAAGTTAGAAGTCAGCTATCACATCAGAATTACACAAAAGCGTAAGTCCCAGTCCTGTACCACAATGTCCGCTCGCCCGTGTTTGGCTGTCGGGTTCAGGCCGGTTCAAAGGCAGAACAGCGGCCGGGCTTCCAGTAGACGCTGAGGAACTGACCCCCTATGATCGCCAAACACTCCAACTGACCCCTTCTGAGCGCCAAACACTCAAGCTGCCCCCCCTCTGAGTGTTAAACACTCAAATTGACCTCCTCTGAGCGCCAAACACTCCAGCTGACCCCCTCTGAGCGCCGAACACTCCAACTGACCCCCTCTGAGAGCCAAGCACTCTAACTGACCCCCTCTGAGAGCCAAGCACTCTAACTGACCCCCTCTGAGCGCCAAACACTCCAACTGACCCCCTCTGAGCGCCAAACACTCCAACTGACCCCCTCTGAGAGCCAAGCACTCTAACGGACCCCCTCTGAGCGCCAAACACTCCAACTGACCCCCTCTGAGCGCCAAACACTCCAACTGACCCTCTCTGAGCGCCAAACACTCCAACTGACCCTCTCTGAGAGCCAAGCACTCTAACTGACCCCCTCTGAGCGCCAAACACTCTAACGCCGCACACGCATGCCCGTCCTGATAGATCAGTGGGTTAGAGCGTTGCCTCTCGATCCATCCACGTGCAGCGAGGCGCGTTCGATTCCCCTTAGGTGCTCGCTATTTGCCCTTAACAGCTATGGCCCGAGAGGGAAGGACGAACCATGCCGAGCATAGCGGCACTGCAACCTTTCGTTGCCAAACTTTGTAGTTGACCTGAAATTCCATGATCAGATGGTAGGGTCCAGGGCTCACACAATAAGCGCCGCTTAGCGTGAGCTCTGATCTCAGAAGTCCATCCATTCGAAAGGTTCAGATCTGCCCCGCGAGGCTGCAAGTACATTTGCTTCGTTTACAAGACGCCGCTGGCTTGTTGAAGAGCTCGTGACGCGGTTACGCGTACACGTAGTAAAGAGCGTCGCAGTTTCCGCCCCAATCGCCACCATAAGCCGAAACCGTCATGAGACTAGTGCGGCGGTTTGCAACTTGCGAGTTACGCACTCGGGACTCGGAAACCAAAACAACGTTTAACAAATTCATCTCATTGCTGCAGGCGAGAAAGTGTCAATATGATTACCTAAAAGTTTCGGTATGACAATTTCTTCGAGCACTGAATTAACAATTGGGCTTAATAAGAACAGATTGGTTTATTTTTGCCCCACATGTCAAAATAACACAATGTTCGTAACCTATCTGCGTTAATATCCTGCCAATTGTATTCTGTCATGTGATGAGAAGTATGGCGTTTGCCTTATCATGCACGGCAAGTTTTCTCACAAACCGAGTAATAATCACTGTTCACCGCCCTAAACGCAGTCTGGTGAGACGTATATATATACGCAATATTATGAAATACATTTAAGACGCGTGACACAGATATCAAATGTACAATAGGATCGTCGAAAAGAGTTTTTTCTACACTTGAGTACAGTGCGAAATCGTCCTGAAACAATACCATATAACATGCTAAAACACCCCATTCCAGTTTCGTGATAAAAGAAAACGTTTCGCTACATCCAGGCCCAAATCGCCACGCATGAGCACAGGCCAGCAGCTGATCTACCCGCCCTGTCATGTCGCCGCGATCGTGTGGTAGAGAGGTCGGCGCTACCCACCCCCCCCCCCCCCTCCCCCACCGATCGTCGGAACCGCCGCATGGTCCGCCGGTCGACCCGCCCGCTCCTCCCCCTAGTGACGTCATCACGGGCTATTTGTGGTCGGGCCGCCAGCTGACTGTTACCAACGGTGGAGTCCGGCCCGCGATGCGGGCGCGTGCGGAAAGGATTCGTGGGCGGATAAAATGCTGGATCTGTCCGGTGACGAATGCAGGGCAAAACGCGAAATGTGCTCGGCAGCCGACGAATGCTGCCGATTGCCACAGGATGTGCATACCGCACACCAGCTTAGCTTGTTCCAAAATTTAACTCCCGACCACGCATCGTATGAGTGACCGAATGGCCATGTGCGCAAAGATAGACAGTACCTATCGTGATTGACCGTACCTATCGTGATTGATTAACTTCCTCGAAAGGCCTGGAAATGATTTCCCCCGGACCAGGGCAGGAATTATATTTTATCTGGTCTGACTGAAGCAGATGTACGCCATAACAAGTCTATGCCAAGCGGGCAGCTCGAGCCGTAGTTGCTGGAGCTCTGCGGACAATAAATCCATTTGGGCCGCATTCTCGCTTTGAGGCCGCTGCTGCTAATCCGGCGTGAGATCAGCTTCAGGCAGTCTTTATGTCGCGCTGGCGCTGATGTCAGCTATATGTGGAGTCTGGCTTCAATCTGTGCAATATTTGGCTGTTGCATGGGACGCTAGTAAGTTTGCCGTGGTAAATATTGCTTGCAAAGTCATAAGCAAGCACACTGAATGCTACCGGTCTGGATGCTCCGCGCTGAACCGCGCTGGATGACGCCAAAGATGGCACCGCGCTGGATGGCGCTTGCGCCAAAGCTCCTTCGCTATGTACTTCTTGCGTTCTATCGGAAAAAGTTATGATCCAAAGTGAGGAAATCCGTGCTATCGGGCACCACCGACAACTTTGTCTATCAAAGGTGGTGACTCACGCTGAGAAGGCACCTATGCCGCGCAGCCACTGAACGACACCACGAGAGATGCCGCGTGCCAGCCTAGACAGTTTTCAATTCTGAACTTCTGACCATACTTGGTATGAATGGCTGAATGACGGCATGTACGAAGAGTGAGCTGCCTGTATGCCTAGTGGCTGAAAATTAGAGGACTTTATCAGTTCGGTAAACCCATGGTTATCCATATGGAATGGGTAACGGGCTGGGTCGTGTGACAATTTTGCCGAAATTACCGGCATGGCCACGTGTCTTGGTCATACACCTACGAAATTGCGGGAAAATACGTTGAAACTATTATAAAACTTCATTGTTAGTGCCAGTTTTCGTCAGAGCTCCATTCATACTGCTCTTGAAGTTATTTACGCCCAAAATAAGTAGCTTTGGATGTAAACTTTCCTGAAACTCCCTCATCACTTAGAGTCAAAGAACTGCAAAAATCCAACAAGTGTGTAACGGGCCAGTAAAACTGATCATTTGGAGTGATTGGGTATACGCACAGCCCCACGGGTAATGGGTCCATTGAGTAACGGAAGTTGTACGCGTTGAGGCCTCCACTGAGGATGTTGCACAGTACCTTATCTTAGTTCGCGAAAAGGGCCGCAATAATCCTCGCAATAGTGTGGATGAAACGAAAATGAAATAGACATGAGCGAATATAGACAGATGCTTGTGCAATATTTATGGACGAGAGGAGCATACACATACAACTCTGGAGCATAACAAAGCATGAAACACATTCTGATCTAGTAACTTGAACACGACGGTGGACCGGTCAGCAGCGTATAATCTCCTTAAGAGGCCTACACCATGTCTTATTCATTTATTTGATTACGATCACCTACACAAGCCTGCGTGATCGATGCCAATATCTATGTCTCATTGGCATCAATGAGATGTCTCCGGCAACGACGTCTCTGAGAAAGAAAGGGTTATAAAAGGAGCAGAGAACGCGCAGCATGAGAAGTCAAAGGACTTATTATCTGATATCGGCGACATCCATAGCATGGACAGTAAACGGCGTGCAATTTCTATATGTGTCGGCACAGAAGTCCAACCTTTTTACCGCTCACGTTAAGCAGAGACGAATGAGCTTGATTGGAAGAAAACGCTTCCGTGAGCAATACACTTGTTAATATGACATGTGTCAATAGCTTTATATAAGAAGAGAAAAACCTTCAGCTCTTTTTTCGGCATTTGAGTTCAGAGTTTCCATACTGAGTTATCGACCTTCAATACACAAGAAACGCTGGTTAAACAACGTTGTAGAGCAAACATTGTTCATATTAGGGGCTCGACGTTTCATACCGTGCTGATGATCACGAGGAAAAATAGTTTGGGCAAGGTCAGGTAGAAAAGTTACACTTGAATACCAAGACATGTGAATCCAGAAAATGCTCCGAATCTATGCATAGAAACAATAACTTGATACAGGCAAGGAAGGCCTTTTGCTCCTGGAATGATTTATTCTTTTTGAGATATTTTATTGGCGGTAGCCAGACAGATTCGGAACATTTCCGGGTTCATGTGGCTTGGTTTTCTGTCCGAGTATAATGTTTTTTTCTGAACCTTACTAAACATTTTTTATCGTGATAAACGTATAATTTGACACACCAAAGAAGTACTGTTGATATGACCATTGTTTGCTCTATAGATTAAGCTGGTTCCTTCTGTCAAATTGAAGGTCATTGATATAAGCGTTGATAAACTTCGGCTCACAAAGTAATCGCAGTCCAGATATGGAGGCTTAATATATATATATATATATATATATATATATATATATATATATATATGTATATAGAGAGAGAGAGAGAGAGAGAGAGAGAGAGAGAGAGAGAGAGAGAGAGAGAGAGAGAGAGAGAGAGAGAGAGAGAGAGAGAGAGAGAGAGAGAGAGAGAGAGAGAGAGAGAGAGAGAGAGAGAGAGAGAGAGAGAGAGAGAGAGAGGAGAGAGAGAGAGAGAGAGAGAGAGAGAGAGAGAGAGAGAGAGGAGAGAGAGAGAGAGAGAGAGAGAGAGAAGAGAGAGAGAGAGAGAGAGAGAGAGAGAGAGAGAGAGGAGAGAGAGAGAGAGAGAGAGAGAGAGAGAGAGAGAGAGAGAGAGAGGGAGAGAGAGAGAGAGAGAGAGAGAGAGAGAAGAGAGAGAGAGAGAGGAGAGAGGAGAGAGAGAGGAGAGGAGAGAGAGAGAGAGGAGAGAGAGGAGAGAGAGAGAGAGAGAGAGAGAGAGAGAGAGAGAGAGAGAGAGAGAAGAGAGAGAGAGAGAGAGAGAGAGAGAGAAGAGAGAGAGAGAGAGAGAGAGAGAGAGAGAGAGAGAGAGAGAGAGAGAGAGAGAGAGAGAGAAGAGAGAGAGAGAGAGAGAGAGAGAGAGAGAGAGAGAGAGAGAGAGAGAGAGAGAGAGAGAGAGAGAGAGAGAGAGAGAGAGAGAGAGAGGAAGAGAGAGAGAGAGAGAAGAGAGAGAGAGAGAGAGAGAGAGAGAAGAGA
>NW_023596420.1:8503658-8629647 GCF_011947565.3 Pollicipes pollicipes
CTTGCCGTGCATGATAAGGCAAACGCCATACTCTCACATGACAGAATACAATTGGCAGGAGATTAACGCAGATAGGTTACGAACATTGTGTATTTTGACATTGTGGGCAAAATAAACCAATTTTCTTATTAAGCCCAATTGTTAATTCAGTGCTCGAAGAAATTGTATACCGAAACTTTTAGGTAATCATATTGACACTTTCTCGCCTGCAAAGCAATGAGATGAATTTGTTAAAGCTGTTTTGGTTTCCGAGTTCCGAGGCGTAACTCGCAAGTTGCAAACCGCACCGCACTAGTCTCATGACGGTTTGGCTTATGGTGGCGATTGGGGCGGAAACTGCGACGTCTTTTAACGTGTACGCTAACCGCGTTCACGAGCTCTTCAACAAGCCAGCGGGTCTTGTAAACGAGCAAATGTACTTGCCAGCCTCGCGGGGCAGATCTGAACCTTCGAATGGAGGACTTCTGAGATCAGAGCTCACGCTAAGCGGCGCTTATGTTGTGAGCCCTGGACCCTACCATCTGATCATGGAATTTTCAGGTCAACTACAAAGTTGGCAACGAAAGGTTTGCAGTGCCGCTATGCTCGGCCAGGTTCGTCCTTCCCCTCGGGCCATAGCTGGTTTAAGGGCAAATAGCGAGCACTAAGGGGAATCGAACGCGCCTCGCTGCACGTGGATTGACGAGGGCAACGCTCTAACCCACTGTCTATCAGGAGGGCATGCGTGTGCGGGTTAGAGTGTTTGGCGATCAGGGGTCAGTTAGTTAGAGTGCTTGGCTCTCAGAGAGGGTCAGTTGGAGTGTTGGCGCTCAGAGGGTCAGTTGGAGTGTTTGGCGCTCAGAGGGGGTCAGTTAGAGTTTGGCTCAGAGGGGGTCAGTTAGAGTGCTTGGCTCTCAGAGGGGGTCAGTTGGAGTGTTTGGCGCTCAGAGGGGGTCAGTTGGAGTGTTTGGCGCTCAGAGGAGGTCAATTTGAGTGTTTGACACTCAGAGGGGGGCAGCTTGAGTGTTTGGCGCTCAGAAGGGGTCAGTTGGAGTGTTTGGCGATCATAGGGGGTCAGTTCCTCAGCGTCTACTGGAAGCCCGGCCGCTGTTCTGCCTTTGAACCGGCCTGAACCCGACAGCCAAACACGGGCGAGCGGACATTGTGGTACAGGACTGGGACTTACGCTTTTGTGTAATTCTGATGTGATAGCTGACTTCTAACTTAGTTCAGTTACTCACGTTGCAATCTGCAAAGCGTCCTGGCAGGCTCTTTTTACGGAAATATGAAACTAGCTGAGTTTCGAGCCCATTTCACTCGACCAGTACATGTGACTGAGCGATGCCGTCCTATCGCGTATGCTGTGCTAAGGCATAACGTGTTTTGATGGTCGTATCCAGGCTGGTTTTTATCTTTTGAACGAATCACTGAGTAAATATTAGGAGCGTGCTACTCGTAAGTCTAAACCATTTAAACGCGGCAAAATTTGTTTGACTCCTACGCGTAAGCCCATTTTATATGGAGATCGTGCTAGCTACGAAGCTGTTTTGTTGTTCTAGGCCTCAAATTCATGGCCGGAGCGCGTCCGTTCTTTGGTGCAAGAACCTTCCAAAAGTGCTGTCAATGGCGCGCCGAAGGCAAGAAAAGACGATAAAAGGCTGTATTATGTCACGTATTGAGTGTACCCAAAGCGCACGTTACATAAAAGAATGCATTCTGCATTCAAGCACATAAAGTGTAACACGCTGCAAGTGTTCAAGCACAATGCAATGTGCAAATTTCTGCAACTGAAATAAACAACCGAAGTTTATTATCATTGGAACCTACGATAGCCTCCACAAACTAGTAAGAATGCATTGTTTCCACAAGTCACCTGGCCTAAGTCAATATGCACCCCAAAAAAGGCAACCTCTTGCCATTATACTCCTGAATCCGTACCTGCCAGTCTGCATTGCGTCGCACATCTCCTAGATGTGATCCGCCCCTGATGTAATCTGCCGTGCTCCGACCCATTTCAGGTTAAACATTGCCCAAGATGTAGTCCAAAGATATGTGGCCGACACGTCGGCCTCAAACAGCGCCGGTTTCGTTCAGACGCTACCGTCCAAAGTCCGTGCCTGGTTGTCGCCCTCGACTGGTTTAGGAAGTCCAGATTGTTATAGGTCCGGACAAATTCATTTTCAAGAAAATCCACCCAGTTTCATAGCGCGAGGGCGTACCGGTCTGGCGTGCAGTTTCAAAACAACGGCTTGAGGTCCGCGTGACCCTCGAATAAAGTTAGAGGCGCACGACCAACCAGAAAAAGTATGTTCTTAAATAGCAGAAGCTTGAATGATATTCTTTCAAATCAGTTGACAGCGTCCTTTTTAAGTAGTTTTCTCTTTACGTTGTAATTGTGCAAATGTTGGACATAAGCATGGATCATATGGAAGGCAAATGCCGATAGTAATGTGCTCTAGTTCACATCGTTACAGGTAAAGGCAAAGTCCAAGAGTGGCAGCATTCCTTTTGTTTTGTTCTAAGGCAAACAAAGTAATAGGGTTTCGGCGACTTATTCCCTCTCCCATCTCCTGAATTTCTCTAAAGAAACAACAAACATAGCTTTCCCTAGGTGAAAAGCCAGTAGCAGCAATTGGATTGGTAGCCAATGTGGTGAATTCTTCTTCAGCTACCATTCTGCCTCCAAGTGTAGATGATACGGTGTATCAGCTGATGATAAATGGATCTGCAGACTAAAGTGCAAATGATAGCCCTCAGCTATCACCCCTTCTGCACGGCGTGAGTGATGCGGCCTGTACGAACGCGATTATCAGCAAGATAACTTCCGTTTTGAATGCGTCACCGTCGTTACAAGTCATCACCCTGTCCATTCGAGTACTGCTTGGCGACATGTGCGAGCAGAACAATAAACGTTTGATAACGACAAACGTACACAGTCAGCACGGTTGTCCGGAGAAGAAGAAATATAGGCATGCCTAAGAAAAGTGGCACAACACGTTTCAGAAGTAGGTTCCCGGCGAAAATGCTGGAATTGATATGAATTAAAGAACAAGTCAGTGTACAACACAAAGCATGCACATCAATGCTCGAAAAGGTAACAAACGTGGATACGTACGTGGTAGAATACCATAGTAGCTCGCAAATCCACGTGCCAGACAGGTATCGTAGAGTTTCTTCATGCGTGCCCACCTTCTGTCTAGCGTGCAACAGTCGTAAACTGCGGACCTTCCCTCGTTGCACAAACGGGAATGCACTACGGCAGGCCTTCAGAATGTACTACGGCAGGCCTTCAGAATGTACTACGGCAGGCCTTCAGAATGTACTACGACAGGCCTTCAGAATGCACTCCGGCAGGCCTTCAGAATTGCTACTACGTGAACACTGTAACAGTATAACAGTGGCGATGTCGAGTGATTACAAAGTTTGATCTTGGGCTCCAGATCATCGCTGTGTCGACTCAAGATACCTCAATGGGGAGAAATGGAAATCTGCGTGTGCAGACAGCGGTCTTCCAAACATTGCTGAAGGAGGCTTTCGTGTTTTATTAAAGCTTCGTGACATAGACTTAGTGAAAGCATAGCGACAGTGAGAAATGGACATGGACTGTTATAGAGACAGAAAAAGTGACCGCAGTCACGGCAACAGCTCCGAAAGGACACTTTTATCGCCAAGTTTGATGAAGCGATGCCGGACTTCGGCGCGTGGCAGCCAGCAGTCATTGATGACCTATTCATTAGTTTGATCTTCGTGCGCCTCTCCGTTACCCTGGAAGTCAGTTGAAGTGAATTTTACAGGCATCATGCCCAATCGTTACTCTTCAAACTAAGCATACGTCAAATCAAGTGAAACCATGCTAACGAAACTTTGGTTCCAAGGCATTACATATCGGCTGTTTGCGTGCAACGGGATTATCTTGCTTCAGGTCTTTGGAAATGTACCATTTACACATCGCACTGAGTCGTACCCTGAAAATATTCATTCAGTATGCGAATCTCATCCTCCATAGAAAGTGAATCACAGATGACAGATTGCTTTACAATTGGGAGCGAAGCACATTTGTCGAGGAAGCACGAAATTTGAGCAACTCACAGCACCGTTGTTGACTTGGCATCCACCATCCATTGTCGGTTAGGAAAGATATAATGCGTTGAGCGGTAGTGGCCGGTAAACAAAAGAATAGAAATAGCCGGAGGCATATAGCGAAAAACTCGCTATGTCTAAGACGAAAAGAAATGCTTGCAGGTCTTCAAAGCAGCAATCCATGTATGAATGGAGCACGATATAAGCAAAAAAGCCTCGAGCTCCTGTTTTTCTGCGGTGTTTTTTCTGCTGAGCCAGGATTTCTATGCTGACAGCTACTGACTTCCCATGCCCCATGAGGTGCTGGTTTAAAGCGATGCCAGCCAGCGCCTCTCAGTACATTGAAAGTCTATAACCGCAACCGCCGCTTACGAACTCTGAGCTCATAAATAAAGCGCAATGGGTCATTAAAGTTGCGGAGTCGTTCATATGGGAATGTCTGGATAGGTCGTGGGGTCGTCATACAGCTGCACCTAATTAAAGCTGTGGTCAGTCGTCCTACGCAGGGGGGGGGGGGGGGGGAGGGAGGCGGTATGGTCGGAGTTAGTGCTTCACGGTAGACGGTCAGCTATTCTGGTCGTAGAGTTATCTATCCGCGTGTAAACAGTTGTCGAGAGATGATAACTTCGTCCAGATCGTTGAAGGGAGGGGGAGGGAAGCGCTGGGCTCGGAGTCAAATATTTTCAGACAGCGTCCGTGGGGAGCCGTGTTGAAGTTCCGAACCGCAGGGCGAGCTCGAGCCTCTCAGGTAAAACGAAAGCACAGAGAAGATGGACGGTCGCACTCATGGAAGGTTTGTTCAGCGCACATCGTGAGCTTGGCCTGTCGTCAGCGGTACGTACAATAGTTCTCCTGAGCTGACGTCTCTGGAGCCCCGGGCTTGATGTTGGACGCGCTCTGTTCCGTGGAACGTTCAGCACAGTCCCCTATGGACATGCACGACGGGTCAGGGTCCGCCGGCGGCACGCTTCCCACGCCGGGTCAGTGAGCTTCAGCCGGCCTCGCCGGCTTCAGGCGGCGCAGGCCGGCTGAAGCTCACGGACAGGCTGCGCTAGCTAGCCCGGTGTCAGCGGGTACTCAAGACGCAATCGACGCTAGACTGGCTGCAGGCGCTAGGCTGAAGCTAGGCTGATGCTAGGCTGCAGGCGCCGCCTCAGCTAAGCGAGCCTCTTTACCGTCGCGTGCACAGCAATCCACGGAGCGGCCAGACTACCCCGCCGCCACGCGCACCACACACGCACACGCAGGCACGCACGAGCGGCCCGGCGGCCCGGGCGAGCCGCGCCCGCCGCGCCCGCCGGCCTCACTTTTCCGGTGCGAGTGGGCCGGGTCGTCTCGCGGCCAGCGGCAGCAGGCGGGCGGCCATGTCCTGCGAGCGGGCGCGCTCGCCGCTGTAGAAGCGCGAGTGCGGCCGCTTCGACACCACCCGGCCGCCCAGCAGGCTCACGCAGGCCAGGTGGCCGGATCCTTCGGGACGGCCGGCCACCGGCGGCGGTTAGTGGGCCCCGGCGAGGCGGCGCCGCCCGGCCAGCGGTCAGCGGTCGAGCTGGGCCGGCCGGCGCGCTTCTAATAGTATTCGCGTCCGAGGGCTAGGACTCGGTCCGATCGAAGGAGCTTAATTCGTGTCAGTTTAGAATGTCTGGTGTTTTTAGGGAACAAGTGCATGTGCGGGTTCGATGATGAGCTATCATTTCATGGATCAGGCCAGAAGATGAGGTTAATGTGCCGTTCTGTCGTTGGCTCGGCATCGCTCGGTCAGATATGATAGGGGTCAGAGTCCACACGACAAGCACTGCTAGTCGCGAGCTCTGATCCTAGAAGTCCAGCCGTTCGAAAGGGTTCGAATTTGATTTTTGAAAAAAGAAATAATGTAAACCCCAATTAATGGGTAGTTGAATTAGGCATGAGCCGGAACGGAACAAGGACCTTCAATCGAACTTAGTACTTCCCCATGGGCCCGCGAGTGGCCTCGAAGCTAGCGAGCGAGCAGTCACAGCCTCACCCCCCTCGCGAGCGTGCAGCTTTGGGAGCGGACGTATCTCGCCCACACCGCAGCATTTCACGTCAGGCGTTGTTACCGCTGGTTAATGGAAAGTCGCAAGATTAATGGAAGATGGGAGTGGTCAACATTAGCGCCAAATTGCATTTTAGTGCTCGGATGACAGCGCGTATGTACAGGCGTCAAATTATTGATGGGGTTCGGCTGAAGGAGTAATGCACTGTACTGCGTCACGGTTAACTGCGCGCTAGACACGGCAGCGCGAAGCTATGAGTGACGCAAAGCGGCGCGAGTGGGACGATATGACGTACCCATTCGCTTGTAATCGTTCTGGGCGGCGCTCTGCGCCTTGTCGAAGCGTGACTTGATCTCGATGTTTCGCCGGATGGGTTTCATGTCCTCGGTGATCGGGGGTCGGTACTTGCTGTACTTGTACTGCGAGCTGACCGGCTCCTTGTAGCGTCTGTGCGTGAGCGATCTGGCGTTAGACGCTCTGGATAATGAAGGCCCGCATGGCGCCTTGTGGCGCCTACGCGCGGACGTGGTCTGGACGGGTGGACAAAATGAAGCTGGAAGACACTTGGAAGAGCACGCACACATGCTGTTTTCGAATGGCCGGACACACGTTATTGGACTGGACGCGAAAGGTGAAGGCTCTCTGCAGTATCTCTGCGGTGTTTTTGCAAAGTGACGTCGCTGCGCAATGCGTTCTGACGTCGGCCTGCCCCACAGTGCACCTGTCACGAGAGAACTCCGAGCACGTGTAGGGAGCCGCCAGTCAGCTGGCAGGTGTTGTGACTACGCCGTTCGATTCAGCCCTTCTCCGCCGTGCGGCTCGCTCGTGTCTGATTGCGTGCCGCACTATAGCCGAGCTAGGAACCCACGCGAGAAGCACCACGTCCGCCAAAGAAGCCGACATTTTGCCCGCGGCGCCGCTGCGTGGCTTCACGACCGAGCAGACAGGGCTTCACGCTGAACGGCCCCGGGGCAGCCGACCTCTCGGACACTTCCATGTGATACAGCGTGCGCTTGGTGCTTAGTGAAGGGCGCCGGCGGGACATATGGTACAGGTGGACAAAACGGCTTTCCAATAAAAAGCGACATACATTAATCAATCTGAGACGACGTCTTCTTGCTGACGTCAGGGACCTGGTATTGCACGCATTGTCTGCGTCCCGCAGATATAGTGATGTGTAAGATGCCGTGCACGTCAACGGATATGAAGAATCCTGCCCGGGATACACCAGCGCGGCCTAGATACCGCATCTGGACGCTGTCGTGACCACTTCGAACATATCAAGTGCAGCGCGCCAGAATCAGCGCATTCGTAAAATTGCCCACTAAACAGTCAACGCGAAGAAAAGAATGCATATCGTGGCTGCTGTAAGTCATTCATGATTAAACATAAGCACCGCATCACACGTCAATCACAATTACGCCGTGAATTTTAGATGTATTAGTTACATATCAACTATGCATGCGTTCAACGCCGGAATCGAGTTACAGCAGCACAAGACGAACTGGCATATTTGCATGATATGACGGAGAACTGGTCTGGGACGCGTGATTAAACGGACATGACAGGGTAATGACAATCCATAACCTCATGATGCCAAACCTTGTCGAAAAATAGCGGAGACAGGCCTCCGGACCTGGGCTTTCCTCAGGTTCAAGTCGTGACGCACAAGCCATAGAAAATCCTCAAAATGGAACACTAATTATACAGGGGAATTACGCAACTGTCACAGGGTAATTATACAGGGAATTACACAGGGGAACTGCGCAACTGTTCCTTCTTTTACCAACGGTGTGGCTGCCATGTCTACCACGCAATTCGCCTGCATGGAATGCTTACAACGCAAGCATTTCTGCAAGCTCAGAAGAGCTCAGACAAGTTGTGCTTTGTCTGCCGCCATGCAAGGTGAGAGCTTGCTGGTTATCTCAGTTTACGTTCGTGGACTTATTGATGGACGTATGTGCCCACGGTAATGTTTTTACGCAATAACCATGTGCTAGATTTCGCACAAACGTGGGTCAAGACGCTTTTTATGTGCACTTGATTTAATCCTGAATTTGTATTCATATAATGTTATTTATCAATTCTGTTAAAAATCAATTGTTTAGCTGGTGTCTTAGTTTCCTAGTCAGAAGAAATTTGGCCAAATCCGGGGACGAAACATGTTTGTTGACGTATTTAAGGGGAGTATTGCGCCATTTTACACAGCTTAGTCCGTCCCCAACTCATTTGGCGAGCCCCTCGTATATGACGATTAATAGGGCATGTCCCTGCTGTACTTTGTGGGGCTCAACTCAAAGCTAGAGCCAGGTAGAGCTATCCCCACGTAAGCAGCAAAGCATGCGAATTATGATGCCCTGCAATTGTCTAACATAATATTTGTGCAACATTAATGTAATCATCATGAAGTCCCATCCAAATACGCATAATTAAGTGGTAGTACAGTAGTACGTACAAACGTGAAAGACATTCATGTATTTAGGGTATTCATGTATCTAATAACCAGGGTGTCATATCTTTATTAACATAATGATATTTCAATATGGTCGTCGGTGGCTACCCATATGAACCCTACCTAATCCGCCCAAGATGGTTTGTTTTTTATTAGAGTCTTTTCGACCAGAAATTATCATTTCAGGGCTATGGGATGGAGGAGAATGGATAACGTTGGGGACGGTCCACATGCCCCGGGGGGGGGGGGGGGGGGGGGGAGCAACCGCCGGGCCTTAGCCCGCGCAGGGACTCTTCGGAGTGTGCTCTGGGCGCCCGGTCGGGGCCCACTCGTGACTGAAGCATGCAGCTTCCACCAGACAGGCGGGGTGTCACGAGGACGCAGGAAAAGACAAGACAGGAGGATAAAAGGTTCGGATGACCCATAATAGACTGTCCCTGTGAATAAGTGCGCATGCTTTTTGAGCGCACGAATGTAATGCTTGGCAGTGGTTTTGTCCTAATTCAGACCTGGGAAGGCCCACGGCCGACAGCTTGTCTCCGCCTTTCTTAGATAAAGTTCAGCATTATGAGACTGGTTTACCAGAACCTTGTCACGACATTTTTCCGTGTTAAGTGATCTTTCATCATTCAAAAACCTAAGAATCTCCATAGCAAAAACATCGGAGACGAAATGGCAGAAAAACACATTCACCACATAGCAGGGAGTCCATCCCTCGCACCGCAGCTTTCGCATTACGTCAGCCAGATTTTGTGGCACCACATGACGTCACAAGGGCAAAATCTGTCTATCACACTAGATCATGGCCGGACAAATCAGGGCTGTCAGGGGCTCCCCAGACAGCGGCAGCGGCTGTCATCGGAAATAGCGCATGCGGTGTCCTAGAGCGGCAGTGGGCTCGTGGACTCGGAGTGTGTGGAGCATACCAATGAGAGAGAATGCGCTTGCTGGTTGGGGAGCGTAAGGAGCACGTTCTTGTCATTGGGGCTCTGAGATGCACTCAGCCGCTGAGGCTTTATGGCGTCGCCTGCCTCCCACCCTGGCAGGAAGGGTGGGTGCCACGGGGAATTGCACCGCTCACCCCTGGTTTCCCAGACGCGTTGACGACTGCCCTGTCGCCACCCATGCGCACCACACAGTCTAACCTAACTGGAACGTTCGATGCGGAACACACCGCGTACTGACTTGGGCGTGTATGGCGGCACGACCGAGATGTGGCGGGGCCGCGGCGTGCAGAGGTCACTGATGCGCTTGTTGGCGTTGGCGATGGCCTCGGCCTGCGCGTGGTGGATGCGGTCCTCGTACCACTGCAAGGCGCGCGCCCGAGTGAAGCGGGGCGGCTCGTCAGCACGGATACACGCATCGCAATGTAAGGACACACGAGCGGAGCTCTTGGAAAGCACGCTGAATGCTCTGCTGGCATCGTCAAGCATTGAGAACGATGCTGGTGAGATGGAACATGAGAGACAACGTTTCATAAACACTAGACGCTTTCACGGCGGTTTCGATGGGGCAACTTACGCTGTGCAGCTCATCTTCGCCGCTCACAAAAGGGCCGGTAATGACCGGCCTCAGTTGGGGGGCTGGCCGCGATACGTAAGTGACTTGGTACGTTTGCTTGGGAGTTCCGCAGTTCGAACAGCAGTTAGCACAGGCAGATCCAGGGCTGGGCTGGCCGTGCAAAGAAAAATCCAGCTTTCAAGCAAAAGTCGACGCATAGCATGCACAACAAAAGCAAAAGTGAGCATAAGAAATGCCTGAGTGAGGCTAAGAACAAAATGTAGAAGCGGAAGGCACCCACTTGATTCATTAAGAACCAGCAAGATGTGCCAGAATAAGCAGCAAAAAAGGAAGTGAAAAAGAAAAACAGGCAAAAGAAGCGTGTGTTACAGGACTCCCCAAAGCAGCATGTCACTCCTCTCTATCCAGCGCTTCAGGCTTATCATGTTCTCATCACGACCAGGTAGGTATTTGTTATCAGCAGGCTTTACGCTTTGCAGCAAACCTGATGCTTGCATTTTTGCTAATGCGTGCCATTCTGCACCACGAAGCTGGGTTGAAGATGACTGGGGCCCGTAACCCCTGACATGTCATCTCTGGTCCGCTTCCCGACTTTGATCACATGTCCTGCGAGCACTGGCTTGTTGATCCAACGATCTTATACTCGAGCTACACGCCATACCTCTCCGACCGAGACCTGCCACCCCTCCGCCTGGCGTCACAGCCCTGCTGACCCCTGACCTTCAGCACGGGGTCGTCGTCGAGCTCGTCCGACAACCGGGCGAGGGTGCGCCGGCGCGGCAGCACCACGACATCCTCCGGCTCCCACAGATAGTACGGCATTGCCGGCGACGAGTAAGCCGGCACGGAGACTGGAGTCAGGCGCTGGTGGGCCACAGTCGGGACGCTCCTCAGGTAGCTGCCCGCCTGCCGAGGCGCCGGGAGGTCACGGGCCCGCTCACAGGCGGCTCACGGGCCAGCGGCAGCGCAGGCCAAGTAGACCATGCTACACTGAGGATGACAGTTCGGAGGATGCCTTGCTTAGTTCCTGCCTTTACTCGTATCTCTTCTGATCATAGTCAATATCTGTTGTTTACCGTGGACACCATTCGCTAGCTCCCGTACGTAACGCAAAAGCAACGCATGGTTCTCCGTAATGTCGTTATTGAGCGAAGCAAGCAGTTCCATAACATCAGCGGTTTATTTGTGCATCGATTGTGCTGGACCAGCGGACGGTTTGGGTGCAGAGCGGGTATGTATAGATCACTCAAGATGGAATCTGAAATAGAACAACCATTAAGCATTCGACGAATGTTAAACGGCCCGCACATGTGTAAATCACCACATGGGAGCACGCAAGCACACAACACTGACACCATCTGCGCGGGCAGTGATCACTAACACCACCAGCAGGCACCGCAATCACCAGCGGCACCACCAGCAGCCCCGTCGTTACTGAAGACAGCAGCGGCAGCAACAGCGGCAGCATCGGCGGAGGCAGCGGCAGACCGGCCGACATTTGGCCGGGCTGGGACGGGGTTAGCCAGCGAGAGAAGCGCGCCGATGAAGTGCGACACTCACCGTGGGCACCGGGTCGCTATCGTCCTCCTCACCCTGCAGTACACGACCCCGGGTTACACGGGAAGCGCCTGAGGGCTGCGCCGGGCCGGCGGACCGCCGGCCGAGGGCGACGGCGGTCGGGTCGGACGGTTTGCCATGGCGACCAGGACGAGGTCGGGGCGGCCGCCGGCGGAAATTGGCTAAAAAATGGCCGGATGGCAGGCTGGGCAGGTCACAAAGGACGATGGGACGCGGCACGGCTCCGTGGAGACGCCAATAAGCTCATTCGGATGCGCTCGTTACCGTTCTCAGCCGAGGCCGAGACGAAACATAACGTTACCGTTCTCAGCCGAGGCCGAGACGAAATAGAACGACGTGCCGACGTGTGGATTCTGCGAGATAGATGGCAGCTGGCTTCGTGTGAACGACGCTTATCGCTGGAAGTTAGAGAATGTAGAGGATGTCTGATGGTGCATGCATCCCTCGTGCTCTCGAGGGCTCCGTGTGTGTCAGGTGTTTGACTACGAAGTCGTCAGGAAGACATTTGCTGAGGACTTCATGGAGACCGCGATCTGGCCACTCCGTTGGAAGAGTAATTTTCAGGTATTGCCCAGCAGGTTGACGTGGGGGCGTTTTAAAGTGATTTTGTGTCGAGAAATATGACTTACCCAAAAGTCGGGTTAATAATAGCCATATTTACAGAAAGCCAGAAGCAGACTGTTGAAACTTCCCAGACCCACTAAAAGTCGATGGCGTAGAACATTTGTAAATTTTAAAGCAAAAAAAAAGAATAATGCATACTAATCCCAAGGCAAAAACTAGCTTTGGGGGTGTTCCTTCATTCAAACTCGCAATGCCTTCCCTTTGGAGACCGTGGACATACGTACCTCCCAACCCACCGTACCCGTACCTACGTACCTGGCGTGTTAAAGTGATTTTGTGTCGAGAAATATGACTTACCCAAAAGTCGGGTTAATAATAGCCATATTTACAGAAAGCCAGTAGCAGACTGTTGAAACTTCCCAGACCCACTAAAAGTCGATGGCGTAGAACATTTGTAAATTTTAAAGCAAAAAAAAGAATAATGCATACTACTCCCAAGGCAAAAAACTAGCTTTGGGGGTGTTCCTTCATTCAAACTCGCAATGCCTTCCCTTTGGAGACCGTGGACCTACGTACCTCCCAAACACGCCGTAAATCTATACGAAACTAGTTTAGTCAGAAACGTTTCAACTACTCAAAATGCGGTTAGCAGCATGCAAAGGTAGAGGGCGGGGTCTGGGAAGGCGTGGTGTGGGGAGGATCTAATAGAAGCGGGGCGTGGACGACGAGGTCTCGACAACTCGCTCCACTCGCTTCACCACCCTCTCGTTAACGTCGCTGCTCTGTGGACAGGCAGGCAGAACGACACCTCAGCTGTCAAGTGCGCCGTCTGCGGCCAGGCGCGGATGAGACAGATTCACAGAATGGCTCCGGCGTTGGACAGGCGCCAGTCGGATGTTCGTACGTCAGCGGTGGCATTAGGCGTGCCGACTCGAGTGATGCGACGCGCGAGCGAGAAGGCACATTGCAGCGAGCGCTCTCTCCGCCAGTTATTGGCCCTCTCGGGGACTGGGTGCAGCAGACCGAACAGCTCATACAAATGGCGCAGGGCTTCGGTGACTGAGAATCGGACTGAACGTGAAGGAGCCAGCTGGTAGCGGCACGCATTATCTCGATTAAGCAGAAGGAATGAGACATTCCTCAAAGGACCTTCACAATAGGAGCCACTCCTATACTTCCGTGGCAATACAAGTGACGTTAGGTCGTCCTCACTCCTGTCACCACGGGCTGTCTACGGGCTGCCTTCCTGTTAGTACTGAATGAACCCATGAGTGATTTAGCTGTCATTTGGCATCCGGAATGACGAAGCTCCCGGATAATACCGCTGGGTGACCGAGCTGTCGCGGCGTATCCTCGTGACTCTGAGTGCAGCCGGACAGACAGGCTCCGCTGCTGTGTCGGCACAGCATCGAGGGACATCCCAAAGATGTCAACCCAGTCAGTGTGAATGAGACGCGCCAGTTGAGGTTCACGGGCCGCCAGACTGACTCAAAGCTACCCCACATCGCGTTTACTGCCTCGTTCGTTCCAGATTTCCAGCATGCTTGTTCAGCTGTCCAATGGAGTGGTCGGGAATCCCTCGTCATTTTTTCCTGCCGGGCCAGGTCTAAAAAAAAACTCAAGGCTGTGACAAATGTACAAACCGACGCATAGGTAATGGCTTGTGTCCTACCCATCCTGCCAACAAAGCCGTCTTCGAGAGCTGCAGCCCCCAGCCCTGGCACGAGAAGCCAAGTTGAGCGAGTGTGTCGAGTCCGGGCGCGGTCCTCCGGCCACGCCACGCCCCACCGCTTGTCAGCCAATCAGCGAGCCGGCCGTCACGTCGGGCGACTCGCTGATTGGCCAGGACGCTGGCTGGCTGGGTGCGGCGCGGCCTTGACCGCACCCGGCCCCGGCGTCGACCTCTTACCCTGGGATAGCGAGGGTGCAGTTCGCTGGAGTAGGTGGTAGTGATCCTGGGCGGCGGCACATAGCGGCTCGTTCTGGAGGGCGTCATGTAGGACGAGTGGTAGCTCCTGGCCTGGCGACAGGTCACAAGAGGTTGGGTCGCGACCCAAGAGCCGGGAGAGGCAGAGGCAGCTTGGTCTGATCTAGCTCACATCCTCTCAGCTACGAGTATATGCCGAAGGCGGTTGCACGCAAACAGGTTGCGATCTGTCTACAACTGCTGGACTAGAGATGGTAGAGCATGAAACAATGAGACCAAGCACCTCCTATTGCAGGTAGAGCTAATGGGACAGGGACTCAGTCGTAATTATTGGTGTATGCTCGTGGGATCCTCGGGCCGACGGTTTAAAAGACGAGCCATGCGGGACTCGTTGAACGGGTAGCACGAAACCGTGGTTGCCATCATGCAGGTGGCTGTACCGAGATTCTGAGTGAATGCACGGATGGTTGTGGGTGGACAGGCACTGAAAACGAAGGAAGAACAGGCGCCCCAAGCGAAAGGGATCGAAAACCTTTGATGATTTTTGCGCAGTAAGTGGTATTGACTGGCTTGGTAAAGTGCTGGGTGAGAATTATGCCATGGTTTTGTCTCACTAGATCGGAATTGAAAGCAAAGTTCTGAGCAAGACATCAGCCGATGCCTGTACGGACAGTTGTCAACAGGTGTGCAGTTTGTTTTGTTCAGTGACAGCTACCTAGACCTGGTATTTTTCATCATAAACAAGCGCTTAACTTGGCGATGCGTCTGCATGCAAAGCTACTAACTGTTCCGAATGATTTATTTGAGAATGTAGTAAAAATTACATGCTTGTAGCTTTTAAGGCCGTTTAACATTGTTTGCGGCCGGTGATATTATGTGATTCGGTCGTTTATTCAAAAGATGGTCGCATGAATCGAATAACATTTGCGTGGGCCAGAGATATGATAAGCCACGGCTTGTTTAGCATATAGAAAAACAGCCAGGTGATTGCAAGACGCAAGGTTTTTGACAGCAAAAATAAAGGTATGCTCAAGAGCTGAGAATTCGAGTTTTCATAATATAAGAAGATTCGAATGGATTCGAACATTGCAACTCCTCGAACCTTCAAAACCAGAATCATAGGCTGGAAAATCAGGATTCAAATGAAAAAAACCAAAACACATCCTGAAAGCTGTCATCTAAATATGCAAATAAAGGTGTCGAATACGATCTTGGTTTACATTTCCTCCAGATGAACAAAGTGCAACGCATTAATATCGGCTCTTTGTCGGAAAGAGCTGCTCGCCCTTCCTTTGATCGCACTGAATTAGCTCGAAATATTTATCTAAGGTGTTCAGTGCATTTGCGAGGAACATTTTTCACATAGATAAGACAGTAGTAATAGCCTTATTCCTCGGAGAAGAGCCATGTGAATGGAGGTCCAATGGGTCGATATTTCGGCAACATGCACTTATCGAAACAAAGGCAGAAGTCATTATTTCTATTATTTCGATAAAGAATGTTGCCAAAATACCAACCCATCTATATCTCCATTCTCATGGTTTTTCCCCCAGGAATAAGGCTATTACTGCTGCCTTATCTGTACGAAATTTTTATCCAAAGTGTTGACTGCATTCAAGTTGATTCCGATTTCAAATTAGAACCCGAATTCGAATCCAACTATCCTGAGATTTTAATTTCAAAATGATACATGTTCTCAGCTCTTGTGTGGTCTATCTTAGAAAAAAACTATGCCTTGAATTTGCAGCCCGTTGCCCCATGTGGTGAATCAATGAGCGCGTTTTAGTCGTAATTTTGAAGTTCCTGAGGGAGTTTGGCTGTTGGACATTCGCAGGATATGAAAAGGACTTTCAGTCGGAAGGGACATGAGATTGGGAAAAGCAGACAACCACGACAAAGACGAACCAAAGGGGTGCATCAACAGAACACTGCAAAGAAGCAACATAGTAAACATCAACCACAAACACTCCAACCATTGAGACTCAACCAAAAGTACAAATCAAAGAATGACTTGCATAGATGTAAAGTAAGACCACCAAGAGCCCTAGATTACAAACGGAGGGATGTAGACTAGAGACGCAACTCTTCCATGTCATATATTTTCAGCCGCGGTTTTCCAGTTGGTAGCTACAAGTTTTGCTCGTATTGCTGGTTACTGATTTCGCTATTCTCATGCATGCAATTTTGTGTGATTTTGGAGGCCTCATTGCCCTTTGTGACATCTTATTTACCTCCATGTGATCATAAGAGGGTGTTGCCGCCAGATGCTTAAGTCTGTAATCAACGCAACTACGCCGCTCCCCTCCTCCAGATCGCATTGTCAATCTGAGAGTTCCGCACTTCCAGAGACACGAAGGTGAATGCAAGGCATGAAGCCCTATTCGCAGCAAACTGACCAAAGTTTTGCCGCTAAGCTGGTTTCGGGAACATATTTTTCGTCTTTCTCCTTGATCGTCCATTACATTGCTAGCCGGTCATCACGTTGCTGTTATTTTTGAAGACGCTAATGTATTATGCACCACCGCAGAAAGGGTGGTGACGAACGATGGTTTACTGGTGGTGGCGTAGGGGGCTGAATATCTCAAATGTTAGTTCTTGATGAAAACTTTTTATTCGAATCTGCCGCCCGCAAACAAATTTTACTTTCTCCTCTTTCCAGCAAGGTAACGCAACAACAGGCGGCGCCGCGATAACCTAAGCATGTGCTCATGAAACATCTAACGTCATTGCTGTTTCTATGTGACGGAAATGCCTGTGCTATCCACGGCGTGATGCCACCTCTGTATCAACCGGGGTGTGCTGCACCATCACCGGCTCGTCTCCCACAGAGCAGCGCAGCAGATCGGGCTTGGAGCGGCAAATTTACCCGCCATCCTGGCAACGCTTGGAGGCTCGACTCACCGCCAGCTGCCTGATGGAATGACTTTTCACTGGATGCCTACGTTGGCTGGAGTATTCGTCAACTATCGCATGCTGGCGCCAACCAGACGTAATCGATTCCGCGCATTCGGTCAAAGTTATGTAAAGCGGATGTGTGGCTGCTTGAGACCTCCAAACATTTCGAGCTTGCAGTCCCGGGAGTTGATTGCAGTGCATTATCATCGATGGATGCGATAAAAAAGATTGAATTAAATCGTATCAAATCTTTCCATTTTTGCTGGATTTTCATTTCGTTAACTAAAAGCTGCATCGTCCTACTTGAGTTGGAGTCAGGATCTACCTCGCCCGCACACCAATTATCGGCAAGCCTACCCATCTGGTGGGCTTCTTAAGAGAACAGTTGCGCCTCTGAGACTAACACAGCATGACCCACTACAGAGACATGGTTGACGCGCTACCACCGGCCTCATCCCGTCACGCCCATGCTGTCTGGCTCAGACCATTCCGCGTGGCACCAGACCCCGGCTTCGGACGCGCGGCTCTGACACGCCGGCGTCAGAGCCGGCGCAGGACAAGTACGTCTGGTCTGGCGGCCCAGCAGCGATACCTCCTCCCAGGGGAGCGGCCCGCAGAACAGCTCGTCGCAGAACGGTCCGTAGAACGGCACGTCGCAGAACGGCGCGTAGAAGTTTCTGGCGCGCACCTGGTCGCGCTCCTCGAGGACCATGTGCGAGCCGAAGTCGGTGTGGGTGAGATAGAAGGTGTGCACCGGGTCGTAGTCACCCACCACGTCCGAGGGCAGGCACGGCTGAAACGGCGCACCGCCACTGCACTGCATCGGCGGCGAGAGAGCGGTCCGGGCGCGCGCGCGGGTGGCGCCGCGGGCCGGAACAGCCCACCAGCTGGTGGCTCTCCGGGTCTCAGTTCACTCACATCGGCGCTGCACGCTCCGGCCGGGGCTTCTTTAGAGGTGCTTGGGACGGTTCCCTTCGGAAGAATTTTGACCCGGCTGTGCATCGCGTAATGACTTGTTCCGTACTCCAAGCGGAGATGAGTTGGAAAGTAATATCGTAACTGTCCGTGAGTTGTTACGAGACCACATGCGAAATGCTTGCGAGAGTCATCAGTCCGCCACCTACGCGTACTCTCTCGTTTCGGCCGGCCCGTACGATCCGTCTGCGCGTGCTATTGACACGGGGTCACCCACCGGCCACCGAGGAGGAGCGCCCAGCCCGTCTCCCTCAGGCACCGTCCTCCGCGCCGCTCGGTCTGCCACCGCCAGAGCGACGTCGACGGCCAATATGAAAGGCTGGCCGTTAATCAGCTGGCACGTAATCGTCTTATTGTCGCTGCGAAGCTCGATGCGACGGCGGCGGCCGGCCGGCGCTAAAAATAGCCACCCGCGACGGCGGAGGGAGACGGCGCCGAGCGCGGCAAATGGGGCCCCGGGAGCCGGCGGCGGATCTCGGCAGACGGCGCGGGGCCGGCGCCGGCACGTACAGAGCACGCGGTGGCAGGGACAGACCTCGGCGGCGCTCTGCGGCGGGACCCAGGCAGCCTGTTCACTGCCGGGCGGGACTGTTGCGTGCACCTGAACATGACTTGGTATTGAGAGTGTTGCGGGAGCCGCGGCTAATTGGACGCTGGATGTGCGTGTCGATGAAACTCCTAGAATGATAGCCTATGTGCTAATAAGCACTTCCGCCGCTTACGTGAGACCAAAAATAGGAGGCCTGTGCAGCATGGCTAAATTCAGTTATTTCAGGCCTGGGTCGCACTTGACCTGAGCTTCACTTCAACTATGCTGCATGATTTCAAAATAGACCCAGGGGCATGTGGCCTCAGTTTGGAGAAGAGACGGACCAGTGTTTTTGACAGACTTTTTTAATCCGACGGTTCGTTTTGGAAGCACCGAGCGGCGAGGTTGAGTCCGAGCCCCAGACGGTGATGGGCCAACCACGCGGATAAGGGCTGAAATCTTTTGATAATCAAAAGTTTTTAATCTAGTACATATGACATGATATAATCCGATGCTCTCGGGGTGAACACCTCGCCGGTCTGTTACCTTTGGTGTCTAACATATAGCGAATACAATTTGATGTTTCGTTGTTAAGAAAAAACGCTATGGTCTTATGCTGGCGCCATGTTCTTTCGTAAGTCAGAGGACTCAAGGGAGACAAGATTGTTTTTGTCGACACCATTCTCTAACAAAGAGGCAGCATTTCGCTCACATTGCAATTAAAAACGATTCGTTAGCAAGTTCTCAGTTTCTCCGCCAGGGGCACAGATCCTCGTCTCCTTTCGCTAGCATAATCATCTATTTCCGCGGATGTTATTGTTGGCCCAATTCCTATCATCATTTTTCGAATGTGACACCACCGGCAGCGCACACCCGAGAACCAGAAATCCAGCGCCAACCAGAGCTCAGGGAGAAGTAATGACAGTTGCATAATCGATCTACAAGCGATGACGTACCCCCGGCGCATAAAACGCCACTCCCGTCACAGCCAGCCACGGCTTCGGCGCCGCACTCCGTCATCACCGCGCTTGCTGAGCGGAGCGTGCCGTCGCTGGCGAGCTGTCGGAGCCGGCCGGTCGCCTCCAGGACGCGTTCGTCCGCTGGCGCCCCGACGGCGCTGACTCAGGGGCCGCCATCGCAGCCCGCCGCCGCGGTGACGCCACCCCGGTCTGCGTGACTCACGGTAGCCGCCGGCTCGTTCCAGTGCCGACGCCAGCACGTGCCAAGAAAAAATCACACACAGCTCGGAATAGAACTGTAGGCGCTGAGGAGATGATGAGCTGGGGTGTCGGCGTGGTTTCTTCGGTTTCTTAGGACGGATTCCGGGGCCGCGTTCGTCGAATAGATAATGAAATGTCTGTGCGTCTGCTGCGCCGGATTCCTTACAAGCGTCACATGCGTGCCAAAATGACGCTTTTCGTCCGCTAAATCACGTCATGCGTGATTGGGACGTCGATCTACGGCTTCCCCATCAGCAGCGCATGTGGCTCAATATATGGATTTATTGACGGCTTCCGTTGGCTGACCGATGACTAGTCGACGCACACGATAGGCTCCGTCTATGTCTCACAATTTACCGAACCTATTCCAATACTTCATTTGTAATAAGTCAATGCTGGACGGCGTAACGCTCGCCCTACCACCATTCAGCCAAGCGTCATCCGTGCATCTTTTGGCAGCAGTGGCTGTCCATCACCAAACGCCTTATCCACAAGCGGTGCTCGCATCACTTGCAAGTCACTGTCGCCCCGCACCTCGCTCCTCCAGGCGGGCGAGAGACGGTCTCAGGGGGCCGATCGAGCCGCAGAGGGGCGCCTGCCTCGGCTCATGAGCCACGGGTGGGGCGCTCAATGAGCTCGTCGCAGCATGGCAGGCTTGGTTCACCGGGGGACGGGACACTGACCGGAGTGGACACCGGACTGGAGGTAGGGGACGGGACACTGGCCGGGGTGGACACCGGACTGGAGGCAGCGGACGGGACACTGACCGGCGTGGACACCGCTGGAGGCTGGGAACGGGACACTGACCGGGGTGGACACCGGGCTGGAGGTGGGGGACGGGACACTGGCCGGGGTGGACACCGGACTGGAGGTAGGGAACAGGACACTGACCGGGGTGGACACCGGGCTGGAGGCAGGGGACGGGACACTGGCCGGGGTGGACACCGGGCTGGAGGTAGGGGACGGGACACTGGCCGGGGTGGACACCGGGCTGGAGGTGGGGGACAGGACACTGACCGGAGCGGACACCGGACTGGAGGCTGGGGACGGGACAATGGCCGGGGTGGACACCGGACTGGAGGTAGGGGACGGGACACTGACCGGGGTGGACACCGGCTGGAGGCTGGGAACGGGACACTGACTGGGGTGGACACCGGCTGGAGGCTGGGAACGGGACACTGACCGGGGTGGACACCGCGCTGGAGGTGACGGAGGGGACACTGGCCAGGGTGGACACCGGGCTGAAGGGTGGAGACGAGACATTGGCCGGGGCCACACGTGGCATGTTAGGTGTCGGGAATGGGAGCTCTTCGGCCAAGACTACGAACGGCGTATGTGCCAGCATGTAGGGGATGGTCACTGCGGATAAAGGCATGGGACGACACGTGTCAACTTATCTTATCAGAGAAGGAGCGACAACCGATGTCTCGGGGCACACAATTTAGAACATCGGGAATGAGACGCCAGTCATATGGCATGACAAGACATGTCAGGCCACCGAGGGTACAACGACGAGATATTACCAACAGCACGCATCAGAGGTAACGGGACGTTATGGTCCGGGTTACATCATGATACAAATCAGGCCAGAGGGTATCAAACAACAGCCGCGGACGCGATGTGGCACAATTTAGTGTACAGGGACCAGGGCTACGGCTACAGCTGATACAAGCCAGCCCATCAGTGGTGGATTACTAGCTAAGACCACTGGAGCAGTGGACAGAGAATTGGTCAGGTTTTAAGACACAGTTCAGGGAGCGGAGAGAAAAAGGAACAACCAAGGCCACAGGAAAACAAAACTCAAGAAAAGCATTGCATCAGAGGCTCCAGAATAATGACAAGAAGCAGCTAAGGCCATAGAAAAGCACAACTCAAGACGTGGTATCCGAGGCCTCGGAGCCATGCAACTCCCGACACCGGGGGGAGGGGGGGGGGGGAGCAGCGTACTGTGACGTCCACTGTGATGTAGCCGGAGCATTGGCAAACCAACTCCACAACAAAACTCGATTCAAAGGTCACGCAAGTCAGGGAGCTACAGAACGTAATCGACATGTCAGGATTAAAGAGCGACGGTGAGGTGTGCCCAGCGCGCGTACCGCCCCACGAAAATGGACGGGCGGCAAAGACCGCACCAGTTCTTCGAAACGGCCGGTCAGCCGGTCCATATCAGCTGCGGCCAGACGGGTGACGCCACAGCAAACCACGTCTGGTGCCAACGGTTTCAGAGCTGCGGCGATTTCCACCGCACCCGACTAACGTGGATGTCCCTCGAGGCGTCGAGACAAAGATAATGCGTTGCCTGCTGAGCCTGAATGTATTGGATAACAACGCCACATGGCAGCAATGCCTGTGATGCCCGATTTGCCCGATTAGCTTACGTAACGTATGTTATTTACGATGCTCCTGAGAAGGGCGCGATTTGACACAATAGGAAAGGTCAATAAGCTCCATGATTTCAAATCATTAAGTTTTTGAGGAATGCAATTCAGTCCAGTTTAGAAGTTCAGTCCAATGTATTCGTTCCATCCAAAAATCCGCATCGATTCTCCTTCAGAGTTCCAAGTCAACCAACCTCAGCTATCTTTCTGGCAGTGACATTTCAAAATATTGACCCTTAAATTATCCCCCAGACGTGTAGCAACAGCCGCTCGGCCTCGGAGCCTGTTACTGACGAGGTCAGCCATGACATCAGCGGCTGATCATTCCAGGGTGACACCGCGCCGAGGGGACGCAGCGCCGAACCCACGACCGGCGTTCTCCGGGCTCGCGCCGCGCTACAGGATGCTCTCAGGCCTCCTGCCGCGATAGGCCAGAAAAGTCACCGCTACAATGGCGACAGCAGTCGCGTGCTCGCATAATGCAATCGTCCGACCAACTCTGAACCGAACTCGCCGCACCACGGTCGAGATCACTCCAGTTTCGGTGGCTCCAGCTGCTGCCCCGGACTTTGATGTCCGCTCGTAGGCGGCGCCACCATCGTGCGTCAACACACGGCCGCCGTTTTGGCCGAGTCCAGCGCCGGCAGAAATATGGCGGCAGACGGCGGGCCGACTTAAGTTACAGCCGACGAGTATCCTGGAAGCGTGCCATGCAGCTGGAATTCCAGGTCGTCCAGACACGGGAGGGCCGCAGCAGCGCTGGCGCCCAGTGAGCCGCCGTTCACAGGGGCAGCGATGCTCATGGAAACCGGCCCCCTACCAGCGCGGGCGGAGGTCTAAGGCCCCAGATGGGAATCGATCTTGGTCAGGCTGGGCAAAGCGAGCTCTGTGCACCTGCAATCGTGTTCCCAAACAGATCGCTACCGATTTGGGGATGTAAGCTTGAGCGCAGTAATCCAAGATTCAATACGGACCTGCTCACACCAGGCCAGTTGTCCGTCAGCTCGATCCAAGGCCTTCTCATTAAGGGAGTCGGCTAAGGTTGGTAGGGTGCCATGCTTGCATATCAAAATTGAAGTATGCTAACCAAGAATATCAAGCCGCCGACTCTCATAAGGATGTAGCCCTTGCTGAACTCATCGGTCCTGAGCCTATACCGGGAGAACCCTCAGGCTGCCCTGAAATGGACCACCCCCGCCCTACACCTTGGACACCACACCAGCACACCACTACTTCAGAAAACCCCGCGGCGTCGCGCCCTCCCCTCCGCGACCCAAGCGTGCTGACAGCCGCGAGCGGGCTCCGTCACCGTCACCACCGTCACCCCGTGACCTCGTGACCTCGGCCGGCGACCAGCCGTGACCGCGGATGGCCGCGGGTCAGCTGGCGTCTCGGATCACGTCGCTGTCAGCGCGCGTGGAGACCCGACCCCATCGTCTCAGCCCGCCGCGGCCCGTTGGGCGCCGGCGCTGCCCATCACATTCGGCGAGTGGTTGGCCCGCGCGCGGCCGCGCGCTCCTCAGGTGACCTGCTGCGCTAAATCGCACGCATAGCTGACGCATATTTACAAGTGGCTGCGGCCGCTGCGCAGTCGTCTGCGACTTTGACGGAGGGCGAGGCCGAGTTCTGGCGGCGGCACAGTAAACGGGCGCCGAGGGGCGGACCGATCTGTTTACGACTGTCGTCGGGTTCGTCGATTTCGGCGCCGACGCCGGCGGCGCTGCCAAGGTATTATTGCTCCGATACCGACTGATTTGACCATTATCTTTTCGTTTTGTCGGCACTTTCTGCGCCAGAGATTTGTCGAGCGACTGAAATCGCTGGAGGTGCGGCACGTTCTGTTCTGTTCCGTCCTCCACAGCTGCGGCTGTGACGAGCAGATGGCTAAATGTGCGCGCTACGTTGTTATGAAAAATGGGTCCCGGAAATCTAATAAGATGGCGTCGGCTTGGTTTATGACATGCTCGTTTGCCAGATGGCGACAAAGTTGATGGCCTGATTAGCTGATTCCGCTAGCAAGAGAAATAAGCCCAAATAAACGGCCTTTCCCTGAATGATATATATATATATATATATATATATATATATATATATATATATATATATATATATATATATATATATACATGTCATTCCGATTTTAAAATTTGGTACAAACCTTTGAATTGAATGGATTTCTAAGGATCAGAGTCCACGTTCACGTTCGTCAATGACAGCTCGCCCCCCTCCCCCCCTCCACCGTTTATCATCCGCCTGAAAATAGTAATGCGTTGGTAGCACCACAAGACTTGGGCATGAGTTCACAAACAGATCCACTGTGAGTTCAGGAAGCTCTTGGTCGTGGAAACGCGAATACAATAGGGTTGGAAATATGGAGGGTAGAAACTGGAGGTTCATTAGTGAAAATATCTGTGTGTCCTTAGAATCAGCGCCGCCTTAGGTGTCATCCTCCCGCACATTGAATGATCACTCATGGCTCTAAGCCGTTTGCAGGGAATATTACAACCGCCCAATGTTGACTTTCTTCAAAATTAAACTTGTCCTGAAGGTTTTCCGTAGTATGCACACAACCCTGGTGATGTCGATAATGAATAAGGATGCAAACCAGGGATGGTCAAGAGGTCTTGCCCTCCCACCCTCTCCCTTGTGCTAAGAGGTTTATACTAGACACCGAGCGATTACGCAGGAATAGGGTCAAAATTCGTAGGATTTTGGAGGCAAGATGAAGAGCGCTTACCTCCCTTCCCCCCTCCCCTCCCTGAGAAGCATTTTACCAGATACCGGGATATTTGGCAGCGATTGAGCCGAAATTCGCAGGATTTTGAAGACAGCATGAGGATTGCGTCTTCGCCCCCCCCCCCCCCCCCCACCGCTGATTTTGGCTATGTGCCTGATAGCGAACATTTGACCCTCGCAATTTTGGGCCAGCGGAGGCCGGGCGTGAGTCGCGTGTAACAGGTGGTCACCAAATGTTCCAGCCACCTCTGCCAACAAACTGCCGACAACATTCCCAAACAATTAGTTTGCACCTCTGATGGACTGCATAGCTGCTGTTGTTTAGAAAGCTCTTCATCCATGCTGTGATGTTACTGGCATGTGGTTCATTGTTCCAAGTGGTCTCTTCGGCGAGCGAGACCTATGAACGGCCCGCCATGGCTAGAATGCAGCGGTTTGCCCGAGGATGGGCCCGCTCCGTTGGAACGCTGGCAGAGGCGGGCGCACTGTCCTGAAGACAGCCACGTCACGCGCGCAGCTGAAGCCCGGACGCGCGACGCTCCACGCCGGGGTAGAGCGGCGACACGGGGACTGGGACGTCCCGCAGCGTCCGACACGGGGACTGGGACGTCCCGCGGCGTCCGACACGGGGACTGGGACGTCCCGCGGCTTCCTACACGGGGACTGGGACGTCCCGCGGCGTCCGACACGGGGACTGGGACGTCCCACGGCTTCCGAGACGGGGACTGGGACGTCCCACGGCTTCCGACACGGGGACTGGGAGGGACCGGGACACACCAGTTAACTGAGGAGCAGGGATATTGCGGGACTCCCGAAAAGGGACTGGTAGTGACTGAAACAGACCAGTGTCCCGAGGAACAGGGACATCACGGGACTCTTGACACGGGACTGGAAGTGACCGAGAGACAGACCAGCGTTTCAAGAAACAACACACCACTAGAGCTCATGACGTTCTCACAGCAGCTGGTGTCAGTCCGGACCCCTTCATCGCATACGGACTCATCCCCGCTCAGAGGTCTCTTGTCCTGACCGCGATACACTGTACGCATTGCCGCCAATGGTTGTTGACGGCGGTAGTGCACACCACGGCAGGACATCGGTGCCAGCTGCAAGGGCCCCTTCAGATTGGTGCGGTTCACCGGCTGCGCAACCATTCCCAGCGGCTGACCACACCACAACCACCGGCAGCAGGCCAGGCTGCATGGCTCCAGGCGTCAGTCCGCGGCCAGCGGTCCCGGCAGCCGTCAGCAAGACCTGACGACCAGACGGGACAGCACGACATCCCTTCGACGGCACGTTTCCTTTCCCGCTCTGCCGTCCGCGCAACCGCACGCGGCGACCGAAGTCAGCAGGGCACGGGGTCACGTACACAAGAGGTGCGCGTGCCGCCCGCCGGACGAGCGTCGCAGGACCCGTGCGCCGTCCACTCACCGGAGAGTAGGCGGTGGGCGTGGAGTAGGAGGTGGTGGTGTAGCCGCCGCCGCGCGGCGAGATGGTCTCGCGCGTGACCTTGTAGCTGTAGCTGGACATGGTGCTGGTTTGGGCTGGTCCTGCGAGCTGCGAGCACCCTCACCTCCGGAGCGAAGTCGTCGGACTGCCCGCGGCCGCAGCCCGCTCCGCCTCCAAGAATAGCCGGCGGCTGTTCGCGGGGGCGGGGCCCGGGTCGCGCCAGCGGACCTCCCACCCCAGCCAGGCTCCTGCACGGCCCCTGAAGCTGTGAGTCAACGTTCTCAGTAAGGCGCGCTGACAGCATGGCCAGCAGAACATTCTGGGGGCTCGGCATTCGGGTGGGAGGGACGTCCAGAAGCCGCGCGGAGGAGGCTCCCGTCCAGCAGCGAGCGGCACGGAGGAGGCTCCCGTCCAGCAGCGGGACGGAGGAGGCTCCCCGGCCAGCAGCGGCGCGGAGGAGGCTCCCCGGCCAGTAGCGGCACGGAGGAGGCTCCCCGGCCAGCAGCGGCACGGAGGAGGCTCCCCAGCCAGCAGCGGCGCGGAGGAGGCTCCCCGGCCAGCAGCGGCGCGGAGGAGGCTCCCTGACGCGCTTTCGCGGCTGGTGTTACCGGTCTTACGCCAGCTGATACATGGCCACATGTCCGTACGCGCGACGACGGACCAACAGCGGTGGAACGACAGCGATCGACCTGACGGCGTAAAACAGCATGAACGAACTAGTCAAAACAACAGCAGCGGTATAAAGCCGACAGGGCACCGGCGGCACGCTGGCAGTAATAGAACAAATTTCCACCGGTGGCACAAAAAGAATGTAAAAAGGAGTCACGTCGCGACAGTGACAGATGCTGCCCGCGCGAGCAGCCAGACACTCCAAAAAATTCGCACGGCGCCCTCAGTGTCATGTCACGTCGGCCACACTCTGTCAAGGTGGCTCCAACTGGCCACACTCTGTCAAGGTGGCTCCAACTGGTCACACTCTGTCAAGGTGGCTCCAACTGGTCCACACTCTGTCAAGGTGGCTCCAACTGGCCACACTCTGTCAAGGCGGTTCTAACTGGCCACACTCTGTCAAGGTGGCTCCAACTGGCCACACTCTGTCAAGGTGGCTCCAACTGGCCACACTCTGTCAAGGTGGCTCCAACTGGCCACACTCTGTTAAGGTAGCTCCAACTAGCTACACTCTGTCAAGGCGGTTCTAACTGGCCACACTCTGTCAAGGTGGCTCCAACTGACCACACTCTGTCAAGGTGGCTCCAACTGGCTGATGTCGTGCGAGGCTTTCAGCGTTCGCGGCCGACGCCGGTATGTTGACGTGCTGACAACAGCCAGTGCACAAGCTCGTCAGCTAACTCAGCTTTTCTTTAAATTTAGACGAGTGATGTGTCAGACCAAGTTGTGGGTCAGCGGTCTCAGCTCACTTTAAGGACGAAAGTGAGTAAAACACATTAATTTACAATATGTCTGATCGCTTCAGTTTGAATATTCCCGACAATGAACTACATTTGACAGGCTGTGGCATATATCATGCACTTATGAGCACCAATGGCCTAGTTTGACGGAACGTTTCCGATAGTTGCAACTAGTACTGTGCGTTTTTCTAGAATAACAGAGCTACCCAAGACAACAGATGATACTTACAATCTTGCATGTTTGACCCAGACCTTTTACGACGACCTTTGCAACAATGTTACTTTCACGAGCGGTGCCAAAGCAAGGAAACCTGGATCGACCAAATGAAAGCACTTGATAGTCATTCCGTTTGACTTTTGTGCAATACCGTCGAGAGCGAGCCAGACGGTTATCTTTGTGGTCTGATGTACCAGTCTAACGGCATCGACGCCAACCCCGACGCGCCTCGCCGATTAGGATGCGTCAATTACAGGTGCCGGCACACGTTGGGGTCGCGTGTAAACGCCTCCTCCCACCACTAAGCAACCTGAAACGCAAGCGATTTAGAAGCAGGTAGTTTGGTTAGACAGAGCGCCCCAAGCCCATGATCTATTCTTATTTGCTGACGCAGGCCCCGGTTCGGTGTCTAAACAATTCTAAACAGTCTAAATGTGGCTACGTTTGCTGGATGAGCAACACAGATTCATCAAAGAAGAGGAAACTTCAGTTGTGCGGCCGTCGTTGCACCTGATCTAGCGCCTCCGAATGGCAGTCCCCATCCACGGGGAAAGCTGTTCTCCGTGAGGTGTGCGTGAGCCGCGCCGCGGATGGCGCCGCCACCCCCTACCGGCCGAAGCGCGAAACTCACCCGCCATTCCAGCGGACAGCTAACAGCGAACACAAGACGGAGCGGCCGGTTGTCGGAGTCGGGCGGCGGCGCCGGACAGGTGGCGCTACAATCGATCGGCTGCCGGCGGTACAATCGATCGGCTGCCCTCCCGCCGCTGGCGCGGCCCCAGCCCAACGCTTCGACCCTGCCGTCGCCCGTTCGTCCGTCAGAGGCGGCGGCGCCTGCTGCGGCGGACAGCGGCACGGCTGCGTTCAGCGCGCGGTGTCGGCCGTGCCAGGGCGTGCCCCGGGCGTTCTCGGGCGCCTCGTCGCCGACCTCACCAGCACCTGCACAGCCGGGGTGAGAACTCTGTGCCATCGCCACCCGGCGAAGCTCTGACTGTGAGAGGACTCCAGCACCAGTCGACCGTCGATTCGGAGTTTGTACCGTCACGGCTCAGCCGGCCGCCGGCTCGGGAGCGCTCAGTCACGGTTAAATCCGTCACCGACTCGGATTGTGTTTCATTCCACAGCGCCCAGTCAGGCATGCACTCGCTGCGCGTGTGACACCAATCCGTCGTCAGCCAACGACCCAGAGCGTGCATCGGCTGCCCAGCAAGCCAGCCATTCGAGCGCCTCGACATAACCCAACCATCCATCAACTCGGAGTGTATTGAATGAGACGCGTCGGCGACAGGACGAACACGAGGCAGAGCACAGCGTCATCGACTCGGAGCGCGCCGAACGAGCCGCGCCGACACGGCGACGGACGCGAGCACGCGGCGCCTCGGCGCCTACGAGTGCTCCTTGCTGAAGTGCGCCACCTCCCAGTCGCCGTCCACCTCCAGATCGTCCTCGATCTTGATGCCGCCCGCCGTCAGCGTGGCGATCTGATACTTGGGATAGGCGCGGCAGTCGCGGTAAAAGCACACCGTCATGCACTGCACGAGCAGCTGGCGCGCCTCGGCCTCACTCATCGGCGGCTTGCCATCCATGCGCTCGCGCAGCAGCGGCGTCGCCAGGTGGGCCCCGAAGCCAGACGCCACTTGTGGCGCTGTGTACGCCGTGCCCAGCTTGTCGACGTAGCCGAGGAAGGGGCTGCCGGCCGCGTCCAGGCCGCCCACCACCAGCGTCGTCCAGAGCGGGTCAAAGCGCGAGCGCCGGTTGTACAGGACGCGCGTCAGCCAGCAGTGCAGCGAAGGCGCGCGCGTGGAAATGCCCTCCTCCAGGCACTCCTCGTCGATCATGCGCTGGTCGATGATGTCGCTGAGGAACTGGAAGTCGGCGTAGTCGCCGGTGCAGCCGAGGATGACGTGCTCGTTGACCTTGAGCAGGCGGCCAATGTCCTTGTAGCGCGCCAGCGATCCGTACGAGCCGAGCTTGTCGGCGGCGATCATGACGCCGCCGTCAAACTGCACGCCGATCACCGACGTGCCGGTGGTGACCGGCGCCTGGGGAGGACGGGCGTGGGTCAGAGCGGCTGCCCGCGCGGCACAGAGGGCTGACTCGAGTCACGATGGCAGAGGTAACGACGGCAGGGAGCAGGTCACGGCGAAGTGATGCGCGTTACAACAAGCCAGCACAAGCTGCCACGGCCTGACACGCATCTCTTCAGCCCGGCAGCCGTAATGCACGCTCGATGGCACCGGAGTCCCGGTAAAGGAGTGGCAAAGCTGCGCGTCTGGGAGACCAAACCCACGGGGTTCGGTTTCCTGCGGCGGCCGCCCTTCCTGACAGTGAGAGGCAGGCGACGCCACATAGCCGCAGCAGCTGAGGGCGTATCTGAGCCTCAATGGCATGCACACGGGCTCGACAGAGGACACAGATCCCCATATAGCCCGCACGGCGACATATCAGCATCTTCCAAGGTGGAACACAAGTGACATACACGCATATTGGAAGGTACAAGCATATAGCCTGTGCGCAAACCGCAACAAACCATATCGGGAATTTTCGACCCGTCGGACAATTACACCCTGCCAAGGCCTCTCTAACGTCTCGGCGCCCATTTCTCCCCGGAAGCCGGCCCCCCAGGTCCCTTAATTTCTTTACGTCAGTTAACAGCGCCACTGCGTTCGTCTTACTTATCATACACACGCACTAACAAATAAAAAACAATCACTTAACATAAACCTATAATCTGCTTTACGCTAACCTAGAAATGAGCATGTCAGTCATGGATACGCACAATCTTCGCAGCCCATAAATGAGATAAAAAAGAAGCACGTGACCACAGCTGCTCTGGATGACGCGGCTACCACGCATTGGTCACATGCGAACAACCAATGGATTCCAGACGGGACCGGAACTAGCACCAAACACAAAAACCATCCAATTACTGGAGCATCTTACGCGAACTACAGCGGCTCCAAACCATATCCATCCGCCCGCTCATAGCAGTAATCAGCAGCTAAAGAACCTTTCCAATCAGTTCAAAAATGGCCGGCACCAAAAACTCCTCCACCCGTCCTGTCTCTACTCGACGAGCTCGTCCGCTGCGGAGAGAGCAGAGCACGCTGAGCTGATCCTTTTTCACCCGCGAGGACGCACAGACCCTAAGCGGACCTCCCGTCCCAATCTCGCTCGGCATAACACGGTCTCCATCTGCCGCCGTGGCCGACTGAGCGGGCGGCGCAGGCGCACCTGAGAGCGAGTGATGGGCAGGCGCGGCTGGTGCGCCGGTCCTCTGTACCGGTACTGGGCCGGGTCGAACGGCTGCCTGGCCTGCGGCATCATATCCATGGCGGCGGCGGCGGCTGCGGAGCAGGGGAGACGACCAGGTCAGTGGCATGATACAACGTTCTACCCGGCCCGGCGCACCGGCGCGCCGTCCAGGCCCGAAGACGGTACATCGACGGCTGTGCTCCCCTTTCATCCGAACAACTGATCACACCACGCCTTCAGTGTTTTCTTGGTTTGATCACAGACACATCAGAAATCAAGGAAGATTTATAGACCTGCGAACATTGCACGATATCCATTTGCTCATCAGTCAGTTTAAGCCGACGCGGTAAACTGCACGACAAATCCGCCCCGCGCCGCATATTACGACCCATCACCAACAGCCACGGACCTGTCAGCGCCCGCCTACATAAGCCGTTCAGACCGGGGCGAATCGCGAATACATGTGGCTCTGATGCCAACTGCTGACACGCATGTAACGGGCGCGGGTGTTCTCCCAGCTCCCAGGACATTCTTCACGTGGAACGGCGCGCAGGCAGGCGCCCAGAGGCGTGCTCTCATCACTCGAGGATTTGCACGTGGCTGTATGCCGGCCGTTGACGGTCAGGCTGACTGACGTGCCTTCACGGCAGCAGTGTCACGGGCGGGTGTTCGGCGGCGGCGCACATGGTCCGCGAGCGCGTCACGGTCCTGGCCGAGCGCCCGGGGCCCGGCGCTGCCTATCTATAGCCCGGCCCTCCGTCATTCGTCGATACGAGCCGACGGGGGTGGGAGCGCCGGCGGCGGGGGCGGCCGGCGGGTCACGCCCGCCAATAACACCCGCGGCGGGAGCGGGGCCGTATGACGCCGGTCCATCGGCAGCGGCGGTCCCTGGGGCAGCTGGATGGGCCAGGAGCTGTCCGTCGGTGCTGATCTGTCGTGGCCCCGGGGAGCCGAGGCGGCGCGCCCCCGCAGGTGGAGGGGGAAGGGCAACCCTTTACTGCAGCCTGGAGAGCTGGGTCACTCGCGGTGGAGGACGGGGGTCCGGCCGGGAGGGGGCAGCGATCAGCGTATCTTATGCGTGCATTGGATCAGTAGAACGATTTGAAGGTTTGGGAGAATCTCCGCATCACGCTATGGCATACAACGCACGTTCCGGTAATGTCCGTGACTATGGAGACGTGAACACTGCTCTAATGAGCGGCGCTCAAACTCTGCCCATCAGAGAGCAGCGGGCCGCCGACGCGCCGCTGGCGAACAGTTCAAAGCCACTGTCCGCTGCGTAGTCCAGCCAGAGCTCTCCCCCCCCCCCCCCCCTCTCTCCCTCTGGCGGCTCTTCTGGCCGCGACAGCAGCACTTACGGCGTGAGTCGCTGACAAGAAGACCCGGGCTGACGTCATCACGGCGTCATACCGTCGCCGTGGCCCGTCCGGACGACCGGCAGCAACATCCCGCTGTCGCTCCAGGAAAGGCCGGCTCACCCGCTCACGGTCGATGTCCCGTGCCGATGAGGTACGGAGCGCCATCTCGCGTAACGTGCGGCAGAGACGGGGAGGCGGCCGCGGAGGGGATGGACAAGGGGGGGGGGGGGAGGCGCTGGCGACGTACGGCGCGTCACGCAGAGTGACCACGAGTCGCCCGCTGGCCGACCGTGACCGTGAGGAAGAGCGTTGATCGATGGAGCATCGATTGACGGACGCAACAAATAAGGCTGTTAGCGCCGTCACGCTTGGAGCAGCTCGGGTTGGGGAATGTTTGCCGAAGATATACCGAAAAAGTGGGCTGAAATCGCACCCTATCAGCCTTTCACAACCGGACGTAGCCGTTAGACCCATGCTAGGTCTAACCGGACCCAGGCTTAGTCGGCCCGGGGTGGATTCAACACCGCGGTCACGGTACACTGCTGGCCACGCCCCGACGTCGAAGTCAGGCGTAAAGGGTTGTGATTCTGCTGAAATCACTCCATTTTACAGGCACCAGGGATAGGTCTAAAAGTAACCAGACCAAGGACGCATAGACCGCGAGATAAACGCTGGGCAGAGGACTCCCCAAACCTCGGTAAAACGCTCAACACTGCTACCTGCCATACAAATTTGCCGTTCATCTCACGTCGTTGCATCACAGTAGATATAAAAAGGTTATTCATCCCTCTTCTCCATTCCGCACTCCTTGTGAGCTACTGACCCAGTAATTCAGACGCAAAGACAAGGTTAAAAATATCAAGCCTTTGCTTAACACTGACGCAGAATGTTCACTATATATTTCCAAACAGCGAACAGTGTTCGTTATAATATTTGATGAACTCGCCCTTAAGCAATGGAACGATAACATCATTTAATGCTACAGACACCGCCTGGCCTGACTGACCACCACTGTGAGCTGTAGTAAGCTTTGATTGCCCGTGAGATGTCGTGGGCTTTGATTGCCACAGTGAGCCGCAGTGAGCTCTGATTTTCACAGTGGGCTGCAGTGAGCTCTGATTACCACAGTGAGTTACAGTGAGCTGAGCTGCAGTGAGCTCTGATTGCCAGTGAGCCGCGGTGAGCTCTGATTACCACAGTAGGTTACAGTGAGCTCTGATTGCCAGTGAGCTGCAGTGATTACCACAATAGGTTACCGTGAGCTCTGATTGCCATAGTGAGATGCAGTGAGCTCTGACTACCACAGTGAGTTACAGTGAGCTCTGATTGTCACAGTGAGTTAAAGTGAGCTCTGACTACCACAGTAGGTTACAGTGAGCTCTGGTTGCCATAGTGAGATGCAGTGAGCTCTGACTACCACAGTGAGTTACAGTGAGCTCGGATTGCCACAGTGAGTTACTGTAAGCTCTGATTGCCACAGTGAGCTGCCGACCTCAGTTCCGGCGCAAAGACATGTCCCTGGACCAACATCACGGCACCACATCAGTTGGTAAACCGTCACAACGCGGTTTACCTGGCATACAATGCCGAACTACAGAGCCATCACCAGCGAGCAGAGCACCGTACGGCACGACGCTATCCGCGCCGCAAACGTGGGCTCCTCAATACAAGGCACAATTGCAGCCTGGTGGGGTATCAAGTGGCAAACGTGGGATCCTCAATACAAGGTACAACTGTAGCCTGGTGAGGTATCAAGTGGCAGAAGCTGGGCGCATCAGACGGATATACCGAGTGGGGAGAGGGCACATCCACGTGTCACGGGATGCGTCCCAGCTAAATGTGCCAACTCTAACGCAAACGGTTCCGACTGGAAAATCACATTGCGATCTAAGGTAAAAATAAGGTGTCTCGCACGCCTAGTATCCATCCGGCTCGTGCGTCTGGTGCCACAAAATATATCCGTTTTGGTCCCAAATTCCGCCCGAGACAAATCATTATGTGAACCACGTTTGAGAAATCCGCTCAAGATAACGCCTCTGTGACCAGAAATATTTCCCTTTATCACATCCTGATTCCAATAGTCATTTGCCGCTCCTAAATGGTGAATTCAGCTAATGGATGAATGGCCCTGTCTCCATGCATATTTAAGCCAACAAACGCACCGAACTGACTGTTTCCAATTCTATCACGGTGGCACTATCTGTAAATCCACGCCCCGTAGAAATATTTACAACTAGACTTCACTGTCCACGTTTCCCAAAGTCGACTTAACTATCCACGGTTCCAGAAATTGACTTCACTGTCCACAGTTCCCAAATTCGACTTGGCTGCCCAAGATTCCTTAATCCGTTTAAAATAATTACACTAACTGTCTTGTCTTTGTCACCAACTAGACTCTTCTCTTACGCAGGGAGGAGTACAAAAAAAACTCAGTACACCGTGCAACTAGGTCAATCTACTGACATTCCTAAGATGTTGAAAAAGTTCATCTTTAAAAGGTCAAAAATCTGCCACGGGATCCGCAGGTACCTACATAAACACATACGTCGGCCTAATGTATTTGCTGTTATGTTCATCAAACCCTAGAGTCCCGACACTTCTCCCGGCGCAGGGCACAGATTCTCCCTCAGTGATATTTTGCTTGCCGCTAAGAAGTCGCTCGTCGCAGTGCCACGACATTTGGTGACTTTTCATCGAACTCATATGCACGTGCTGTGTCATACTCTCATAGACCTCGCTCACGCAGGGGTGGGAATGCCTCCGTTGTACTTTGGGGTAAATTAAGGCTGAAAACTCCAAATATACAGCCGTTAAAATGCCCCATGTTGGATATACAACTTAAATATTCAACAGGGGGGCGCTTGAGAACTAAAATAGGAGAGCCAAGTTGTGGGTTAAAGAAGAAAAGTGACTCTAGTGATGCCTGTTCCATAGTCGTTGCCTAGATCAGCTGATGTGCAATGTTTTAAACATCACAGATAATAGGCAAACAGCATATCCAAGTTTATGTCATGGGAAATAAACCACAACGGCGCGCGTCTCTGATCTAAAATCATCGTCGCTTTTTGTCCTACTGGACCAGCCAAGAATTGTATTTCGATTTCCTTCTTTCGATACATAAAAGACCCGCACTTTCGGAGAGGAACCATGTTCGTCAGATGAAATCTGTTCATCAAGTCTGGACAATGTCCCTAAAAAAAAACAACCAAAGTTGCTGATATTTTTCCCTGATACTTCACGCTCAACAGTCCATATTTTGTGTGGGTTTAGTAGTCAAGATCTGGCTGAAACGATTCGAATGACGTTTAATCAATTAAAAGCAGCCGCACGGTCCTAGAGGACTTGGAGGGAAAGGGGGGGGGGGGCACAATCTTCCCCGCCCCCAAGGTTAACGTAAATCTCAGAGCCCGCTGGGAATGTGGTTCACGCTTCACTTCAAGTACACGCTGTGCACACTGAACTCATTCCTTCGAACGTGCCGGCCCGTTAAGCACCGCATTTACGCTCCACGGTGAACGAGGCATTACGACATTACCGTTAGGTTGCAGACGCTTCGGCGATCCCCAACTGGTGTAAACCATCATTGGTCAGTTCCTGCTCTCGAAGGCAATTTATCCAACAGGTGAACGGCCAACGGCCCACCAATGACGTACGCGCGTGTTCTCACGTTGTCACGGTACGAGGCCACGCAGCAGCCAATCACAGGTCGAAACCAGGGACGTAATCGTCTACGACCTACTCTTAGAAAAGCGCACTTCTGCCACTCTGAGGGTGGTCATCTGTAAGCGTTGCCGGGGACGGCGCACTGGGTACATCTGCAATTGACTACGACGCGGCCGGTCCGTGGACGTGATTGCAGACAATGTTGGTGCATGCAACAGGTCGCATTGTCATTCGTTTCGGTAGTACGGTCGTGATATGGACTTTATATGAGTTTGGGCAGCAGGCGCAGTCACTGATCAGGCATTTCAACTTGTACATATTGTTGGCCATTTTCAGCAGTGAGTTAATTGTAGACAAATCGTTTTTCATTATTAAATACTGATAAATTGAGTGTGTCAGGAGCTGTCTACATGAGAAACCAGGGACATGAGCTGAGGGGGGGGGGGGAACAGAACTGAGTGAAGAATATCCCTGTGTTTGTCCCCAGCACCACATGACCACTAACACTGTGCATGACAGCAGCTTGTTCATAAAAGTCAAATGGCCCATTTTGAGTACAGAAAATGTACAAATGTAATTTTCAACCGACATGACCATGCCTGTCTTGCATATTGTTGGCATGTGTAGCAGTGCCTATGTTGCCGGGCTTAGTGTGCCATAATAAATGATATGTTCTGCCCTGCCTTTTGACCTCATGTGACCTTGATCAGCCTATGTTACTGGCTGCAGGCCACCCAAGTCAGGAGCAAATATTGCAGGTGAGCAGTGACCCAAATGCCCATTCTACCATGACTGAGTTGTGAGGCAAAAACTTTGTGATATGACAAACAAACAAACACAAGAAGCAGTGATATGACAAATGACATAAGGTGAATTTAATAATAAAGCAGCTCACACCAGTTCCTGGCACTGTACAATGCATGAATAGCAAAATGTTAATACATGACAGTTGCTGATGAAACTGCTCTTCATGAAATCATGTAGGTCAATCATAAACCAGTTGGTGAATGGTTCTAAAAATGCCTCAAAATAAATATGGTGCTAAGGGTCTTGTTTTCCATTACATTTTCATTTCCAGTAACTATAGCTTGTATGATATTTGGCTTTGCCCTAGCCTCTAAATCTCATCTTCATATGTGTGATGTGAATTCTGAGTATTTGTGATTAAGATGTAAGCTTGGCTCTGCAGTTGCCTAAAATTGTAGATACACATTATGTATAGCTGGACTGAAAGCATGTGTGGCAGCAGTAACTGTAACACACATGAAATAACTTTTACACCAAAATGAGATGGGTGTGCCTTCAGCAGCAGTCTTAAGGGGCAGATGATAAGCAACAATGCTCAAGTAGACCACATAAATAGCAAAATTTAACCATACTGCATCCTCATCCAGACACCCAGCTGGGCACAAATAATGGAACAAACATTTCCTTCAACACTTAGAAGAAAATTATTTTGAGAGGTCCATCATGCTTTGAACACAGGCTGATGACATGCTTCAAGTGAATTATAACCCTTGGCTAATAAGGACATAACTTAAATTTCAGAGAGTCACATAGTTTTTGAAAAGTGTAGAAAGACAGCTTCTGGCCTGAATGCTCCATTCAGCTCTGAGCAGTGTGTGCATACTATGTCCTTAGAATCATGAAATGTGCAGTCCAGTCCAAAAAAAGATCCACTGCACTGGATACTCATGTGGCATTGGTGAGGGAAACCTGGAATTTCCATGCACCTAACTAATGCTAGGCTAAATTATCCTGCCAAAGTATGCTAAATTTTCAAGTTATTTTGGCTTCATAAATGTTTCAGGAGTATTTTTAAGAAAAGGCTCCTATGCAGCATCATAACTGACCACCACACTCTTGAGTTTGGAAATATAGCTTGCATGGGCTGAAATCATTGCTGTAGTATTGTTGCTAACTGGGATGTTTTTTTCAAATATTGTGGCAGCAATTTTACAGGATGCAGGTTGCAAATCTCAATGCTCAGAAGTTGGATGACCAGTGGACACTAATTTCAGGACAGATAGTGAATGTTTTGTGTAATTGATAAGTGGTGCAGGCTCTTTCAGCCAAAGCATACCTTAATATCTTTTTCACCAAAAGAGATGAGTAGATTTAAAGTAACTTGGCCCGATCTGAGTTTCATGCAAACGAGCGTGACATTCTTTTCCCCGATGCTGCATACACATGTGGTGCAGTGGGCAATTACTTGCAGACTGGGAATATTGTCCAAAACGTATAGATTAAGCTCAGTCACGTTCAAATAACTTAAAAAAGACAGCATCCTTAAGTCATAAAATCTCTCAAAATCACACAATGAACGCACGAGAAACAAAAATGCACGAGCCATCACAAAGCCACGCCGCCCGTGATCTAGTGGGCAAAAGCAGTACACGCGGCTTTAATTTGTTACAACGTTTAACATTACCGTTCAAACATCAGAACACTTGTCAGAAAAGACTCACGGATATATTCTCTCCACTAACCTGGAGTAGATCGGCCCGTAATATATCAACGTTTATCACACAGCCCAAACTGTCACCAACGAACAACGCAAGTCATCCTGAATACAAGGTGTGCGCCACTTTCGTTTCATATGCGCCAGGTATTGCTCAGCTGATTCGGCAGTTGTGGCCACTAATCTAATGCTATCTGAAGTCAGTTCTAAGTCCAAACTCCACACTTTGAGATGATTTCGGATAACTTTTTCCTGATATAAAATTTTCATCATTTTGTCATAAATGACAACCTGCAATGGTAAGAAATCAGTCATAAAATGAATAAAAGCCGGTATATGCGCTGATATTCAGGCGCTTAAAAATCAGAAATCGCCCGGTAGCATTTGGGTGACATGTCACACGGAGCTCCCAATATTTTACTTTAAATTTGACCTCAGAGTGTAACTTTACGGGCCCAGATCTCAAAACAGGCGCAATATGATGTGCTTTGGATGATTCCGATGCTTAAAAATCCCATATAACGGCAGAAATGTGACGACAGGTAATTTTTGGATGATGTAGAGTCTCCGTCAATTCACTTTGAGCGGCGGCCTCTAGACGTCAGGACATTAGACCGATGTTATTTGATACGCTTGAGATGATTCTGACGCTTACAAATCCAGCATGGGGTGGAAGCTTTCGGGTTATATGGAGTTCTCGCTTATTTCACCTTTAAGTTTAACCTTGAATGGCAAACTTCAGAAGTCGGGGCTTTTGATGGACGTTAGCTTACAAACTGCAGACGATTCTAATGCTTGAAATTCTTGGTCAGGCTGAAATCAGCTTCGAAGTCAGCCTGAAACTTCCCTTAATATGGAGTTCCCGTTGTTCAAGCTTCAATTTGGCATTGAAGGCTCGTGTTATTGGCCCATTACCATCACATTCGGTACTTTTATGCCCTACTTGACCATTACTTCCCTCTTACATCAAAATCAGAGCGTGCTTTAAATTAAACTGCTAAAATCGCGGCTATTCCGATCGAGTCCACCGAACCCAACGATAAGTCATGCCCATTCTTCAGAAAGCTGCGAGGTTTCACCCATAGTTGTGATGACAATATTTTGTAGCTCCAGATACTTCTGATCGCTAAATAATATGAGCAATGCTCATTTATATTTCAATGTCCTCGTTTAGCGTCAGGTCTGGACGGTCTCTGACTTCCGGTGCGCAAAGCCCATCCCAATTAAAAGCAGGAAATTCGCATGACCTGCCAGCCTGTCGGATCGGGCACGGGGCAGACTCTATTTGACCATCATGCTTCAGGCGCAAGTCGCGCAGTTTAAACTCCGGGCATATAGGTCAAAGCTTCGGCATCTCACTGGGGAAAAAACTACTGATCGACGTAACCACCCCATTGTGTTGCGCATACACTCGCGTAGCGTTGGGATATAGCATGAATTCAAAATGTCATCTCACGACTGCCTGTCATCACCGAAACTTTTCGGCTGGAGACCTCCCAGCCAGTCCGGCAACACAAAATCCTCCCATAAACCGAAAATCATACTGAACGCCGCCGCAACCACCCTTTCTGTCCAGCATACAGCCATTTAGCCAAAGTCCAGACCCTGGATACTTTGTCTTTTGCACATGCTAAAACACAATGAAATATCTTAAAAACGTCACAACGTTCTCGACGCGAGCAAGGCACGCCAAAGTTTCGGTCGTCCCTTTCATCTTATCGCTTGAATAGAGATATCCCCTGGATGATGTGCCAATATATATATATATATATATATATATATATATATATATATATATATATATATATATATTCCCGTCTGCTTTTATTCCCTGGATGCTGAACAAAGAGAAGAGACACACGATTCTTTATTTGGCCAGTCATATTTACCTCGCCTGATTCCGACGCACCACGGCGAATGGGCAAATACAGAAGCAGAGGGTAGTCATACGAGCACTGCCGATGAACGCACGACTGCGCCTGTGCAATTGGTCATCTTATGCTCGCTTTGTCCGCACACGTGTTCAGCACGCATGTCTGCCCCTACAGGCCTGATAATTTGTATGTCTGTTTAGCGCACGCAAGCATGTCGCGATGTGTCTGCACCTTCTTTTGAGTGCGCATGGACTCGTGTACGTGTGGACACGTCCATTCGTGCACTGGCGTCTGCACATTCGTCTGGCACCACCCCGCCCGGAACTCAGCCTTGCATCTTATCTGTCTAACACTGACCATTGCCACCTGAAACCAGCCATCGCTGCCGGGAGCGTGCGCGAACACGACAAGCCTCACGGGCGGCTGCAGACCACAGCCCGCCGCTAATTTGGCACCGCCGACCCCGCCCGCGGGAGGGCGCCACCGCCGGCGGCGGTTCGGTGACTAGAGGCGACACGGGCGCAGCGCACGGGATCAGGAACTCACCTTCCAGCGTAACACCCTGGAGGACCCCAGTGACACAGCGCCGCCACTGGGGTCTCGAGAGGGGCCCTGCTCGCCCGTGCCACGGCCGCCCCGCCCCGCTCTGCGCCGTCCACGCGAGGCGATCAGCCGCGGGGGCGCGCGGCCGCTGGGTGCCGTCTGGGAGGCAGTCGCTTAGACTGAGTTAGAATCGAGTTCAGAAGCGAAGCCAGAGAAATCGTTGCTGTCACGTGCATCATGATCCAGTCGGCAGGCCCAACATAATGCTCGCAATTACAGAACGATTTGCGACGCCTTCCGTTATCACGTGCCGTCCAAATCGAGACCAATAGGACAATACTGGCGCACCCGAACCGATCACTATCACTCGCGAGCAGCACCGCGACTGCCACGGGACATCACCAGCCCACATCCGAGCACTCGATGTCCTCCAGCATATCCATATCCAACTCGTAGGACCCGATGCCGGAGTCCTCCCCGCATTCGCTGCCGCTGTCGCTGTCGGAATCGCTACTTCCCAGTGACGTCACGTGTGGCCAAGCGCGCGCTGTCGGCAGCAGACGCGTCTGCGCGGTCAGCAACGGAGACCCGAGTGAGCTGCTGGTCGCCAGGCGGGCGGCCAGCGCGCCGCTGGTCGGCGGCGGGGCGGCCCTAGCGCCCACCTTGACAGAACCTAGCAGCAGCCCCAGCACACGCTGATACAGCCGGCCAGCAGCGCCCTCAGACGAGGGCTGATCAAACTTGTGGTTTGCCGGCGCAGACAGAGATGGCACAGTACACCGGTCGGCTGTTGCTGGGACAGTCTTCAAACCGTGGCGTTCGGCGACCGGTGGAAGCTGCAGCCGCTCGGTGCTGACCGAGCGGGCCGTGGAAGCCCACGGCGAGCTGCTGGGAGCCTTAATTGGCTCCCACAGCTGGGAGAGCGGCCGCAAGCAGTTCTTGCTCCTTCCCAGTCTGCTCTTCCGAAGTGCCGCTGACTGCGACGGCTCACTCGCCGTCGACAAGGTGTTAGCGATCCACGCGGCCGGCAGCTCGTCGTTGATGTCATAGTACCACGTGGCCGAGGCGGGTCGGCGTGCCACCGGCGGGGGCCCGTACGCCGGTCGTTGCTGCTGCTGCTGCTGCTGCTGCTGCTGCTGCCAGCCTTGGCGGTTACGGAAGCTGCGGAGCAGCGAACGCGCCGCCTGGCGACAAGGCTCGGAAACGCTGCGCCGCAGGCTCGTCTGGTCGCTGGCGGCTTTTGGCGGTGAGGGCCACACTGGCGTGGTGCGGGGCGTGGGGGACGCGGCCCGGGTTGCCACAGTGGCAGCACCATCCCCTCCGGTCCCCCGCACAGCCTCCGTCCCCTCCTCAGCTCCGTTCGGCTCCTGGCAGCCGTCGCTGTCCAGCTCGGGCTCGGAGGGCGAGGCGCTGGAGCCGCCGTCGACAGGGCTGCGGCGTCGGGGCCGCCCCAGCCGCCGCTGGAACTGCTCGCTCTGCATCACTAGCTGCTGGACGATCGACTCGACCGACTGCAGGTCCTGGGCACGCTGCAGGCCCCGCGCCGGGCCCGTCTCGGCCGGCGGCGGCTCGACCGGCGGCGGCGGCGGCGGCGGCGGCGGCGGCAGTTGCTGCACGTCTGCGCTACCCTCGTCCGAACCTTCCTCGTCAAGGTCGGCCAGGACAGCTGCGGCCGGCGCCGCCTCGTGGTGCTCGCCCTCGACGATCTGCGCTGAGACAGGCGGCGGGACACGTGGCTCTGGACCGGCCGAGCCAGCTTCCGCGGACAGCTGGTCCTGAAACAAGCGGCAGTCTGTTGGCTGAGCGCGCCGGTTGATGGGATGAAATACGTTGGCTCTACGTTATACGTTGGTAGGAGGCGCTCCAACGGTTCCGGTAAGGATCGGCTGAGGTGCCGCTTTAGCCGGCCACCGTGTGCTAATGTGGCAGGCCACGAGGTAAGTCAGGTGCCGCTTTAGCCGGCCACCGAGTGTGCTAATGTGGCGGGCCACGAGATAAGTCAGGTGCCGCTTTAGCCGGCCACCGAGTGTGCTAATGTGGCGGGCCACGAGATAAGTCAGGTGCCGCTTTAGCCGGCCACCGAGCGTGCCCATTCCAAGTCGGGTAGAATGGCATTCATGGTACGTTGAACACAAGTGGAGGGAGTCTAGTCTAGGACCGGGAGATTCAGTACAACAGTAAGCTTTCACAAGCCTTCATTACCGATACTGAGTATCAAACACATCGTGGCAACGTCTGGCACAAACACTGCATCAAGCCACCAGCCGGCCTCCCCACCCACATCATCACCGCACGTACCCCGGCGCTGGCCGGCCGGCCATGCGTCTCCAGCTGTGGTTGCCGTCCCTGCGGCCGCGGCGGCGTGGCGTCGGTGCTGCGGCGGGCGGCGGCGGCGGCGGCGGCTCGCTTCGAGGTCCTGCGCCGCTGCAGGTAGTCAGGGACGGAGTGGTGTCGCCGCTGCTGTCGGATGATCTCGCCTGGACCACGGTGACGGAAGCACTCGTCAGGTGGGCGGCACCGACAGGCGCCGATGTCGCGCCACAACGGCTGCAGCACCAGCGGACTACGACCACACTCTGCGAGGAGCAGCGGCACGCTTTGGCACACACAGCACACATGTATACATGCATCGATGCAGCATATTGAACAGCGACCCGACATGAGTCGATGCACGCCATCCATGTAATTATGCACTGAATACGACGGAAGGCACTTAGTTTTTAGAACGTTGTCACGTACGTTCCCTTAGCGTCAGCGAATAGCGCAATCACAAGTCGTTTTATTGGTAGAGTCGGCTGGGCCCACTGGTCTTTTCAAACAATCTGTGAGCACCACGGCTCTCACCATTCTCCCGCCGCTGACCCAGCTTCATCACCAGCTCGCGCGCGTGCTTTGGGATGTCGTCCCCGTAGCTCTCCAAAATGGCGTTCTTCAGTCGGACGGCCCATTGACGCTTCTGCTCTACCGTCCGCGCCTGACGACAGATGGCGAAAGTGATGTCAGCTTCATGACTGTAGGTGACGCTAGTTTCCCATCTTCGGCCAGAGGCACGCCAGCGACGCGTGGCAGCACATCAAAGGCTATCTGCGTCACCAAATCCATGTGCAAATTGGAACTGGCAATATTTTTTCTACGGGGATCAAGGGAGGGACGCGCCGGGCAGGCGGGAGTAATTACCTGAAGCGTATATTGCTGTTTGGGGTCGTCGAATGGTAAAACTTGCAGGCTGCTAGGCTCGCCAGGAACACACTCTATCAGCATCAGGTTGGAACACTGAAATGCACAGACATGGCAAATAAAAGATCAACACGCTCGCATGTTACACGGCACCTATCCAAAAACAACGTCCGGGAAATCAGACTACGTTGTTCATGCCGAATGCACATAAATGATTACTGCTCCTCGTTTATCACGTGGAATCAGCTGCTAAAACGCGGTAATTCGATGCACGAAAGGAGATCGAAAGAAGACACCGTCTCACATCAGCTTACTGATGCCGGTTCAGCGCTGCCAGCGACGTGTCATTACTTGAACCGCCGTGGCGTCCATGTCCCACCGATCTAAGCCAAGCCCCGCACATCATTTCATCAAACCTATCGCTCTCTTTCTCTCCTTGCAGACGGCAAGTCAGACAAGAACGCCACTGTTACCGAACCAGACCGGTGTGCCAGCCCGCACCATGACAGGCGTCTTCGGCCCTCACCATGATGTGCGTCTTGTAGACTAGAGCGGCGCCCTCCCGCCGTTTTGTGATGAGAAGCATGCGCTCGAACAGGAACACGTGGCGGCGTATCCTGGCGCGTGGCATGCTGAAGGTCTCCTCGGCCAGCAGCTCTCCGTACGTGGTCAGGTCATCGCCCTACGCAGGAGAGCGCGAGCGGTAGTCGCCACTTGTTACGCGTGGATGGATCCATTCTCATCGGATCGTGCACATCAGCCCTGTTCTGGACACGTGTGCACATCGACAAATACTGAGGGGTAAGAGTCTGTCGTTTAAGCTGTAATATTTGCGACATTGACACTTCGTTATCCGCGGCATTTTGGCAGAGTTTCGGCCTTAGAAGTACTTTGGCCTGAGCCGTCGCAATTGTTGCGCATACACATACCAGAAACGGCGCGCATCAGATGAGGGTAGCGATTTGACCGTCTTGACCGTCAACACATGCAGCTTTGGGTGGGTGACCAGACAAGTTCCGCGCACTACCATTGGACAATAATTCACCCCAGTGATTTGCGGTGCGAATTACGACTCACATACTATCAGAGACGAGCTTCACTGTAAAAAACAATGTCAAATGGGTGGTCAAATGTAGCTTTGCATTATTGAGATTATCGTACTGTTTTCGAGACACCCTCCCCTTTCCTACGTTCACGACGGTTCACAGGGTTCAGGCAGAGCTCCAAACGGAAGACATAGTGCCATAAAATCGAGAATGAACATATAAATTCTGCTACCCGGCATGATTAAGCACCTCCTACTTGAGTTCTTATGGATTTATTAATCCGCCTTCTTCGACCGCTCAGCGTTTACCCAGCCATTTTTCTGCGACTTACAAGCAGCCACAAAAAATCGCACCTTGGTCTCGGTCGCCCGACATCTCACACCTGCCGTCCACTCACACCTGCCGCCACCAGCGTGTCTGCCCTGTTTTTATTGTTCGGTTCGTCCCCGGCCGCCGCAGAGCTTTGTCTGCCGCGCTGCCGGCCGCGGTCACGGTCGCCACCTCAGCGCCCGGCTATCTTATCGGCACGGACCGGGCCGGCCGGCCGGTCGCCTAATCTGTACTCGAGCCCCGACGTTAAACAGCGTCCTGCGGCTGCAGCGGCCATCGCCGCCGGAAAACGTGCCGTGGCAGGCGGCCGCCAGGTGTGGAGAGACTCGTGCGCGGGCCAACTGCCAGCGGCGCATAGGCTGCACGGGCACGGGCGTGGTCACCTGCACGGATGCTCTCTCCCAGTGAGGCAGCTCCGTTAAATTCATCGGAGTTGGAGGGCATAGGTAGATTTTGGAGAAAGAAGAGAAAACTATCATAACGGTACGGCCATTTTTAGGTCATTTCGAGTATCGTTGAGTGTTCTCACCTGCCAGTGTCGCATACGGCTCTGGATAAAATCTGTCGGTGTCGCATCATGCTCTGGATCTCACCTGCCAGTGTCGCATCAAGCTCTGGATCTCGTGCACGCGGACGGCATGCTCGTGCCGCCGCTTCATGTCGTTGATATAGCCGGCTAGTTCGGTCATCGTCCGCAGGGCGGCGCTGGTTGCCGCTCGGGCCTCCTCGGACAAGCTCGCGCTCTGCGACATCAGGTTCTGGGGATGGGCAGGGGGCGATATCAGACGTCAGCAAAGCTCGAACGACGCAAACTCAGACGTCGGAATCAAAGGGTCAAAGCGTGGAGTTGTGGTGTACATAAGTCAAGAAGCCTGTAATGCGGCGAGTCTCCATTTTCCTCGTGCATACGCTGCGTCTTGTGCTGTCAGCTCGGGTCAAAGTATTAAAGGCTTAGAAGATCCATCCGAGTGTACCGCCGTGCGCGCGCCGCCGGGCTCGTGCCCCGTATTGCTCGGTGTCTCTGTCCCTATGTAGGCTGGGCCTCGGGGGACGATCGCCCCATATAACCCTCTAATAATAATGTTGTATATAAAGTAATACCATTATGCATCATGCAGAAAGGGGCTCTGATCGAAACCAAACTGCTAAAAATGTAATGAGCACATTATCCCCAATATTTCTCCTCAGTCACTCCCCTGCCCCTTTCCTGGCTTCCTAGTGTATATCGATTACGATATTGGTTTCATTTCCCCGGTATCGATTTCATGCCTTTGCACCCCATTTCTGTTGCCTTGGAATACTGAATATATGCAACACAACATCTGCAACGCTGAAGTTGCGCAGAGCGAGCGCCCGTTTTGGACGTGCCGGACGCCCTGAGGATGTTCGAATCGCTCAGCAATCCAGCAGTCTTGACTAAGCCACTTGGGCTTTTGCCTGTGGACTGCTGATGCCCTAAACAAGCAAATAAACAAACAACAAGTTCGCATTGGAGACACTTTGCAACCCAGACATCTGGCTTCAAGAGCATTCCAAGGTGTGGGTATCTGCGTTATGTATGCTTTGTATCTACACAAGCTACGAGCGAATATTTTCGCGTGCACCCATGCATACACCCTGAGGGTCACCAATATGCTAATTAAGGCGCCTGTAGTTTGAACCACTTGCTAATGATCGACCATTGCTAATAAACACCAATGGCACGAACATTTATGCCTGCTACATTCAGCGTCACGACATGCGGTATGGAGACTCAGCCTTCACATCGCCGCACCGGTGCGGAAGATAAAAGGGAGATAATCCATTCGTGGCGTAAGTATTAAATTTCTGCACTTTATTACAATTGCCGTCAGAAAATGTCGATTACATTAGGAGGAAAAGCCGTATCTTAATAGTGCACCGATCCAAATTGTCGTCTCAGCATTTTGATGGCGCAACAAATGTGCGGTTTATAGAGCATTTGTGCAGCATAGCGGACTAGCACATTAAAACAACCGGAAGAAGGCTCAACCACATAACCTTTCAGTCTGAAGATTCCACCGCTGATGGTGTCCATTTCGAAGTCAAGGAAGCTGGCGCATAAAATGGAGTACGCGGTGACTTACATAAGACAGCTTTACCCGACTGACAAACAGAGACGGTAGGCAGTGTGCAGTATCACATTGTGGTGAAAGAAGTTGGCCATTTCGTCCTCCACTGCACAGCCATAAGTTCCTGTAGCGTTCGCTGGAAAAAAACGTTCCCAAGGCCATTTCGGCTAAACCAACTTGCTCTAGACAAAAGTTGAGATTATCATCATGCCGGTCCGCAATAATCTGGTCAGAAGACGGCTCCTTGGTATCATGCAGACCGTAATAATCTAGTCAGAATACGCCTCTTCGCCAGGAAGTCAAACAAAGCCCGCACAAAAGGCCGACAAAACCTCTAGTGACGCATAACAAAGGCACGAGACGTGAAGAGACAGAAAGCAGCGCGACATAGATGAACGCAGAGAGGCCCCCGAGGACAAAAACACCCAGACACTGGCCCGTCAAAGCGTGATGACGCCAATCCACGCTGGCTGCGACTTGCCTGCAGCAGCAGATGGTACTTGAGTATCCTCTGGACGGGCTTCAGCAGGTACGAGCCCAGCGGCAGCGTGTGGCCTAAGCCGCGCGTTCGCGGAGCGTCCGCCGTGAACTCGGTCCCTCGCCCGAGACCTCGAGAATATCATCAGGTAACGTCAGCACCGACGCGAGTCCTGAGAAACGCCTGACGTCAGGTCAGCGCGGAGACGGTCCTGAGAACGCACGTCATGTCAGCACGGAAACGGTCCTGAGGACGCACGTCATGTCAGGACGGAGACGGTCCTGAGGACGCACGTCACGTCAGGACGGAGACGGTCCTGAGAACACACGTCATGTCAGGACGGAGACGTCCTGAGAAACATACGTCAGGTCAGGACGGAGACGGTCCTGAGAACACACGTCATGTCAGGACGGAGACGGTCCTGAAACGCACGTCAGGTCAGCACGGAGACGGTCCTGAGAACGCACGTCAGGTCAGCACGGAGACGCTCCTGAGAACGCACGTCAGTGAGAACGCACGTCAGGTCAGCACGGAGCCGGGCTTGAGGACGCACGTCAGGTCAGCACGGAGGGGCTTGAGCCCGCACGTCGTCAGGTCAGCACGGAGCGGGCTGTTCTTTGAGAAACGCACGTCAGGTCCGCACGGAGACGGTCCTGAGGACGCACATCAGGTCAGCACGGAGACGGGCTAGAGGACACGGGTCAGGTCAGAATAGTCACGATTCTGAAACCCACGCCAAGGCTGCACGGACACGGTCCTGGAATGCATGTCAGGCCGTCGAACGCTTCTAATGGATAATTAGTCAAAGGTGAAACCACGTCAGCGAGTTATGCCCGTCCCTGACAGATACATGCTACAGCCTCAACCGCCACCCATCGGGGCAGAGTTCGGCATTCCTCGCCTCCGCTTCTCTCTCTCTCTCTCTCTCTCTCTCTCTCTCTCTCTCTCTCTCTCTCTCTCTCTCTCTCTCTCTCTCTCTCTCTCTCTCTCTCTCTCTCTCTCTCTTTCTCTCTCTCTCTCTCTCTCTCTCTCTCTCTCTATCTCTCTCTCTCTCTCGTCTCTCCTCTCTCTCTCTCTTCTCTCTCTCTCTCTCTCTCTCTCTCTCTCTCTTCTCTCTCTTCTCTCTCTCTCTCTCTCTCTCTCTCTTCTCTCTCTCTCTCTCTCTCTCTCTCTCTTCTCTCTTCTCTCTCTCTCTCTCTCTCTTCTCTCTCTCTCCTCTCTATCTCTCTCTCTCCTCTCTCTCTCTCTCTCTCTCTCTTCTCTCTCTCTCTCTCTCTCTCTCTCTCTCTTTCTCTCTCTCTCTCTCTCTCTCTCTCTCTCTCTCTCTCTCTCTCTCTCTCTCTCTCTCTCTCTCTCTCTCTCTCTCTCTCTCTCTCTCTCTCTCTCTCTCTCTCTCTCTCTCTCTCTCTCTCTCTCTCTCCTCTCTCTCTCTCTCTCTCTCTCTCTCTCTCTCTCTCTCTCTCTGAATTCAAGGCTCTCTCTCCCTCCCGCCTTTGTCGTGCTCTTGCGCTCCGGTGCTGTTAGCAGCCGGCTTTTCACTCAGCTCGGGACTAGCTGTATCCAATTACGTGGCGGGCCGGCGCCGTGGCTTGTGTAATCCAGCAGCTGGCGGTGACAAATCATAGGTCGGCCGCCGCAGCTGGCTGCAGATTCGCTAATCGCATTGCACCTGCCACTGGTGCATTCGGATGTGGCCGGGTGCGGAGATGGTGAGGGTGCTGACGATCAACCGCAGCCACGCACGCATCGGAGCGGAGAATTTGAGGTCGGATATCAAAAACTCCCTGGCATGCATGTTAAGAGTACAATTCACTTCAAGCCAGGTATATCCACATATCTAGCGCAAACCGCTTCAAACTGGACTACCGTCTTCAATCTTGAGTGGTCCGGACATGACAGTAACTACAGATGGCCTCCTACCGCCTGTCGTGGCTTCGACATGACAGTAACTAGAGTTGGCCTCCTGTCGCCTGTCATGGCTTCGACATGACAGTAACCAGAGCTGGCCTCTTGCCGCCTGTCGCGGCTTCGACGCGAACGACGGCTGGGTCACTGTGTGGTCTCCCAACTAGTGGGCCAAAACTGTCAATAAAGGTATTCGCTTGCTTGTATTGCACCAGACAAGGTAATCGTTTGCAATTCGAAGGAGGCGGTGTGGGGAAGTCAGCTAATCAGTGACCTGCCCGGTTTGAGCATGGTTTATGTTCACATTAACACTCAGAGAACTGCGTCCTAGCGCGATGACATCATGGTATGCATATCATTTGGAAAACCGGACCCGACCTTAACTGAACATCGAGTTCACATCAAAAAGTGGCTCCCTGAATCCGGTTCTTGTCCAGAACCAACGCTATTGGAGAAGACCTTGTAAGCTGTTGGGTGATTGAGAAGGCTTTCTCGTTTAGCTCCGACTTTCTTGGCACTGGGCTCGGGTCAGATGCCTTCATGTGGAAACTTCCTTCCGAGACAGACATTCATATATACATACACATACATACATATACATATATATATATATATATATATATATATATATATATATATATATATATATATATATAACTTCCAGCAAGGTATCGGACAGTTGGCATCATGCAGGGGGCTAGACGATCGAAACGATCCGAAAGATGCGCCAGCTCACCTCAGTTGACATTACCCATGTCCGCACCATGTCACCACCACATCACGTCACGCACGTTACCACCATGTCACCACTAACCTAGCCATAAAATGTGGTCGTCTCTGGCGTGACGCCGCTACGCCATGATTCCAATTTACAACTGCGCAGGAACAGGCCACTGAACCGGTTGCCATCCGCCCTCCGAGCCCCGGTCATGCTCATGAAGCTGCCACAAGTGTTGCGTGGGTCCACGGATGGCTGGCTCGCCCGGAGGACATGACTTGCCGCCGGTGCCCCCGCAGGTCCGTTCTGCCCCGCGGGGCGGCGCTCATGTCGGTGCGCGCCACGCTCTGTTTGAACCCACCGTTCCCACCCCGGAACAGTGAATTGGGGTCAGCTCCAGCACGGACCGCGCTGCGGCGGCCGGCCGACCGCAGCGCCGCCGGCAGCGTACGCTGCATAGTACGGAACGTCGGAACTCGAACGGAACACGCGACCTCCGCCAAACGCCGGCAGAACACCGGCCCACCTGTTCCAGAGCACGGGACCGCCAGTTCCAGAACGCTGGACTGCCTGTTCCAGAACGCCTGACTACCTGCCCGGGGTAACGGAACAACGCCGGGATCCGGTTTCCCGTTGCATCTTGGTGCAGAGCGAATCTAAGGCACGCTTACACTGCATGGAACGCTATGAGCACGAACACGTGATCACAAACGAACATCATCATGTTCCTTTCACGTTCCCAATGCTGCCGCGTGGATGGCGGGGGAAACTGGCCGCTGTAATCCCCAGCTCGGCTGCTATGAACAAGCTTAGCCGTCCGGTAAATGACAAAGAAAGAATAAAAGTTAATCAGCTCTTTTTCCCGGGATCGGGGTGGGTAACAAACGGAAGTGTTGGTCGTTATGGGAGCATTGTCGCCACAACGGCGGACCGTGACCTCGGTATTGATCACCGATCAAGCCTGGTCCATTGTTCCAAACCTTACTAGACTTGCCGCATGAACAGTTTCTCAGCCAGACACAAACAAACTCGCTGCGCACCGTATTAATAAGTTTCGTATCGCGATCTTTCTGTCGGCCAGGAGTTTGCTCTTCACGATGCCTTGCATGTTCCAGCCCATTTGACTGCTGTGGAAGACCGGGCAAACCCGAAAGCATTGTAGTTGTTCAAATTTGTTGACGGTGAAAGGCTATTGCGAAGATAGCTTTCCGTTCCTCCCAAAAAAGCACAGGCGTTAACAGTTGTTTGTCACAAATGCATGACCAGCAGTCCCGTCCCCGGATGTCAAGCGGCGCGTGCACGGCATCGGGTCAGGGGCACGCTAGGCCCGCCGGCGGTGCCGCCGCAGCAGCGGCTCCCGCGCACCTCACACCGTCGCCACAGCTGCCGCGATGCCGCGCCGCGACCCCGCCCAATACGATCGCGTTCTGCCAGAGCGCGGCTGTGCCCCGGGGCAGGGTGTCCCTACGGTGGCCGCTGAGCCCCTACGTGGAGCCCCCGCCGCGTGTCATGGGCGAGGGAAGCCGCTTAAGACTGGGGACTGGGTATGCTTCGGACTCTTTTTTAATCAGGTTGCCTGCCGTGCATAACGCTACGTTAACGCTGCATCCTCTCACAGTGCGTGCGTGTGGGGGAGGGGGGACAAGTCATCGAACCTGCCCTCCCCTTCCCCTGCTTTCAGCGCCCCTGCCGCGCTGCTTATGTGCATAGCCCCGCAGGTAAGGACCCTCGCGGGAGGGAGTAGTGGACGTGTGCCGTGTGGTGACGCCACGCGTCGCCGGCCACCTCAGGGGGGGGGGGGGGTGAGTGAGAGACACCACCTCGCACTGGGGCCGCCGCCGGTCGCTGTCCGGCGTCTAATGGCCCCGATTGGCCTGGGGCTGCCCCCCCCCCCCCCCCCCCCGACACCGTGAGAACGCTCCCAGCCGGGCGAAGAGGCGGCAGTGCTGGCCACCGACGGCATCGGCGATGCCGCAGGCCGCCGGAAACGGCAGTCGCTGGCACGGAAGAGGTGCTTGTGCTTGCGGCATTGCCACTTGTGAGTGCCTTGTTTTCTTCTTGTTCTACATCGCATTGCCCTGTAACGTTATCAGCCATGTGGCACTGGATGCGAAGAAAACATTTGGTGCCTGAGTGATCAGAGCAGCATAGGACCGCTCAGTTTTTTCTCCCTTCAATGATTGTCCTGAGACATCAGTGTCTTGAAAATAAACGCTCAGGCGATACGGGTGACGATACCTGGTAACCAATTCGCAATACCTGATATCCTCTAATCTGCTGCGGATCGCCGAAGGGAGCTCCGGGCATATTCGCACCCCGTGGGGCGATATGTTACTTCGCGTCGAGTCCCAAATCGGAGGGCGATGCGCTCCCTCGTGTCGGGTTACACATTCAGTGATGTCTTTCCTCGCTTTTCCCCGGATTCCATGGTTTCCACCTAAAACTAACCTGACTCCTCGACAACGAGATAATAAAATGGATGCTAGTGCTGCGCCTTGCGTCGCACTGGCAATTGTATTTCAGGATGGGGATCTGCATGTACACGTACAGCCTTCACAGGATGGTGACCTGATGTGATCCTGGTGGCAGTTTTCCAAATACACAGAGGTGAATATAGCTGGCTGTTAGCCAGACTACTTGTCACGCTATCGTGGCTTCTTGGCTGCCGCTCAGAGAAAACTGGCTGGCGGGGCACCCCGCCCGGGTTGTCTGCGTCATCGGCGTCACTCAGAGCGCCGGGCGCTCGTTCCACACTCGGCTCCGAGCCCGGACTCAGATGGCCGGGCGCTCGTTCCACACTCGGCTCCGAGCCCGGGCGCGATGCGGGCGAGCGTGTCGGGAAAGCCACCCACGTGACCGGTGATCTGATAGCCCGTGCACCTTTCGCGCCGCTGCCACCCAGCCGCTGGCCACAATCAGAGCGGCCGCTGCCGCTAATGAGGCCGAAACGAGACGTCACGTGACTAGAGGGCTCAGTCCCGTGACCGGTGCGACCGGCTCGGACGAAGGGATTGCCCGAATCGGCGTGGCACTCCGACAAAGGCTTGGTTGAATGGGAAGTGAGCAGTGCTGCATTCCAGATCCGCCCTGATTCATCAGGACGGAGGTCATCGCATACTTGTATCACGCCCCCGGAAGCTCCACAGATTTCATGCGGCAAGCGCCAGATGTGAACGGCTACCTGACTTGTTTGTTTGCATCTCATCGATACAGGGCTTCCGGCACTTCCACAAGCAAGCCTCGAGGGCCTCCGAACGTCTGATACTTTTTGGCAGTCTTCGTCAGCCGTCGAACCAGCGTCGTTTATCAGAAGATTGGTATGCAGGCAAACGTGAATAGTGCATATCGCAACTCGATCCAGCAGCCTGTTAACTTTGAATGGAAATATGCGATATCTTTATCATTTATGGCTAATGGATAAGGCTATTGTTCTTTCGCCTTGAATAACGCGGCCTGCAACCGGAAATGGGACGCCGCGGTGGCATCGGAAGCCGTGGATTAACCGTTTACAAGTCGCGGCAATTTAGCCAATTTCAGGATGAAGGTTTCTCTGTACCCCAATCTTCAAGTCGTATTTGCATTGTGATTTATTTTGTGTTTTCAGCAAACACAGGCAAAGGTAGCGCACTGTTTAACGGTTAAATTTATGTATCGGGCATGCGATCATCGTCAGTGTCCGGTTCAAATGATGAACGCTAACGATATCAATTTGGCTGATGGTTTTGTGGGGCTCGATATATCATTTATTCGATTCGTCCAAATCGCTAGAGTAAACAATGAACCTATGACGGAAAGCAGGCAGAACAGGGTGAGAGGTGATGATACACGGTTTTTGTCTAGTCAGGGCCATGAAAACCGTCCGTTCACGGCAGCTGTGTTAAATAAGAACGCCGCTCCGCAGCCTCGCGCATTACGCCTGTTGCTGCGGCTTCAAGAAATCCGTATTTTTATTGCAACGAGCTGAATGAACGACGACTGTTGGCGTTATTTAGCGCCACTTTTTCACCTCACTAAACGGTGAAAATGATTCGTTTGCTTTCGAAACAGCCGACCTAGCTGCGATGGGCGCTCCGTCGGTTTCTCCGATCAAGCTTTTCACCATCCAATTAGCCGTGTGCTCTGTTGCGAGCGAATGGATTCACACAAAGCATGCATGTCGACAGCGTCGGGTTGACCGGTAATGATGATCGACCAGCTCTGTACGCCCAACCCACTGCCCGCTCCGTGACGGCCGACCGGCGCACGCCGCTACTGAAGCCGGAATGGCCGCAGGCTGATCTGGGAAAACTCACCTCACGCGGCGTGGGCGTGAGAATCACAGGTCGTGCTGTGGTGTCTTCCTGGCGCCGGGGGAAATTAAAGGCCCTGTCCGCACCGGTTCGGTCCAGTTTTGTCGGTACGGTGGTGGAATGCTGATGAGCGAACGTGATGCACGCGAGATGTGCCAGTTTGGGTGCAAGATTGTCACAATGCGCTGAAAAGATCGCCCTGAGAACGAAAATAGATCAGTCGTGACCGCAATGTATCTGTTCGGCCTGACGCGTGACCGCTCTCTTTCCATGGGCGCGAAAACAGACGACATAGAAAGGGGTTTCTCCTGTCGCTCCCGCTATTTCACGCCTTCTCATAAGAACTGGTCCAGGCAGGTCGGAGTGGTGGACAGCAGAGTGGTCCCGGCTAAATGGATCTTAAATAGACGGCGAGATTGCAGCAGCATTTGACGCAAACGTGTGTGCTTGTTCAGCTCGGGTAAATAGCACACTTGCTGATTGCTGGGATTTCCAATTCCACTAGATGTAACGGCGCGAAGTGGCAGCACGTTGCACCTGTGGTAGTTACTGTTGCATTGAGGTTTTCCGGATAAAGGTGTCAAGATTGAATATGTTCTCAGCAATTAGTGCGGTGAATAAACGAACTCGGTCTGGCACAGCGCTCCGCCGTGCCCAGTAAATTAAACAGATATAGCAGAAGAGTGAAAATCTGCATTTAAGCCAAAAGGCTGTGAGCTACTGGTTCTTCGCCATAATAAGTGCAGACTTCTAGAACCTTCAAGATAATTGCTCTTGTGCGGCATGCTGCTTGTTACGCGCGTTCTCGATTTTCTGTGACATCAGAAGTCGTGAAAAGGTGAAGAAAACAACGACGTGTGTGAAGGCGACGATGACCCGTCTTGACGGGTATGCCCATGACCTTGACAAGCATGGCCAGCAGCCGGTGGTAGCGGTCCCGCTTAAGGTCAGGTGATGTCTGAAAACAGAACGGACCGTGCCGAGCATCGCGATTCGTCAAACTTTCGTCACCAAATTCTGCCGTTGATCTGAAATTGCGCAGTCGGATGGTAGGGGCCAGGGTCCACTTAACAAGCCCTGCTGAGCATGAGCTCCGATCCCAGAAATTTATCCATTCAAAAACCAGAGGGGTTTAGGTCTTAACGGCACGGCTGTGAACTGCACCGAATGGCCTTGAAGACAGCTTTTTGTGTTCAAAGTTCCATACAACGTGGGACACTCCCTTTGATGAACACAATGAAGACACACATTTACGAAGAGCGTTTAAACCGCTCGAGGAACACAGATAAAACGGCAAGCAGCAATGGAGCACAGCGCAACGAATATCAACTTTGAAAAAAGCAACAGCAAACGACAACGCGGACCTCAAGGTATCAGAATATCTGTACATACGTAGCCTTCGTCTGAGACTGAACATGAACGTCGTCATGAGACCTAGTTTGAGCTTCTTTTTTTTGGTAATGTTCGTTTAGAAATGGTTCATTTTATATTTGGATGGACACTGATTGGCAAATCCCTCCTCGGTGCGCGGCATCGAAATCTTTCTAATTAGCCGCCTCGGCTTTGAGCAGCCTTTAGCACAGTTCCGTACACTGAGTATAAGGACATGAGAGAATAAATAGCCAGACTCTTCGTGTTGTTCTTGTAATGTTCATGATGCGTGATAATCGGGGTAAGTATTTTTCCACACGGATGTAATTCTTGCTCGGACTGTTGTCCTACTCTGGTGTGTTAGCATGCACATGACGTTTCAGCCAGTTGACTGCCCAGCCATCGTCAGGTGTTATGGAGTTGTTAGGGCTGGATGACGTTTCACTTCATAACGCTTGGCGACAGCCGGAGGATTAGCTGGCCGAAACATTGAATACATACTAACATGCCAAATGTTGTATACATACTAACACGCCAAACGAGGACAATGGTATTATTAATTATTGCATTCGTGATACTAATACGTCGCCTCAGTCTTTCTGTAAAACTATAATCATCTAACCTTGTAACCGGTACGGGTCACCGTAACTTCCGGCTTAGCAGCCTGTGTTTTGTGCAGCCATTAGCGCACCTAGTACCGTGCATCGATATTAGTGTGACAGCACGAATGATGGCCTATTTTGATATCTTCTTGATCGTAGTAACTGCAGATATTTCCAGCATTTCCTGGCTTCACGTGTATGAGTTTTTAAATGGCGCTTTTTTATTAATCCTGCGTTTTTCGACGCCACGAGTAAATTTTTAAATATCTAATAATGACGATACAGCAAATATTTGCTTGACAATATAGTTTAACCAGGCCCTCCCAGTATGCTGAAGGTCGATAACTGTCATCATAAGAACTCTTAATTAATGATAAACAAATGAACACACAAAAATGCATGTGGCAAAACACAACATACCAGTACATAAAATCAACATATATACGTACATATGTATACAAATAAATATATATATATATATATATATATATATATATATATATATATATATATGAATGTTTGCAGTTATAATGACACAGTGCACAGTACCGCCGCACGTACCTTGGGTAGTTAGTGCAGTAGTCTGTGTACACGGCGAATTGGCCCTGGTGGCTCACGAAACACTCAGCCACCATCAGCGGATCCAAACCGCACGGCTCCAGAGCACACAGGAACTCCCTAAAACAGAACAGAAACATTGTGCTAGTGAAACCGTACAACGGTAACACGTACGGAGCAGTGTTAAATGTGGCGATGTTGATAACTTCCGGATTATTCTGGATTGGCTGCAGTCGCTAAGAAAAAGCAACAGATGATTGCCCCACTTGAAATACTTGTAAACTTATCATCATATCCTGAGAAAAACTAGCATAAATAGAATTACAAGCGCGTGCATGCCTGCTTCGCTGCGCTAAGTTGAAAGCACAGAAAATTTAGGATTATGCATGTTTCGCAGTTGGATTCACGCTTCTGGCTGCTCTAGTTGCCGAAATATGGCGCAAAATGCGAATAACCCTCGGAAGTGGCTAAATTCATCTTGTTTGTTCATGCACGCGTGACACACAGCTCGTGTGACTTGACAATTAATGTCGCGTAATTGTCTCTCCGATTCCCTATCACGGCATACCGCTCCCCAATGACTCCGTGCCTTTGGTGCTGAGATGTGGCACAACACTTTTAAACCTGTCAAAAATGTGAGATTCATTACTGCTGGAGTGTGTGGGTGTGGCACACAAACCTTGTGTGCGGAAACGTGGAAACACAAGATTGGCCGTTTAATTCCTTATCACGGTAAAACCAGTTCCGTGTGGCTACATGCCCCGAGTGCGGAAATGTGGCGTAAAATGTAAAAACAGACGGAATCAGCAAAGTGCATCTTTACAGCTTGCGTATACCTGGAACGCGGCAAGTGCGACAATATGTCTCACACCGCATGATTGTCCGCTTGAGTGCTTATCGAAGCATGTTATTCTTGAGTCACTTTGTGCTCTGGGTGCCGAGATATCGCAAAAACGTTCAAGCCCGTCGAAATCTGCCAACTAAATATTTCAGCAAATGTGCACCATGATACATGGTCTGTGTTACAGTAAACTTGGATCACCCAATGGCTCGTTCCACTTAATACTGACCCATGCCACTCACGAATCACTTCGCACCCTCTGCCCCGAGACGTGGTGCGAAGCGCGAAAATGGGTGCAAGCCAAAAAAATCCATCTTGCCAGCACGTGTGCGCGTGACACATGGTGCGTGGACGATACCATTTGGCAGGGCACACTTGTACATTCGATGCTCTATCAAAGCGTGGTACTCTCGGGTTGCTTCGAGTCCTGGGTGCCGAGATATCGCAAAAACATGTTAAACTCGTCGAAAAGCTAAGTCTTTAGCTTTACACGTGGGCACCATGACACGTGACACGTGTGACCACTCGTTATCATCTTGTCCGTTTCATTCGTTATCAAAGCGTGCCACCCCCCGGTGTGTCCGTGTCCTGGGTGCCGAGATCTGGCACAAAACGCGTAAACTCGTGCAAGAGAGCAAAATCCACTTTTGAGCACGTGCCATGTCATACATGCGACCGCACCGTTTCGCATGGCACATCTTTTCACGCCACTCCTGGGTCGCTCCGACCCGCCGTTATCGTGATATTGGTGCGGAAAGGTATAATCGGTCGGAGGCAGTCAAATACGGCGGTATGTTACGTGGGTGTCACGTGTTAAGCTGCCGGGAGACGGGGCAGCGCCGGTCCGTCGTGGCGTAAAACATCCGTCGAGCACTCCATTCCCCTTCGCTCATTTGCGAGCGGAATATTGCAAAACGTGATCAGCAATAGGGCGGCAAAGCGACAGAATTCATTGGTTAACACGCTGATGTAGTTTTCAACACTGTTTTATGAACAGTTTTGACGGTAGAGGCTTGTATTAGGCGTCGAATTTTAAAACTGTGCCGCCTGCAACTTGTCTTGCAATTTGCAGAGTAACCGTGCGTTGCACTAACACGAAGCGGGCGCTGATATTGTGGCCGCGGCAATTGTTAATGTTAAAAAACCAAACCCGTGCCTGTGCTCGCACTGGGTGCCGAGCCGTGACTCGAAACGTAAAAACCTGTCGAAAGCGGTCAACTTTATCTTTCCAACACATGTGCATGTGCCACGTGCGGCGTGGCACCACAAACGTGCCACCAATGGTTTATCTAGCCGCGCAACTTTCGTGGGGTTGCGACCCTTATCAAGATATGGCTCCAGAAACGCCTGCGTGTCGGGCCGTCGGCCGGTACTTGTGTGGCCCACGTTAAGCGTATGAAAATTTTGCGACCTATATGCGCTCATCACGCGCTTATTTTTGAGAAATGCAAAATTATTTTTAGACATAGACGCATCCTGCCGGCAGCCCTTGGTGGTGTGAAAATCTTACTGAACATTCCTGACCTTTAGCCCCTGCATGATCTCAAAAAATCGGTGGCGGACACACACACACACACATTGTTCCTTTAGTATAATAGATTTTTCAGCTCTTAAGCAGGCGTGGGCGGTATTTCAATGTAATCCCAACATCCCAACAGCTGCTAATTCACAGTTCGCAGCTAATATCTCAAGATGCATTTAACGCCACAGCTATGAGACCCAGAGGCCCTCGTCGCGGCCTGATCACAGTCCACTGTCATTCCCAGGCGGGGCGGCGCTCGCCGCCGTCGTCCGTTGCCAAGCCATCTGCTGCACAATGACATCACAAAGTGTGATTTGTTGGCTGAGTGCTGCATGACTTCATCTCGTGCGAAATAGTCCTCCTCACAGATTGCAAACTGTCCCCTTATTTGCGGCAGGATTGAAGCGGGCAAATAAACTCAGTTTGCTGTGACAGATACGATGACCTTGGCTGAAACTGCTGAGTGGACTCGCACTGCACGCGCGCGCGGACGCGCTCACGGTACTGCACGCTGATAGCTCCTGACACTTGACTTGACAGCGTCGATGGCGCAGTTCAAAATTATATTTGACGCGTGAGTTTGCACCGACTGGTCACAATAAGTTCGTCACCTCTAATTGCAGAAATCGGAAGGTGTGCTCCTCCTAACCGAAAGAGAGCCTCAGAACCAACAAAAAGACCAGGGGTCAAAAGACTATGACGAGCAAGGGTCGCGGCAATGAGACAAGCTCAGCCCCGATAGAGAGAGAACCCTGGTCCTGGCCCCCACCGTCAGCATCCATTACTAGCAGAGCGCATTACGTGCAAGACGTGCATAGCCGAAATAACCATGACGACGTCTGTGTCGGCGTCACTCACCTGTTACAGCGGTAGATGACCTGGTAGTCTCCAAACAGTAACTCTGTGTGCTCTTCCGTGATGAAAGGCTTCGGGTTTTCCCGCCAGTAGAGCAGATAGCCCTGCGGATGGTCCGCACGGGTCAGGTCGGGTCAGGCACACGGTCCACACGGGGTCAGCGGGTCGGTGGTGGCTTCATTAGCGCAACGGTCTGTGGTTTATGGGACAAACAACAAAGCACGAAGTTTTCCGAAGAGGCGTGCTATTTTAGTCATTTGGAAGGCTGGTTTACAGTTGACAGCACACATATCTCGAGCGCCACATGCAGCAGCCCAGCTTCCAGCTCCTGGCCGTTTCACCACCTCATTCGTCACTGGGGCTTTACGACGCACTCAGCTGCTGGGCCTGTGTGGCGTCACCAGTCTCTCATCCTAGCACGAGTGGCGGGTGAGACGGAACTGAACCCCGTACCTCTGGTTTCCCAGATGCGCAGCACTTGACGCGGACGCGTTAACCCCTATCCTATCGGCACCCGTTCGTAGCTTTCGCAAGGATTCCCAGTTGGAGGGGAAGGGGGGGGGGGGCGAGCGCGGCCGTTGTCCTGTGGTGAACACCGAACCCCAGCTGCCATCGGTTTATTATTGTTTATTTAGGACATAAGCATTCCACAGGCAAAAGCCCAATTACGGAAGCAACCGAATTTTAAAAACTATAAATATACGACGCACACGCACGCACGCACGCACGCACGCACACACACACGCACCACACAACACACCACACACACACACACACACACACACACACACACACACACACACACACACACACACACACACACACACACACACACACACACACACACACACACACACACACACACACACACACACACACACACACACACACACACACACACAACACACACACACACACACACACACCACACACACACACACACACACACCACACACACACACACACACACACACACACACACACACACACACATTACACAATCGCACATCAAGTCACTAAGGGAATGCTCCACGTGCCGGCGAACCTAAACAAATCAGATGGGAACGATTTTGATGGATGAAAAAGTAAGTTGAGGGAGACTGCTGCAAAAAATGGATTGCATACAGTGTGTAGTCACGCGACAAGTCCGTTTTTAACAATGTTGGCGCTTGCAAATGGCTTATGGAAAAGGCCGATATGCCGAGAACGCCGGACGGGTGTAGCCAGTGTGAACAGTGATGTCAGGTGAGCGCAGTCGAGCCTGTGATGATATACGTTGCATAGAAACAAGATGTCAGACTGAGTAAAACTTGCCTTGGTAGATGCTGTTTTGAAGAAAGCGAGAAGATGCTCATAATCCAGTGGACACTGTGACTGGCTACTCGAGCCCCACCACATGAGAAACCGGTGTTACAGTCTTTCGAACCGGGCGAGATGGAAAACGGCAGCACCGCTCCAAACAACGCTACCGTACTCTATCAATGATTTCACATGTGCGTTGAAAGCACAAAGCAAAGTCTTGCGTATGAATCGCGGTTGGTGGGAGCATGACGACATTTCCGCGGTTGGCATGAGAAGGCCTAGCATTCCTGTTTGCTTTTGAGACATTTGAATGTGTGATTGGCAAAGGTGAGTGGTGTCCATGAAGACGCCAAGATCGCGAATCTGCTGGCAGCTATCCAAGCGGTGACCGTCTAGTGCGTATGAGTAGTGAACATGTGACGTGCGGAGGGCGAATGAGACTTAGCACTTAGCTGGGTTCAGTTTCAGTACCTAGTTTTTGGACCATTCCCAGAGGTGATCCAAATCAGTCTGAAGTGTAAGGCAGCCTGCTACGTTGTCGATTCGGTGATAAATTTTGATATCACCAGCGTACATAAGGCACTCACTGTCAATTTGGTCAGGAAAGGAACATCAGCCAGAAAGCAGGCGAACAGCAACGGTCCTAGGATGCTGCCTTCCGGGACACCAGATCGCACTGGAATCCAGTCAGACTGCTTGCCGTTCAGCACTACGCGTTGTGAACGATTGCTAAGTACGACTTCAGCCAGCTGTACGCGCGGCCAGTGATGCAAAAAGAATAGCGAAGCTCGTGTAGCAGAAGAAGGTGATTCTCCCTGATAAATGCTGAGGAGTAATCATTGTAAGATGCATCTGTTTGTTAACCTTTTGAAGTAGATGTCCAGCAGGGTTCAAGAAAACATGAAAGGTTTGTGGTGCAAGAGCGCTTTGGAAGGAATCCGTGCTGGGATGAGGGAAGGGCGGGCGGACGAACCTGTAGCAGGCTACCGCTCACAATTTTCTCCAATATTATTGAGCAGGTAGAAAGCAAAGACACGACCTGTAATTTTCAGGCAGCTTTTTAGACCCCTTCTTGTGCACCGGTATCACAACCGCTTGCTTCCACATGGCAGGAAAGAGGCCTGAGTTTAGAGAAAGCTTGCATATTATTTCTAACGGAACACCTAGTTCCTCAGCACATTCCCTGAGAACTTGGGCACTTAGCCCGTCAGGACCGCAGGCCTTGTGTGCACTGAGATCGCGTAACAAGTGTACTGTATGGGCATGTGGTACGGCAAAGCTGTCTTACTCCAGGCGCATCGAGCAAAGGAGGGTCAGGCAACATACTAGCGTCAGGGTCGCAGAACTTACGAGCAAAACACATATTCAGACAGTTGGCACGCTCCTCATCACCCTTGTATCCATTGCCATCACACTTAAGAGCGGGAGATATGTGCACTGATGGCTTGAAGGACTTAACAAAGAACCAATAACGTTTTGGGTTGTCTTTAAGTCTCGCACTAGACCCAACAAATACTCGCGATATTTAGCATCAGATGCCTGTTTTGAAGTCGGCTCTAGCAGTACGGTGCCTAGCAATATCTTCGGCAGTAGGAGGTCTGCAGTGGCGGCGAATACAAGATCATAGAACAGGTGGTCAGCATCATCAACGCTTAAATCATTTAGAATACGCCAAGTAATAAGCCCGAAAGCAGTTGAAGCCAACCACACCTCTCACTAGTAACCCCGGAAAAACAGCCCCAATCCTCGCGACCGCCGCACCGGGAGCCAGCGGCCGCTGCCACCGGCCCACCGGTGACGTGTCCTGGCTTCGGTCCCGTTGACGCGTTCGCACCCCCGGTGACCCCGGCCGGGTCATGGTACCGGGGTCGTGACCCGGATGGAGGGCCGCTCCAGCCTGACCGCAGTCCGCTGGGCGCGGAGGGCGGCGCCGGCCAGCGGCGCGGCGCGTGGTGTGAATGGACGCAGACCCGGCGGCCCGTGACCTCTTCATGGGCGGAGCCCGGGACAGAGCGTGGACCACAGGTGACGGACCGTGTGAGGCGGTGCTGGGTGGCATCCGGTGGAGTAGTGCTATGTCTGGCAGCGTCGCCAGGTTCACATGAAAAACGCAAGTAACGAATGATCCGCGCTTCATAGGTTTTTTAATGCAGCGCAGTTCAAAACTGCCGAGCCTCATGTCACGACCCAATATTTTTGTGACAGATCGTTGCGGAAGGATGGTATTGTTATAGGCCCCGATAATCGATGGCGGTGTATCTTTACTCCGATACTTTTTACTGGGATAATGTGCATTGAAAACGTTTAAAACAGCATCAACAGCAGTGCGGTAAGGATCTGGCCTAGTGGCAGAGACGTGACCCTACTGCCAGTGCAAGTATCATAGCATGCAACATAGGGAATGTCGCGTTCGGGTCACCGTGCTGAATGGAAATGGACTGTTATCAGGTTGTCATGCAATTTAGAATTGAACCCAGGCAGGGGCACTTCCGTGCGACGTGAATCACATTGTATGCCGTAACTATACGTTCTCGACTTGATCAAACTTGGGAACAAAGCACCTATGGCTCGTGCTTAAAAATGCACGCACACGTAAAGGTAAGGTACGTTTACGCATACGGAAACACTCAAAAATGGTTCATGCCAGTTCAAACACCAGTTCGCTGATTTAGAGGGTGGTGTACTTTACTCCGCTCGCCCCCGCCGCGTGCCGTCCCTGGGTAGACCATCCAGTCAGCTGACGTGCCGCCGCAGCAGCCACAGCTACCGCGAGGGTGCTGTGACGCTCACGATCACAAATACCAAATACAACGTGCCAAACCATAACTAAGCAGTGATTGCGAAAGGTCCATATTGCAAACCAGTGTGCCGCCACTGATGGCTATTTCCCCCATTTTGGTTGGCAATGACTCGGTACCATAAAGCAACATCAAGCCAAAAAACATCCAAAGACAATTTTCAACTTTCTACATCGCTTCTGTGGGGGCCTAAAACCGATTTTCCGTCCAACATGTGAATACAATAAGCAGTGATGTTTTTGTATTGTAATGACCTCAGATCTATGACATATGCCAGCTGCAGAATGTCCGCGACCATCTACAGGACAGCCTTTCTCTAGCTGCCGACTACGCCTTCAGTCAGAACGAATGGCTCAGAGACCATCTGAGGGAGGTGTTCTAGAATGGTCGCCGGTCGGCCGCCACGCCACGCACGTGAGCTCGGTCGAGGCCACCATCAGATACCTCGCGCCCGTCAAACCTGATCACATCGGCTTCCGACATGGCCCCAAACGCTGACCCACGCACCGCAAACCCAATGTCAAAACCTCGAGCTGTGAGCCATATCAGTGAACCAGCTCCATCAGTCGTTTATTTGGGCTTGGGATCGAAAACCTCGAGCTGTGAGCCCTATCGGAGAACCAGCTCCATCAGTCGTTTATTTGGGCTTGGGATCGCATATCTGCCTGGTGGTCAGCGGGCGCTACCAGGCTTTCAAGCAGACATGGAAGGTGTTTGTGAGTGAACGGCGAAGCTGCGGGCGTTACCAGGCTCCCAAGCAGACATGGAAGGTGTTTGCGTGTGAACGGCGAGGCTGCGGGCGTTATTGGGCTCTTCAGCAGACATGGAAGGTGAACGGCGAAGCTGCGGGCGTTATTGGGCTCTTCAGCAGACGTAGAGGGTGTTTGTGAGTGAACGGCGAAGCTGCGGGCGTTACTGGGCTCTTCAGCAGACATGGAAGGTGTTTGGATGTAAACGGCAAAGCTGTCATCACGCAGCATAGCAGAACAGACTATCCCCTCTGTTTCCATCGGGCCGTAGCTCTGTTGCCACTCGCGAGTGTCTGTGTACAATTGCGCCCGTGCTTTCCTACAGGAGCTGTCTCTTAAAAATACATGCACATTCTGCAAGAGGTTGCGGCGCTGCGTAGCCCGTAACTCCACAACTCACATCAGTTCTACAAATACAAATAGCTGTCATTATCCTCGAGACAGCTTCTCTGAAACAGGTGTAGCTGCAATGCAATTCAAATGAGCGCTGCACGTTGTAGCAATTCATTTGTTGATTAGTCTGCACGAAGAACGAAGTGGGAAGCCACGTTCTCTGAGGCGGAGGATCAGCCCCTGGCGCTCTCCACTGACGTGGACTGCCATCAGTCACGCGGAATGTCACCTGCGCGGCAGCTTCGCTCTTCAGCTGGTGTTCAGTGGGACTGCCAATTAACTGGCAACTATGCGTTACACCTCGGATGTCAAACTCTGCCATAAATCTTGGGGCGCTATTTGTGTTGACTTAGAAAGAAGAGATGAGTGGTTCGGAACAGGACACCGTTGAGAACACAATTCCCTGAAAATGCAGATTTGTATTTACAGCTGAGCCACACGAAGGATGAATAATGCAATTTAAGACCCCTTACGTCACCCGGTGACGTAAGCAAAATCTGTACCTCTGTCATATTCCCCGCATTCCCCATCGTGGGCGCCATCTCATCACGTCCAGCGGCTTGTGCTTGAAAGCACGCCGTCCACCCGCCGTGAAAGCTGTTTTAATATTCCCGTCTGGGTCAGGCGTTCTGATCCATCTGATCTGGGCACAACTCCCAACCCAGACGGTTCCTGCGAGCGGCACTCGACAGCGTTCTCCGAACAACTCAATCCACGAGAGAGAGAGAGGACCTCGGGCAGCGGGCCGATCACAGTTTCTCCCAGAGCCACGGCACGCACGGCAACGGAGATGACCCTCCGCCGCAGGCTGCGCCGATGTAGCGGAAATTAGCGACGCACGCACGGGGACTATTTTATACGCGCCGTTAAAGAGCGCCGTCACCGTCGCGCAATTTTTTTCGTCCGTTCTTGGCGTGTTGCTATGCGCTTAACGTAGAAAAGAGAGTTGGCAGCTGGCGCCACCCCCCAAGTGCATGGAATGAGGCTCCGCATATCGGTATTCGAGACTGCCTGCAGTTAAAGAAGTGTTCCACCTTTATGGTGGGCTTTGAACTGAAAGAGTCATTTGAGACCTTTTCGGTTCTGTTCGCAATCCTGCCCTTTGTAGGATCCAAGCCCCTCTAGTTTCTGGGGTACACGCCCGCAAAAATGGGGAAAGGTATACCGGGGAGAATATTTCAGGCATTGGCATTGGCATTCATGACGTCATAATTCAGGCGTTGGCATTGACATTCATGACGTCATAAATAGTCTACTTCCCTATAAAGCACAGCAATAAGTACAAACGAGTTTGTTTCATCATATCTGATGCTTCCTTCAATATCTTCAAATGTGAAACATTCCCTTAAAGTCCCACCCCGCCGGAGCGCCTGGAGAGATTGCCGGATAATGCCATCAGCGAATGTCACACCTCGACGTGCTGTACCCACGCATGTGGGCGCCGCCGTCCTCCTGGCCGGATGATCCCCGCCAGTCGGACGGACCAGGCCGGGGACGGGCGGCGGGCCGAGCGAGAGTTCTCGGGTGCCGGAGGCGCCGGGCGCTGAGTGGGCGAGATAATTTCTCAGCGGGCGGCGCTCTAACGACGTTAGCTGGAGCTGATTGCTGAACCCGGGTATGACGTGGCGGGGGTAGGATTCGACAGACGGCAGGCGCGCCGCGGCATTCGCCGGCGGCTGAGGACACATTCATCTCGTCTCTGGCGTCCTCTCGAGACCCTTCTCAGGGTGAGAGTCTCATATGTTGTTTCGTGTCGGGCCTCCAGGTGGAAAAAGGAGCGCGGCGTGGTCGTTTTTTTGTGAAAATAGCATGCCCTCGCGTGAAAAGAAAAAAAGCAGAACAAAAAACCGTGGGTTTCAGGTCTGATGAAATGAAAAAATCCGTCGAATGACCGATGATGTCAGATTCGTTCATGAAATCATGATAAATCATCCTTACTGTACATCTTCATTGCATTGTGAGTAGCTCATGTTTACCATCATCAGGCATCAAACCGAACTCATTAGCACAATCAGCAGTTTCATCAAGCCTACCTACCAGTTGTTCACTGGGACCACGCCCGTTTCAGTCAAGGTTGAGGTGGGTACGTCTGCCAAAACCTACCGAGGACTGTCATTGCTGGAACGCCAAGAGCGCCGTTGGCCTGGATTAATTGGGTCCCGTCAACACTACCGGGCATAAAATGTTATAATACTTCATGCTGTTATTTGTGCCCAGGGATAAAGATCTGTTGACAAAAAATGTCTTCATTCTCATTTGTTTCTGCTATTTGCGTGGAGCCTCAGCACATCACAAAATTATTCGGCGAAAATTGCCACATTCCCGCACAACTCAATTTCCAACCAGTCTCTCACCACCAATTCCCTACAATCCCCAATAACAGATCCCCTACGGCTCGACCACGACAAAGTCAAATGACCCGCCCACAGCGCCCTCTTCACTTCAGTTCAATCAGCTGATGCGACCGCCGCCCGGACGCTGCGCCCTCCGGCCATCCATGCTTCAGGCGCCTCCCGCACCCGCTGTGGTCGAACAGGGGGAGGGGGAGCTGAGCTGGCACCCAACGGACGCCGCCGCCGCCCGCACCGTGGCTGACGACTGCCGGCCTTGATCGCACCGCCCCGCGCTGCTCTGCCCCACCCGCCGCCGCCGCCCTGTCGCCGGGGGTGCTCGGGACGAAGTCGACTGAAATGGGCGCCTCTGCCGGCCGGTAAACAGTCGGCAGGTCCGTTTCGAGTGCCAGCTGCGCCTGCAGCAGCAAAGCTCTTCGCTCGTCACGCTTTACGAGCGCAAGAATCACGGTGCAAATAGGGGTCCGTTGGTGACCAAATGACTGACGTCAACGTCATCATGCATTTGCGCGAGTAATTGGGTCAGCCCTGCGATCCGTTTCGGGTCGCATGACCGAACCCAACGCCCGGCAATTTCGGAGCCAAAGCAGACAGCATTTTTCGCCTGCGATGGCCTTCTCGATGTTCCGCCGCCAGCTCCTTGCTGACTCACTCACCCCATCGCCCAACGTATCTTGCCTCTGCCAAAAGAAACTGGCAACAAACGGGTCGAGGAAACCGACCAGGCTCGAGGAGCGATGGCAAGTTGCAAGGGCGTTTTAGCTCTGTCACTCGTCCTCATGCGTGGTGGATGCGGCGTCAACATACCGCCTCAATACGTACGTAATGCGTTCGGTCATTTCAAACTCAACGTGCCACATGCGAGCTCATCAGAGTTAAGCACGTGCATGACTAGTGCCGCTAGGGTGTCCTCGTGGCAAAGCGTTGCGGATTCATATCTTACACGGCAAGTGACAGCTTGCCAGAACCCCTCCAACGGACGCGTTGCAACTGTCTTTATAAGCCACATACCCTTCGAAACATGTACTTGGGCTACATCCACTCATGGCCGAGGCATTTGCACGGCATACTTTGCGATTAAACTGCTTTTGTGAGGTCATTTCGATAACGATGCGCATTCTAGCAAGGCAACTCTGGCTTCGGTGCATGGTATAATCATCTGGGGCTATGACAACGTCAGCGTCTCGCCGCCAGATATCCTGCAACGTCACTGGGCCGCTTCAGCTGATGCGCTAGCCGCAGGCGGGCGTCCGGTACCTGACGTCCTTGAACTGGACTGCTGTTGTTTCAACATTCGGCCGGGCTTTTTATGATGCTATGAGTAAATAACGACAAACCGTCATTGTTTGTTTTGGGTTACCCAGGAACACTTCCCTGTGTGCGTAGTTCTGATTGGTGCCGCGCATTCATTGCAGAGTATTTTTGGCATAGCATGCAAATGCGACATTCTCTCTTTCGTCCCTTGCTACAATAACTGAAAAATTTCACACAAAACATGTCCCACCGACCGTTTAAGGTACCTGAAAAAGTTACTTCTTCCAGTGCCAAAGCATAAAATAGAAACAAGTCTAGCAAAGGTTCATAACAGAAGGGGATTAAACCCAAGATCATCTGATACTGCTTCAAACGCTCTGGACCGACCGGTCGCTTCCTGATCGCGTGATCCGCCACGACCCGAGATGTGTATGCGGGGACGGACAGCTTTTACTGTCTGATGGTGGTAACTAGGGCTTACGCCTTGACGCTTTAAACGCTTTGACCCAATGGGCATCTAGTGTGTCTGTGCACTACGTGTACATTTATATTTAAGCCGTACACAACCCTATAATACCTGTCAGCATTTTGGCTGTTTGCGCATGCCGCGTGCGCGTAAATGAGAAGCTTCCTTACAACGTCCTTGTTTGAGCTTGTCAGCAGCATTTGCTGTTCTGCACACGCGACCTGCGATAAGCATTTCACGATTTCGCTACGTTCTGCCTACGCCACTTTTAGTGGTTGTGTACGCGCTGGGCACAGCGTATCAAGAAACTAGCTGGCCCTCCGGAAGCATCGCGAATGGTCCAGGATACATTGTGAGGAGCCTCTGCATTCCTCTGGACGGGATGCGTCTTTGGAGGCATCCACAGCTGACAGACGATATTCAGGTCACATTAATGAAGAAGGACAGACAACTGCAGGCTGTGTTTCCATGACCCAAACCTCATGGCTTCGACGCAGGCTGGCAGCCATCGCCAAGCCATCACGCCAGGTCAATAATCACGGCAGTGAGCCGTGACAAACGCATGAATTATTACGCTGTTTTAAGACGAACCACTGACGTCAAACGCCGACACTGGCAGCTGGCAACGGGTCACATGGCGCACCCACTTCAAGGTCGCCCGCACGGGAAACGATCGATCCCATAGCCCGGCCGGGCGCCGGCGATCAGTTAACCCTTCAAGGTCGTCCCGGGTCGACAAGCCTCAGTGGGATGGAGGGGGGGGGGGGGGGGGCAGGTGCAGATGGTGCGGGCACTGAATCGGCGCAGCTGTCCACTGACGTCAACCCGATGTGACGATTTAGCGCGGGGGGCGTCACGTGATATCTGTACTTGTTAGGGCCGCCGAATGCACAGTTTTAACAAAATGCACAGCTGATTTTTTAAAAAAAAGGCCATGAGTACCTCGGACACGCTCTCTTCAAAGCCTCGCATTCGCGCCTGCCGACGGGCACGAGGCAAGGAGGGACGCGCCGCCTGCGGGCCGCGATCCCCCGCACCACCCGGTCACCCAGGTCGGGTCCGCTGACCGCGGAAACGGGCCACCCGGTCACCCAGCTCTGGCCCGCCGACCGTGGGGACGGGCCACCCGGTCACCCAGCTCGGGCCCGCCGACCGTGGGGACGGGCCACCCGGTCACCCAGCTCGGGCCCGCCGACCGCGGAGACAGGCCAGCCGGGCTTCGGGCCATTGTTTGCCGTCGCGTCGCGCTCGAATCGGAGCCCTCGCCTGATTAGCTGGCTGCGGAGCGGGGTAATCTCTCCGGACAGGCGGGGCCGACTGACCCACCGGCCACGTCAGCGAGAGCGCCGCGACGAGATCAGGCGAGGCTGGCGTGTCGGGTCAAGCGAGGTGACGGCCGCCGGACGGGAGAGGCGACTGCCCGGTCGGCTGCGAGGTACGCTGGCCCCCACCGTGCTCTGAGCCACGGCGCGGTTTACTTGACAGTAACAGACGAGACCACGAAAACGCGAGGTGGCGCGCTATCCCGCTTGGAGTCGCGTTCGGTCCGGCTGTCTCCTCGATTGACAGGGGCAGGCATCGTTGTTCCCGCTGTTTCCCCAGTTGTCAGGGGCATCATCGTTCCCATGATGCAGCAGCAGACTACCAATCCCCGGTTGGAAATGGAAAAATGTTCACCGGACAATATTTGAGGGGTCATTTGGTTCTGTCGCGGACGATGAGAATTTTAATGACACATCGCTTAATGTCACAGATAGCAACACATCTGTCACAGATATCACAGCTTCAGACTTCTAGAGGAACGATTTACGGCGTCCATACCAGTGAGCTGAAGCGGTCGGATCCGAGCACTTGGTGGCCACCTCTGAAGCGCAATGCGCACTTGCCGCCGAGCAAACACGTGACTCACCAGCTGACACAGCAGGAACTCGCCGTCCTCCAGGGCCATTTCTCTGCGCGCACATGTTCGTAATTGATTTGGCGCCGCAACCGAGCTGTCTTCCCTGTTTTCTTGGCACGTTTTCTGACCCAAATCGCACGCCGCCGGAAGGCTGCACGGCGACCCGGCAGTGCCGGAACTGCCCGCGGGCGTGACCTATGGCGGCGTCGACGGACGCCGGCGCTCTCACCTCGATGACCTCCCGCAGGTCGCTGACGTAGACGGCTTCGGTGTGAACGATCTCGGCCACTACGCGACAGGCCGGGCTCAGGCCCACGTCGAAGTGGAACGGGCTGGACGCGCCGACGGACAGCGTCGATGAGGACGACAGGTCGCTCGAATGCCCTCCTGTCGGTCACAGGGGTGTGACGTCACCTTCCGTATGCGTGCACGAGGGCATGCAAAGGCTGCAACGCTAAGAGGGGAGTGAATAAAAAATGAAGAGGCGAGCGAATCCGAAAATTTCATCTGCTCGGCGTTGTGGCTGTTGGTTGACATACCAGGCCGCACGCCTAAAAGTAATGACATGTCTTCACATGCATGTGAATTGGAACACAGCGCAACCGCTAATGAGCGACGGAACGCTGCGCCGCAGATTGAGCGGCGAGGCCCGTACTGTGTTGCTCGAATCGGTTAAGCGAAAGTGGAATCAACTCTGATGCATGCAGTGGTGCTAGAAATGAAGTCCGCCTACAGATGAAGTCGGTATAAAAATCATATGTGCATGTAGGAAATGTGTTTATGTATGGAAAATTCTGAAGCAGGTGTTGATCAATCATAACAGATTTATCTATTATTGATATATCTACACCCATTAATTATCCATGTTTATTCTTACGAAGCTATTGTTTACCGGCGTATTTATCCGTTCGGAAACAATTAAAAAAGACACACTCGACTTCGAAGAAAGGCTACGTATATCACCACAAACGCTTTTTTAGATAACGAGAAGATGATACTTATAATGAGCAGCTGAAAACATGAAAATCAATCGCGCGGCAAGTGATGGGCGTCTGATACAATACCCGAGAGCACGAAGGGCCCGTCCATGTTAGGCCGTTCCCCATCCTCGGCTACCTCGGCTCTGTTCCTGTTCAGATTGGCAGATCTGGCGTGACAAGCACAGCCAGATCAGTGAGCAATCGGGATAACTGCGGACGGCCTGCACCACCGAATAGGAAAAATGACGGCCAAGTAGGCGACCTCTATCAGCCGGGTTAAAGATAGTTCGCCAGACATTTCAGCGCAATCTTATCTGCGGTGCAGCATAGCAAACACCTGGCCCGGCAGCACAGGAAGACCGCGCTCTTACCTTGCCACAGCCACGTGTCCATTGCAAACAATACTACTCCGTCGCCTGCCTGCGATCGCGATGGTGGAACTCGTGAGTACGTCGCAGGGACGGTGGGAGGGGGAGGGGAGTCATGGAATCATGACTCTCCCCCCCCAGGGGGGGGGTCGTGGAATTGGAAGAGTGTGCGATTCGGCACAGAGCAGTACGTAGACAGCGCGATCCCATACGGAGCGTAATAAGAGAAAATGCCCGATACGGTACACAGCTTTTGTCAAGTAAGGTTGTTTATACACAACACCATACCATAAGCGTTTGCGTGAATTTTCATACCTACATTCACCCATGATGCTCTCATCACTTTTTCCGTGGCATTCCACATTAGCGTGAGCTCTTAGGATTTGTCCCTCATAAAATAAACACGAGCTTGCACACTTGGAAATGCCCATACATATCTGAAACACACTGCCAATGTAACACTGTAATGCAATCTATTAATACTGTTCATGTGATAAAGTGAAATCCCTTACGTTAACTTCGTTCCCATAAGCACAATTTTGCCAAGAACAAAAATCAGGTTGAGATAACACTTACTGCCGGCGGGATTTTTTTTTTTAAATGGTGGGCATCGGTCACGTCCCCCGAGATTTCCTTCCAATTCCTTTGAAAATACTCCAGAACGCTGGTCCCAAAACGGTTACATTACTGGACAATTCACCGTCAAATGCGGCGTTATTTCCACTGCGTCCTTGGGGAAGGTGCATTTATCACTTACTATCATTTCAAATATCTGTAGCATCTTGCAAATTGCAAGAATGAGATGCCACATGCGGCATTAAAGTCACGTGAGATCACAGCTTCTTGTGCTCGCGGTAGCAATGCACAGCTCAATGGGAAGTGAGGGGTCGGGCGTTCAGTTGGTGAACAGGGACAGCGGAACAAGGCTCCAGGCTGATCGCAGGGACACAGGGTCCACACTTCAGGGATAGTGACCTTGCAGAGACAGTGGGGTGAACGGCGCACTGGAGACAGGCGTGGCATCACCCGGAGTGTCCCAGCCCTCACCGGGGGCAGCGACCACTCGTGCGACCGCGTGAGCTCCCTTCCCCAGCGCTGCGGACGACGCTCGATATGAGACGGGTCAGGGGCTCAAAGTTCACACCACACCACACTGCTCCCTTACCGACGAGCGAGCGCGATCTTTTGTTTCAAAAAACGAACGCGACGCACGTTGTCACGACCCTTGTAAGGAACCCCAGCGACTGCACTGGTCATATTAGCGCTCAGTGGCCATGGCACAACCGGGATCCAGCTCGAGCCTCATGTGGGAGAACGACACGCTAATCATTCGGCGGTTCGTCACTACGCGAGTGAGAACAGGAACGGGTAGAGGCGTGACGTCAGGCGTGACGTACCGGCAGCACAGCTCACGCGGCATGTGGGGCAGCAACCGATATCATTGGATCGGACGTCACCGGGCCACAACGTCACGTGCAGATAAGCGGCTTAACCTGCCTTGGTTGGGGTATCAGGTGGGTCGCGCGTGACGATTGGTGGGGATCAATACTGACACTTGGTGACGCCCGCTGCACGTTTTGGATCTGGCAGGGTGATGGTGGGTTCGCTTTCGTTTTCACTGGTGAGTACAGGTAAGCTGTTCGGGGCCTGCTGTTCTGGTGTGTTTGCACGTCTTCACCGACGCAACATACGCCTCGGTCTCCCGAAACTCGCTACGAGGCACCGCCAAGGAAAGAAGACTGTGCTTTTTATCAAATCTTCTCTGCGGGTTTCGATGCATTTTGAGTAGATGAAGCACGTTAACAGTCAAATCCATGTTAATGAATAGAGCTCCTACGTTAATGCTCCACGCAGATCCCAAGATGAATGCAATGAAACGCCAGGTGCTTTGCTTGAGTGGTACAGAAGCAAGAAAACAACATCCCCACGAAACAACTCTACATTTCCCGAAAAACAAAGCCTCCGCCGTAGTCCCCAGCTTATTGCCGTCATCCGACTCCTCTGCGGGAGCCGCGCCGCTAATCCCCCCCGGACAAGACAGTTGGCCCGCTTCCGCCTAATCCTCTCCCCCTCCCCTTCCGCCACACCTGCCGGCGCCGGGTCGCGTCCTCACCTGCCCCGGGCGAGGCGTCGTCGCTGTCGCGTCGCTGCCGACGGCGGAGCGGCGGCCGCGGCAGAGAGCCGGCGCCCGACGACGCCGACGACGAGCTGCTGACGCAGGAGAGCGGCCGCGGGCGCGGCTCCGTCGCGCGCCACGCTCGCCGCGCACCCCGCTGGCCGGAGGCCGTGGCGGCGGCGGGCGGCGCGGGCGGGCTCGGCGAGCTGGCGCCGGCGCCGGGCAGGTCGGGGCCTGAGCTGGGCGGGCACGAGTCGATCGACTCAGATAGGCCGCTGTCCGCCGACTCGGACTCGCCGCCGCCGGCCTCGCCGTCCGACGGCGAGACACAGACAATCAGCGGAGCGGGCCGGCGCCGCGGCGGGTGGCTGGTGAGCACGCCGTGACTCGCCTCCCCTTCCCGCTGCTGGCTGGCCGCTCCCGCCGTCGGCAGCGTCGATCCAAGCGGGCTTGGAGCGCCGCGTTCGATGTTTTCGCCATCCGCACGGGCGTGAAATAAGTCCCTTGCAGCGTGCGGCGTTTTGGCGCCGGGCGCCAGCGTGTCATCTGGATGACTCAGTGCCAGAATCGGAGCGTGCAGCGCCCTTTCCAAGCCTCCCGACGCCTCTCCGGAGGTTTGCACGCCGTCGGGAATATTCAGCCTGCTTCCGGCGGCCTCGGTCACCGCCTCAGAGGCGTGCCGCTGGGTCGCTCCGGCGTCGGACCGCCCTGGGACCCCGTCCGGGATCGGGACGGGACCGGTCTCAGGGCCCCAACGGACGCCTGGGGATAGGCGATGTGTTCGGCTCGCTGCCACCCGCCGCCTCGGCTCCCGAGCTCCGGGTCTTCAGCAACAGCAGGTCGAACATCTCCACCACGCAATCCAGGCGGGTGGCCGAGCCTGTGGAGACAGGGAAGGCGTCAGCGGGGTCAGCGGGGTCATGGGTCAGGGTCACAGTCCCACGGGTCAGGCCCCAGCGAGAGCGCGCAGTCGGCGGGTCTGTCCGCAGCGAGCCTCGTGCGGGTGGACCCGACGGGAGCTGGTCAGGCGCCGCGGACGGCGAGCGATCGGCACTGGACACCAGGTCACACACGAGCGATGAGCGCCTTCTATTCAGTAGAGATGCCGACAAGTTCACATGGCGAAAGGTGCACCACTCAAACCCGGCAGCTGCGGGTCGGACCCCCGGGTGAACGTGCTTCCGACATCCGGCATCGGCCGCAAGGCACCGGTGAAAAACGTGTGGTCGGCATCCGGCCGCCGATGTGAAACAGAGCATGCATTATTCAGTCATCGGCCTGGCTGGCAGGGCGGCTCATGGCGCGAACACCACCTGTGCGATGGCGCATCACGCAAAGGCGCGATAGTCCCGCACTGGTGCCTGACGGGGAAGGCCTGCTTTAAAACTGTCGCCCCTCAGGCGCTACCTTGCATGACGAACATGAATCGCCGGAAGATCGACCCCACCACATACCTTGAATCAATTATGCGCATTCCACGGGTCAGCCTTTGATGGATGCTTGCGTCGTGTGGTTCATGGAATGGTGCTTTGTACTGCAGTACAGCATACCACGAGAAAGAAGCGAGCAAATGTGAAACTTAGCTGCAGCTAGCAGATGTCGATGACGTACGCTGTGACCTGATCGCCTTGCCTGATATAGCCTACCTCCAGCAGCAGCCGTCTCCACACCGACGAGTGTCGCCGGCAGCGACCGACCGGTGTGTGATCTGACCCCGACTCGACGTCGCTCTGACCACGGGCACCGCGCGCGGCGCCCCGACTCCGGCGCAGGCTCGCCGCGTCGCATGGCCAACAGCCATCACGGCGCGGCACGCGTGCGCCTGCATGGGCGCGGCTCGGCCGCCGGCTAGACCCGGCGTAGGACCGGTTGGAGCATCGGGCACGTATTATTCTGAGGGCGGGCCGCTTCAGTATTGCGCGCCGCCCGCCGGTAGCGCTGTTCTGACCCAGATCTTGGCATTGTGAGCGCCGCTGGGGCCCCAACAGCCATTGTGGCCGGCCCCAGAACGCTGCGTGCATCGCAGATGCTTGTCTTCGTGCGAAGCGTTAGAAGCATTCCGACCCTTTCGTGCGAAGCATCAGAAGCATTCCGAGTCCCCCGGGTAAACGACTGAGGGTCGTCAGGCAGGAAAGGGAAAACTTTGCTTTTGCAGCGCGGTTGGACACGCGTGGAGGCTTATCGACGAATCGCTCGGTAACGTTTTCGCTGTTGTGTTGATGATAAATTGAAATGCACTTCACCCAGCATAACAACGCCGCGTGCCGAAGAGTACTACGTTATTTCAAAACGCCTGTCTGTATTTTGATTATGCTTCTGACAGCACGTTGCACACCAAACAGTCACCGCGGAAATGAAGTCGCGTCATATTTTCGTACCTTTTTTGTCGTGTACAGGTGAACTTAAACACTTTTTGTCCACTTTTCCTGTCCAATGTCCACCTCTTGAATTTCCTCGCAAAATGGCATAGCTGGCATTGTACTACAGAGAACCACTGAATATTTGCATCAACGCACTTTGCAACGTCGCAGCGTAATGCCACTGCTGCACATATCATGCGGCCTGCCACGGGCGAACTTGACGTACGTGCTGTCTTGCCCCAGGCATGATGGTCTGAACGGAAATTATCCTTCAAGGCCAGCAAATAAACTGGGAGTATGGCATTAATTTGAGTTCTGCTAAACCGGCCACGAACCGCAGCATGATCGTCTTTGTTTAAAGTCCATGTGAATGCGCAACATTTCCTCCATAAATGCACCGTTCCGAACAGCTGAGAAAGCAAGCAGGAAAGCAGGTGCTCCACTATCCAACACAATTGGGCTACATTTGCTGAAGGATTCCCGACAACTTCGGGTTCCCTTTGCCGCTGCGAACAATTCTGGAGGTAAAAGCGGGAAGCGACGGAACTTTTTGCCTCTGATCGGCACATGCAGAAGCTGGCCAGAGTTCTACCAGTCAGCTTTGTAATTGATCGACATGGGCAGTTAAGTGCGCTTTGACAGTCCTTCAATGCCGCTTTTATTACCATCCAACAGGCGCGTGGCTGACCTAAGCCCACGCTCCAGTGACAGCAGGCGGAACGGACGCCCGAACAAACCGCAAAAACCGGGACCGACTCGACCGCGGTCGGGCGGTTCCTGGCCGGTCCCAGTCGATCCGTAGTGGTGCCAGTGGTCCCAGGTCAAGCCAGGCGAATTCAACCGATCAAGCTACCCGTCTGGCTTGCCCGATGGCTTTAAACGGTTCTAGACGACGTAAGACCGGACTGGATCGTATTGGGCCCGGTGTATAGCATATGCCCTCGTCACCGTTGACCTTGCTGGACACGCCGATGGACGGTCCAGCAACAGGCAACGGTCGAACGGCCTTCAACTTCCGACAGACCAAGTTGAACGAACCTTATGCAAAACAAGGATTTTGCACGGGTTTCCACGATACGCTGTTGCACTTGCCGCGCCACCGCGTGTTTCGTGTGAAGCTGACCGCGCAAAAGGCACTTGGCGGGTTAGTGGCCGGGTCGGAATAGCTATTCAGGAGCTCTGGCGGGTCTCGCTCGGCTATGCTCGCCCCGCGTGCCCATGACATGACAGTGAAGAAATAGGCTGCGCGGGCGTGGGCGCATCGTAAGCATTGCCTGAACGCGATGCGAGCTCTGACGAAGCAGAGCTGGTTAGATCGCATCCAATCTCCGATATGCATGTGCACACGCACTGCGCGTTACGTGAACCCTGCCCCTACCCGCCGATGACGGCTCGTTTGACGGGAACCCGGTGAAGGCCGCTCGCGCCCGAGGGTCCGCCGGCCCCGCCAGACGCCCAACAAACAAAGCCGGCCGAACGAAAACAGCCCGTCGCATCGCTTGGGTGAACTCGCCCGGGTCACCGAAAAACGGCCCTAACTAGATCATGCCCGGAAAAATTGTCGCTTTTAAAGGGCAACTACGCGTCACGAATACCACGTGCTGATGCTACGCAAACTGCGGCAGAAATTTGGTGGATAAGGGTCCTCCTGATCCTACACTTACAACAATTGACGTCCTGTGTCGCATTGCTCCGTAACATGCTTTCAAATCTTGCCAGGCGTTTTCTCAAATTTCAACATAACACTCAACTGTCAAAGCGAAAGCATTTGAGTGCGGTCGTGTAACACTTCTCTGCAGAGAAACCCTGCGGAACATGGGCCTAAGATCGGATACGCTTTTTAAAGGGTGGGGCACATGTTGGGCAGCAGAGTTCCTATTTGCTTAAACCCAAACGGCTCGAAAAAGACGACAAATGTAAATGGTTCACCACAAAATAAGTGATAAATAAACATTTGCTGTCTACAACACGTGTGTCGCTGCCCGAAACGCATTATTTACAATGAACTGAACAAGACGGAGTAATGTTAAAAATACGCACTAATCTCGATTAAAAAAGTACGCTCGGCATCTTACTTTATTTCGGGCATGTTACACCAGGAACTGGAAGACACAAACGCGTGGAAGCCAGGTGCAAGACCATTTTAGACATGTGTATGCCAGTTGCGGGATATTCTGCACACGGTACGCCGTTATTCCAATCACCATACGACAAATTAAACCAGACTGGTCCGGGGTAGGGGGGCTTGAGCTCATAATTAAAAGAAGGCATTGGCCAATATTACCTCGGTTACAGGACGACGTTGGGCAGAGCCAAGGGAACGAAACTGAACAATACTTGATTGTGTTCAGCAGGCGCATGAAAGGCGTTGGAATCTACCCATTTGCCGCTAATATCTCTCGACACTCTGAATGCTAGAGGTGGACAAAAATGTGAAATGGAAGGCAGCTGACGAAACCATCTAGAGGACATTTGGTAACCTCTTTGTGTCGGCCCCGGGTCAACGGAGCAGGTCTTCGCCAGGGCTCCGGGCAGATATCCCGTTACTAACTCACCCGAGCGAAGCAGGGACAGGTTAGCAAGCGGTGGATGCGATGCGGTGCGAGCGAATAGCATTTTGGGGGGAGGGAATGCAGGAGGTTTACGCAAGGGCCCAATCAATTTTTTAAGTCGCAATAATTTCCGGAAATCTGAGTGGTTTTGCATAAAATTGCAATGAATTTTCGATAAGCAGACAACGATAGCACGACCTTGACATGTTAGTGCCTGCTCCAACATGTTCGTTCCAATCCTGGCTCTGTCGGTTTTAAAGGGCTCACCACAAGGAAAGTATGCATTACGAACAAGTTATCCGCGGATCACACGCACGTGGGTTACCAACAGTGTCTGTCTCACCGCACAATATCGATGGTGGCATCGTTCGCATTTAATTAGATCAGATTCTGGGGCAACTTAACACATTCGCAGGTCTCCATCCGGGTGACACAAACACTTGTTGCGAGTGATATACGTTGATTGGCAATGGGCTGTTCAGAGATAGGAAAGGGAAGCAGACGGCCGCCGTCGGGACAAGCCGTCCATCCTGTACCCTGACGTTGACATAGACCTCTGGTTCCGTAGCAACCTAGTGCTGGCGGTTGCTATCGTGCTGTTTACGACTGACATGAACAGCCCATTCGCCACAAGCATGTTTGTGTTGAGCCCCACGAGCAACACCGCGAGATGCTTACCACCTACCATATTCAGCTATAGCTAGCTAGGGCAACGCAGCTCTGGCTCACATTGAGCATAATCCTTTCATTGGGAGAAGTCCATTTAGAACGACATTGTTGAACCCGTGACTGAGTACCTCCTTGATCACGTTCCATCCAACAGAGCAGCAGGCGCATTTGGACCTGCGTGGCAGCATGAGAAAATTCTGCACGCATCCGATGGTCGGCGCTTGCCAACACATCTCAGGCCCCTGAACCGGTAGGCTGCAGCAGCGAGCGCTTATGCTGGCAATGGTCTGGTGGGCATCCGAGAATCGATTGCGTGTGGGAGCGGGGAGGGTAGAAGCTACACAAGAGCACGCGAGCGGCCCCGGGCGCGCTGAGGGCGAGGGCGGGCAACGTCCGCCAGCGTGTCACTGCCGGTCAGGGTAGCCCGCCTCTCTGCGCGCAAGTTCGGACCGCGACTGTCGAGCATCGCCCCCGTCCTGAGTCCTTGTGAACCCGACAAACGCCTCCCCCCCCCCCCCTCCTTTGCACGAGGCACTGGTATCAAACCCCACTTGGGTCACTCACCCGAGAGCAGAGACGGCACCTCCATGCTCGTCGTCGGGAAGGCGGCGGCGCGCTGGCGGGGGTCCGGCACTGACCCGACCCGACCCTGGCGTGCCCCAGTCAGCGCGCGCAAACGGCCGAACCGTGGCGCCACCGCACGCTCGACCGCTCGGAGCCTCACTCATGCACACGCACACGAGCGAGGGGGCGGGGGAAGTGGCCAGGCGGCCGCCGCGCGCGGAGCCACCCGGCCACATCCACGGGCGCGCCGCACTGGCGCCAGCGCCAGCGGACGCGACTCGCGGCGACGCGATGGCGACGCTAGAGACATCTGTAGGGGGGTGCAGGAACCACCATGCCCGACGGCAGCGCGAGGCAGGGACAATGCCGTAAGAGTATACTTTCATTAGCAGATCATGGATGCTACGCATACAGAATTTCAGAATTGCATTACGGCCACGCGGTAGGTGGTTAGAAACTGAGGGGTGGCTAGAAGTATGTACAAAAGTATTAGTACCCTCGTAAGATTTTAATCTAGCTAGATTTAAACTGTCCAATGCCCCGAGACTAAGTGAGCGATGTGGGCCAGTTACGTCACGGCATGGTACGCACTGACGCAAAGACACAATCATGTCTTTTCGGTTCCAAAGGGCATGTGGCAACCTACGTGTACATGCATGTGGTCATACACTACGGCTCAAACCGGTTCTCAAATGATCAAATGCCCATTTACCCTCGACATCGCCGACCATTCATATCATCGAATTATTCCGTGAAGTTGTTACGCTCATGGCCACGTGCTAATCGGATTCAGCCCTCCCCCAGTTGTTTGGTGTCAGTGCCTGAGACGCGGAAGTGTGCGCAAGTGGCCACAAACCCTGTTGGGCATGATGGCAGCTGTATGTGCAGCTGCAGGCGGCGCCTGAACTCTGCCGCTACGTATTGACCCGTGACCCGTGACCTTGAGTGGCGGTCATTTACTGAAATGTAGAGAAATTACATTAGTAAACATGACAACGTATGCAATGACAATAAGTGTGTATCACGTTGGTGTGCTTCTATGTGCGTCTGGAATAATACACATGAACGTATTATCTGATGATGAAGATTAAAATGTTTCGAGCCTTTATACACCACCCCGCGTTTCGAAAAACTCCTTTGAGACCCATTTAATGAGTTCTGTCATTGGCCCGTCATTACACTGGCCCGCCATCGCATTGGTCTTTCGGCACGCAGCCTGCAGAAACTATAGGTCCGCTTATAGGAGCATGCCCGCTCGAATTCAGCAGTGGCTGTGAACGTGCGATACCTAGCCTGACATACAACTTGGCACTCCAATATTTCCAAGGCTGATTTCGGGAAGTGAACATGCTTGGAAGCATTTCGCGCCCAAATCCTCCGCTAAAAGACCAACAAATAAGATATTACGTTAAAAGTAACCGACCTTCGCTTTTAGCGAAGCCCGTTAGCGCAGGTCTTCACTTTTTCCCAGGAAATATTGGTCAAACGACAGGTGCGACACGATTGCTAATGCAATTTCTGAGCCTGCGTAAACGTATAAAATAGACACCCCACAACTTGCTCATTATGTGATGACGTCATTCGCCAATGTCTTCTCGTATGTTGAAGGTCGGTTATTTTCAACATGAGTTTAGCGATGGGTGCGGCGACTGACGTTCCATTTAAGAGAGGCTGTGCTTGTGGAATCCAACAGCTGGAAACGCTTCCGGGGAATTCGCAGATATATACACACCTGGATTTGCGATTCGCAACACAGAATTGAAGATAGATGGGCTACTACACTTGCCTTGACACTCCTACTAAAATCGCTGAAGCATCACAACCGCTTTGCCCACAACACGGGCTCCACGAGGCACATGCATATGTATAGGAAAGAAGTGTCCTGATGCAGCGGAGGATGCAAGAAATTGTCGCACGAGCCAAGTCTGCGTTTTTAGAATACTTCACCAAAAACCAAGTGGTCGGTATCGGTATCGGTGGATCCACGATTACTGGATCTACAGGTTACGTGAACCTGGCAACCACTGACGTACTCGCGGGGGATTAGATTTCCTACTGGATACGGCGTTTTATCGGCTAGATCCTAGCTAAGGCAGCTTTGCTCAATAATACGGCCTCCTGTGAGAAATTAATGTAATACAATCCCAAAACTAAGTGCGCGCTATAAGATATTGACTGGCTTTTGCTATTTAAATATATAACGAGTATAAACCGTAGCAATGTAGTAGATCTTTCTGCCGTATAACAAGTATTTCAGTAGAAATAAATTTGATACTTCTACAAAATGCATTGTTGTTGTTGACATTGTCATGGTGACGGGCATGAGTCTCCACAATCTTACAGCATGATGTGGGTTGACGGAATAAAGCTTAGGGCGTAAATGTACTAATTTTAGCTTATTCACATCGCTACAGATTTCCTGCGCAGAATCGTGTCGCTGTGCACCGTGAAACAAGAATGCGGTGGACGCCGCCTCATTAGCATTTCTCAATGAAATCAGGACAAGACGCGCAGTGCGGCATAGTTTCGCGCCCGTCGGCATGAAGTGGCTGCTCAAAACCTTAACACGCGCCCGGGTGGCCGGCTAGGTACCCTTCGCTCGGGTGGGGGTCAATTTGAGCCCGCTGAGATCTCGGGAACTAAGAAAGCTAGAGACACCAAATTTACAGGGTGTCTTGATATGTACGTGAACTCACTTAGGTAAAAGTTTGAGCTTCCTAGGTCATGACCTTCACGTCAAATAAGCTCAAACAATGTCAAATTTCAGGTTGGTCTCCAAAGTGCCCCCGGAGCCAAGGCAACTGTTTCTAAGCAAAATGCCAAAAGCCATTTGAGGCCAGTGACCTTGTTTGACCTTTTCAAGGTCATTGTGACCAAAATCATGCAGGCCTGTTCTGAGTTTTGCATTTGAATAAGCGACAAAGATTGCACTAGGCGGTACGTTCCTAAAACTTAAGTGTCGACCCGGGTCATCTTGGGTCAATGACCTTTTTTGACCTCTTGGAAGTCGATGGAAGATGTATAATGCGGTTCCTGTTGTCAATAAACTCGAAACGAGCACCACAAACTATCCCATACAGCAAGCCCTCGAGTAATAAATTCAGGTTGGTTGTAACCTTGGTCTGGCCTTCATACCTGACCTCAGGTCAACGTAATTTGCTCATTCAATATTTGTGGTGCCTAAGAAAGCATCTCAGAGATGTATGGCTTCGTCAAACGCTCCGTTATTGTATCAGATTGGACGATTCCCTAGAAATTGCCTTCGCTGAAACCATGGCGTGACTTTGACCTGCCATAGGTCAGCGACCTTACAAGTTACATCTACTTTTTTATCTCAAACAATCCAGTTTTTCAATTGTCTATAGATACGCACAACTTTGCGTGGCTACGCCGCGCCGTTCGAAACCATTCTGGAGATACCTTCGGGGGGGGATACTTTGACCCCCCTCCCACCCAAGCGCGTGTTAAGAGCCAGGGTTCCTCGAAGCATTTTATTTCATGTGGGTTCTGAGCGCGACTTGCAGTTTCAACCATTTCATCCCGCAAGGGGCCCTGCACGCAAGCCCGGAGTGAGCAACGCAAAAGGAATCACTTCCAAGTCAGGGAGACGGTTGAGCTCTGAATTGGCGTTCAGGCCTGTGAATGGTGTACCCTGCTCAGTCGCAAAGACGCCAAAATATTGACAAGCGCCATTTTCAAGTGCGGGTGGTTATGCCAAATAAGTATGGTTAAATGGTAATGGATGAACACGACGTTGATGGAATCTTGCACCCAGCCAGTACTTTTGTCCCCAAAACTATGCGTGTCAAGCTAGCAGCATATCTATCAAACCGTCGATCGATATTTCGGGCCGCCAAAATTTAGCTAACAATTGACAGGCTAATAAAAACTTGGCGAATGTATCTCAAATTACGAAAAGCTGAGTCGAACATACAAAACTTCGCGAGATATATGCCCACACGAAACGTTTTCAAAAGCGTGAGTTCTATTACGAGCACGCAGTTTGAACTCCATCAAAGTGATCCGCTCTGATTGACCTTGCACTTCAGCCCGAAATGTTTCAGACAATCGTGAATGCCTACCTCATCTTTTCAAGTTTTCGAACTCGTAGGATTAACGTTATTAGCCTAGCCATTTTTTGGCCAGATCGGGCGAGTCCTAAATATGATGTACAACTTGATTTAGAACTGCTGCTAGTTTGACAGGTGTCTCAAAACTTGGTTGAGGCTGGGTCACGCGTACCAAAACGCCCAAGTTCTCGGCGCGCTGCCAGACTATGCTTCTGATGGGTTAAAGCAAGGTAAAATGCTGCCCGAAATGTAATTATGGATAATCATGCTATCATCAAAAACTTTGCGCAAATTCCGACCGTTGCATGACCGATTACAGGACCTATTTGAGTGCAGGCTATCACATTCGCTTAAAATGCATCGCAAGAAACGGCATTTGATCACTATCTGAAATAATGAATTTCACTTGAGTTGATGCTGTAGAGGATTCTAGAATTTAGCTAGGTGCGGCTCAAAGTGCCTTAAAAGAAGCTGCCGATACTGATTTATTAATGTGTACCCATTTGACCAGCAGTAGCAGTTTTGGGCCGACTGAACTAGCCCCTCACTGTTCCGCTGGTTGGATGGAAGGATGGGGGGGAGGGCTGATCATTTTCTCCTCCCGTCACGCATCCTGGAGCTGGTGAGTGCGTTTCTGGGACGCGTGGCTCTGATGCGTAGAGGGCAGGTGACGCCTTCCCGACTTCATCGTGCTTCTGTCGGTTGGCCTGGACGCAAAGACTCTGGCGAATCTCGGTGTGTCTTGATGCGGACACCATGACGCCTTGCTTGTCCACTGCCACGACACTTTTGACAATATTGCTGCTTCCTCCGCCTCCGGCATTTTGTAAATATATCATTATCCGGTATCGTGTTGTATATCTGTGTTCTAGTTCTGTTTTACATGTGCTTTGCATCCGGTACACCGCAGCGAATGCACTGAAATTATTAGTTTTCACTGAGTTTTATCTTTTTTCACATGGCTCGCATCTCAGACATGGGCAGAATCGTCGGCTTTCCGGACGAGTTGTTCTTACATCAACCTGCTGACGTTATGTTGATGGCGAGTTCGAAATGTCGCATGTCGTCGTCACGCGTTCAATATTCAGCCAGTCCAGGAGGATGAAAGCGTCAATCAAGACAAGACGACTGTCAAATTTTTAATTCAAGGTCAAACTTAGTAGGCTCACACATGAAGGTAACCAATACCGTGACTGAACATCACGTGACGTTTAGACTAGAATGGCAAGCAAATGAGTCGAGAATATGCCTTGGTGGTCGAACAAAATAAAGGAAAAGTATTTGCAGGTAAGCTTTTAAGATATTTCGAACCCAGCAAGCACGGTTCACATTCCGACACGCAGAACGCCTCGAAAACCGCGACGTAAGTACCTAAGAAAACTGGATGAGTATCAGCCCAAGAACAACACTAGCACCGTCTATAAAACAGTCGTTGGTACTAGTAGCGCCACCTAGGTCAGCGTTGCCACGCCAGTGCAAAATGACTTGCAATTCAAAGCTAAAGCACTAGCACACCTGGCGTACAAGAGACCACAAGTTTTGTCTACCGCCGAAAGCGTTTCAGCCGTCTGTACCCTCCCAGTCTGCCAAAAAGCTGCCTCTGAAAGACCCTTTCTTATGGGCTTACAATGCTGTGGCTTGTCCAGGCGCCCCGCCGTGACGTCACAGCGGAGTTGCCACATTAACTTTGAGGGGCCCTGGGTAGATCCAGCAACCGCCCTTCCCCTCTCCCAGCTTAGGAGATTACCCGGTGCCCATGGTCTCGTCAACTACGTTGAGCGTTCTGTATAAGGCGTAGTTTTACTCGCTCCACCGGAAGACGGTAAAAGTGCACCATAATTGTCGTGTTCAGTAATTTTGGATCTCCTTAAGGCACGAGTGTCGATTTGTGATCTTTTGTGGCAACCCGCCACCCAAGGCTGAGTTGCGCACCGCTAAGGTTAGCTTGCGCCCAGTGCCGTTGGCTCCAATACAAGAAAAACGTAAGAAAAAGTTGGCCATCGAATAATGGAATCTAATGCTACGCAATCTTGCGCATTTCGATCAAACGATTATTTTGCAGGCTGGTCATCTGTCACTATGTTACGCTCATGAAGCACGAGACCTCATGAAGTTAAACTGGCATGCATACTATGACATACGTCTATTCAACGGAAATTTACGCGCACCTCAGGCGAGACGACAAAAACAACGGCAATTCGATAAACGGCACGCATGCGACAGTGCTATCAAAGCATATGCAAAGTCTACACCGGAGTTACAACAAACTTACCTCGCCACCATTTTAACAGCTCATCTTCCGTATCTAATTGAAGCAATGTGCGTTTAGCATCAATTTCGTACAAGTAATGGTGAATGAAGATTGTTCGTTCTGAGTGCTTCAGCAAAAGCTAGGATTGCTGAGCAATGTTTGTTATATTTTTTGTTACTGATTACAATTGCTGACGCCATGGCATAGGGAAGTAAAGAGCTGTGTTACGACGCCAGATTCAGACCATTTTTTTGACCATTTTTTTGCACGACGCTTGCAAACTATGCAAAGATCGCGGCTTAAATAAAGCGGCACTGTTTTACACGTGGGGGGGGGGGCACTTTGCCCTATAGTCAGGAACAAAAGAGAAAAGTGGAGTAGGTTTTGTAACTTGGCTGAATGACTTAGCCCCCAAACCTCGCAGCTGAATCCGTTAATGTAGCCGGATGTTTACCGGATGTTTCCGCCCCATAGAGACGGCACATCTGTTTGCCGTGCACCCACCAACACTAGTATACCTTTCCCCTCCCAATAAGAACACGTGTTTTCTCTCACTGTCAGGTAAAATCGTAGCTGTTGAGCAGACAAAGTACGGCATAAACTTAACACAGAGAGGGCCATAAGGGGCGGAAATAGTTTGAGAGGTAGAACTGAAAACATCAGGAGTAGGGGAAAAAACATTCACAACAAAGTCCTTCATGAGTCTTTCATAGCTGACCCCGTCCCCCACATACAAGCGTAGGCTGCTGCCGCCCATGGCCGCTAAAGAAGAGTGTCTTCGGCTCCCTTAGGTGGCAGCTGGAGGAGCGCCTTCATTTTCCGATCAGATGGGCATGTGCCTCCAGCGCCGAATACCAATAACAGTTATCATATGAATAACAATTACATAAACTGCATTTCGTCATAATAATGCAGGCCAAATCCTTTGGGACGAAGGAGGGGGGGGGGGGGGGGGTACAGTGGTCGAGCCCTCGGCTTGACCGCACCCCCAATCATTTACAAAAAAGCGCCCTGCAAGGTTGGGGGGGGGGGCAGTCATCCCCGTTTTGAAAGTTGTGGGGACGCGTTGCTCACGTCTCCACGTTGTCGTCGCATTTGCTTGCAAGCTACATGCGTTCATGACGATTTGATAGTTGCCGTTTCGGTTGCGTGGATCGATGGATCTGTGGATGCCTTGGCTGCCGTGGATGCCTGACTTGCTTGCGAGCCCCCCTCCCCCCAATCAATCACTGCGCGACATTTGCTCGGGCTCCGATAGCCACGTGACCTGTTCCCTGCAATAGATTCCCGCCAAAAATCGCTGCGGGGCCTTACCAGCCTCCTGTCATCCCTGTGTATCGCCTTTCTTCATTGGGTTCATCTTTGATAAGTGCCAACCACGTGGCGCGGATGAGGCAAAATAAGTTCACCAACCTTGACTCGCCTCGCTGCGTGTCGTTTATTTTTGCTCCGTTCACCAAAATCACGCAGGTGAAATATACGTCCGGTTGCGTTCCAAACGTACGGTTTAAACTCCTAAGGCGTTGAAACGTCCTTCTGTCAAATTTGTCATAATTTTCGTCCACTCGTTGGACACGGCTTGACTTTAGTCACTGGCGTTAAGGTTTTTTGCTGAAATTTGCGAGCGCGCATACTCAAAATTACACTATATGATTTGTGTCGCTAATTAGTTCTGACTGAACGTGAAATATTTCCAGGCGAACGTGGCTTGGCCATGTTTACATGGCCAAGTTGATTGCCTTGTTGATTCATTTCTATCTACATTCGCGGAGTCCTTAACACCTCTGTAAAGCCCAGGTAAGATTCTAACGAAGCTTCTGAATTGATAGTCAGTAAAAATCAGTAAATCAGTAAACCACTGGACCTTTGTAAAACGAAGAGCCCCGGTGATTTTTTCATGCAGTCGTTCAACGCTTGATTTCTTCAGTTGAAGTAACTATGAGATATGAGGCGGTATTGGTCTCGTGGTAGCTTCTCGCTTCTTTTCCTGTTATAGACGGTAACAATGAAAAATATAAAAAGCATGTCCTTATTACATACAGGCCATATTCGGTGATTTTTGGTTGGGGATGCTTTTACTAGTAGGGGACCCTTTATCAACACTGTGTCCTCATTTGCCAAGGCTCTAGCTGCGCGCCTGTACTGAAGTAGAGGGGTCCGTCAGTTTGGGGCCCTTTGTCTTTGCCCCCCTCCCCCCGCATCCCAAATTTGAATCCGCCGCCCCTGACAATTGCAGAATCTGCCACTAATGTGTGATTATTTCAGAATGGTTTTTGCTACTGTGCTACTTTAGATTTATTTCTCCCAGAATGTTAACGTAAGTAATGGCACCCAACTGTAAGATGGACGGCTACTTATTCATGGTAGTCTACCCTTGAAGGTGCACTATGCCATGAATTGCGTGTTCATGAAGTGGGAAGCATTGTGTAACTGGAAAACTTTGTAATTAAGCATAACTTCCCTTTTTTGTCAGTTGTGTGCACATTCCAAATGTTGGATTCCCGCCAATACACGCAATCCTGTAAGAAACACTCGCAAAAACTCCTGCGAGCTATTTAAGTCCGCGCCTCGCTGGCCCGCGGGCTCAGAGGTGGCAGCACTAATCAGCATGCATGTTTAAGGATAGCGCAAAAGTAAGCTGCACGTCAGTAACATCCAAACAAATTGTGAGGGGGCAGGTAACACCACTGCCCCACCACGCTTTAAAAAAGTGTGGGGGACACGGAACCCCACACATCCCGTTACCACACCCATATTACGTCTTTGTGGATCACTGGCTTGCCCGCCGCCACCCAACCAATCGCTGTGCGACATTTCCTCGGGCCCAGGCAGAAACGTGACCTGCGCTGTTCCCGCCGTGGATTCCCGCCAAAAGTCGCGAGCGGGGGCTTGGGGTTGCTGAAAGCGAGTGGGGGTGGTGCGCTCTTGGTGCACTGTGTGGGAGCGGTGGTCGGGGAAACAGTGCTGCAGATCGGTGAGTGAGGACCCGTCACCCTCAAGGAGCTCTACATGCCAGGTGTCGTGACGGTTTAGGTGGAGCTGAGAACCCCGTGATTTGTTCTGAGCGTGAGGCGATGCCTGGCCTCAGCATAGTGAATATTCGGTCGTGCTTGGATACCGTATGCGCGTTCTGCCACAAGCACGGTACACCATGCTATCGAACTAAGATTGCGTTCAAATCACCGTTTGGTATGGGTTACAACTAGTCGAAGGGAAATGCGGCGTTACGGTGGGAGAAAAACAATGCCTGAGCGCGGCCCACCGGAACCACGGCCCCTGCCCGCCGCGCCCCTTCCCACGCTGGCCAAACGTCGCAGTAAGCAGATGTGGCGCGGCACTGGTGACGTACTCAGCGAGCAGTGCTTAAGGTAATAATTATGTGAACATCAGGGGCATGGCACGTATCTTCAGTTTTAGGGCGAGCTCGAATCCTATCAGTAAAACTTTTAACTATTATGCCCGTCAACAACGATGCCAACCACGTGTTATCGTTGCGTTTCACATTGTTGATAAGTGTTCAGCATTAGGTGGTCAATTATTGTCAGCCATTTAAGTATGAATTGGATGTCGTGAAAGGCGTGATCAGACACGCTTGTGGACATGGTTCTCGTAAATGAAAATTTGTCAGGTCTGTTTGCACCGTTGGTTATGACTGAAGACCAGGCAACGTTTTTGAAGCTTTGTCCTTCACAGGACGTGTCATGGCACGTGACTCTCAAATGTGGCGGAGTTCTTTCAGTGCGTATCGCTCTTCAGTGCTATTTTTCACCTTTTGACATTGGAGTACACGATTCGGACGCAGTGCTGTCGGTTTTGAGCCTACAAGCCCGCGGGGCGCGGGCTGAGACAGCCCGCGGGGATTCGAACGAGCATTGCTAACCACATTCTGGGCATTTGCGGGCATTGCTGACTACATTCCAGGTATTTGTGGACATTGCTGACCACATTCCAGGTATTTGTGGACAGTACTGACCACATTCCGGATATTTACGTACATTGCTGACCACATTCCGCTTGTTTGCGTACATTGCTGACCAGATAACGGGTATTTGCGCGCATTGCTGACCACATTCCAGGTATTTGTGGACATTGCTGACCACGTTTCGGGTATTTGCGGACAGTGCTGACCACATTCCAGGTATTTGCGAACATTGCCACCCACATTCCGGGTATTTGCGGGCATTGCTGGCCACATTCCGGGCATTTGCGAACATTGCTGACCATGTAAGATGGTAGTACTACGCATACTCCTGGTTCCTGGCTAAGATTTGCCGAACTTACTTCAGGACGTACAATATTGTGCTTACTACATGTAAACCACAATAGCAAACTTTGTGCTTTTTGGAAAAAACTTGTCAACTAATGCTGCACTGCTTTCGTTTTAACATTCTGAAATGGCTGTTAATTTGTATTGTGTGTGCTCTGTTTACCCGTGTTACCATTTTCATTCGAGCCACATGACTCACTGACACAAGGTTGCTAGTAATGACGGACTTAAAATTTAGTTGCTGAAATGTATGAAGAATGTGATTTAGATCATAGTGTAAGGCGATTTTTTTGTAGTGAAAAAATCAGCTCACGAATCCCCCCAAAAGCAGTTGATTCATTAGTCGGATCATGATTCCACTCGAGTGAAACGAGTGAAACGCAAGTCGGCTGCTGGTGGACCCACCAGCAGACGATGCTGGGTGCTGGATTTCGGCGGAGCTTGAACTGTGCCGGTGGCGACCCTCCAGCTCACGATGCCGCCGGCTCTATTCGCGATCGGCGATCGATATCACTCGCAGCTGCTTGAGCCATGTTTAGTCATTTAAGGGTTTCGATGGAATTTGGATTAAGGGAATCGTTTAATTTGGAATGTAATTCAAGAAAAAAAATTATTCATAGACAAAATCATAATTTTGATAAGATCTGACTTCTTCAGCAACCGTCATGAATTATTGGTGGAACGGTTATTAAAAAAATTATCGGACACAGGTCTGGTAAGATGACACCATTTTGCTGTGATCTCATAATTCTGGCCCTAAAAGTCTTACGCTAGTGACATAGACAGTTGTACTCCTGTAGATGACTTAACTGTATCAGTTTTTGGCTCACAGGATTTAGAACGTAAGGTTGTTAATGTGCCCACCAAACATCCATCCGTTCAATAACTCTTTCTCAGTGGTGCCACGTATAAATCACTGACTGGGGTAAAGTCGCAGCGAATGTACCAGCCGTCCATGCCTGTAACGCAGAGGGCGCTTGTGACGACACAAGGCCAGCGCTACACCACTAGGTTTTCAAAAAAAATAATTCGGTTAACCTGGTGTAACAAATCCTCACAGCAATGTCTTCACCTAGGAAAACCTTTAGAAATAATGAAAGGGAATGTGGTACAACGTGGCGTTCCTTTGTTAAGACTGCCCCCCCCCCCCCCCGTTCACTTTTTCGAAGATGTGTCACGTACATTTCGCTCGGAACGTACAGGCCCTTTTGGCTGAAACGGTAGGTTGTTTTTGGTCAGACATGTGTCGCACACACGCTGGTGTCGGGGTGACCGCCCTTGACGGGGCCATGAAGAATTCGCCCAGCAGTCGAAGCGATGCGCCGTAGACATGTCTGCAGCCGCGCAGCCCAGGTCCGTCTTACCGGCAGACCGCCTCCCCAGCAGGATGAGGGGCAGCACGTCGGTCCATGCCGTCTGTCCGTTTACTCGTAGCGCCGTCCTGAGCTGTCGCTGCATGCGCTCGACGGGCCCGGTTGCTCCCGATGATAGCACCGATGGTAGTATACTGTCATGCCTACGAGCCGGCGCCGATACGCCATGATCTACTCAGCCCGCCATAAGCTTCAGCGAATAGCTCAAATTGAGCGATCAGCGTGCCCCCTCCCCCGAAGGTTTTTACAGCATAACTTTCAAACGGTGTGCTGTAGCTGCACCAAACATTGCAGAGCTGAAGGCATTTGATTAGTGGATACCACCATATAACATAAGATGCACTTTGTAATGTCGCTGTTCTATGGCAGGTCAAGTCAGGCCGTGGCTGTCAGAGAAGAGAATTTCTAAACAATCGTTCATTCCTATGCGACAACGGAGTGTTAGATGGAGTAATGCATTTGTGAGACATGGTTTCTGTGGCAATACGGCATCTCTTAAAAAAATACAACATATTTCAATGACCAAGGGTCAAATATGAAGGTCAGGCCGAGGTTAAAACTAGTGTGCTTTGTTACTCGAGATTTTTCTGCACGGAGTAGTTTCTGGTGCTCACTTCGAATTTATCTATGGCAGGGATCACCACAGACATCTTCCCCGAACTTTTTAAAGGCCAGAGTAAATGGCCCAGCACCTTACCTAAAATGACCCATGTCAACACCTTGTTTTTAGGGGCATGCCATCTACCGAAGTCCCGGACGCTCATTCAACTGCAAAAATAACGGCAATTTCGTATGATTTGGGTCATCATGACCTTCTTTACATCAAACGAGATGACTGAACTTAAATGAGCACCAGTGGCGTTTTGCTCAGAACAGACGCCTACGTTCAATGCGGTTGCATGAGGAGGTCCGAGCGCACGTTGCATACACATCTGGAATGTCCTTGCTTGATCTAATTTGACCCAGAAATCATGACCTAGGAATCTCGTACTTCAACACAAGTTGGCTCACACACAGGACTACATACTCTGCGAATTTCGTGTCTAACTTTCTAAATTTGGTAAATCAGGGGGTGAAATTGACCCCCACACAAGCACGTCGCATTCAACCGTCCACCTCGGCACGTGTAAGAAATTCCATGTGGACACGCGTTAAAAAAGCAACAAAATGCGACGTTTTCCACGACATTCTAGAAACCCCTCCGTCATTCTTACACGACTGGAGCGCGCTAAATTCGGTTTTTAGTGAACATTTTTGAGCTGTACTCTACGTGACTGTGAAATCACGCGCATGCCTCAGCTTTGAACTGGACCGGATCAGATTAGACCAGGGTGGAATGGGCTGCAGAAGACCGTGTGAGGGACCCTTAAGGACTGGAGTGCACTAGAAATGAATTAAATGGATTGGAGACAACACGACTGGTGTCGACTGGGCAGGGGGCATTACAGGTATGACAGGTCAGGGGCGCAGCCAGGTGCTTCCGAAAAGGTAATGAAGAGGCCTACAAAAACTCATCACGCCATTTCTGATGTAAATCAGCAGCTACATATAATGAAACAGAAAAATACAAAGGGCCCCTTAAACATGCCCCACACAGATGTCAGCAGCGCGAAGCACTGCGAGACCGGACTGACGCGAACCGAAATGGGCTCACCACACGGAGGCTGGCTTATCTCTTGGAACTGGCATTTGCCAGGTCAATAACCGATAGACAACTGAAAATGCCGAAACCGACTGCAGGAGGCGGGAGAAGCCCGTGCCAGGCCTGACTGCATTGTGCTTACCCACATAAAAACGGCATACAAATTGATCATGTTTCAAAAAGTGACTTGGAATGTTGCATATTTTCCAAACAAACATTCCATGTTTGTTCAGTACTCCAGTGACACCGTGAAATTCATACAAGACCGATATAAAGGCAGGGTAGCTGATCGGTGACGTCGTAATCAGCTCGTGAGATTATGGAAAGGCACGGTACTATTAAGCATAGTCAGCATGTAAACATCCATCCCTGATGACTAGGGCCTTACAAACAGGTCGAGTAAATTGTCGTAAACCTTTGCCTTTTGCGCACTCGTGCACATAATACCAGTTCAGTTTTAAAGACATCACTCATGTCCTTAAATATGATGTTGTTTGATACCATTTGCTGTCTTCTTCATATTGCATACATGATTAAAATACTAGACTATGTGCAAGACACAGACCTATATGCAACTCAAGATGTCTCAGATAGTCGTGCCATGGTTAATTATGCATAAATTTCAAGCTTGTGAGTCAGAAGTGGATTGATTCTTAAGGGGCAGGTGCGATAAATCGTTATTCAATTTGTTGACTCATAAAAAGTTCATCTTAATTGTGTAAATATGTACCATTTAACCCAACCAGCAATGCGAACATGTCTGGGGGATCAAAAATTGGCGACAAACTGTCTGAATGTGCCATCTCACAATAACATGTGATCCTCCAGTTGGCATTGAAGTGGTTTCTGACACAATCCAACACTGGGGTCCTAAACCAGGGTGGGAATTTCTATAAAATGGCCAAAGTGTGGTGGGTACCTTCCATAAATTGAAACACTGTTTTCTGAAGCACTGATAATTATTGCCTGTTGTATGCTCCTTAAAGTTTTCCTGCGTAAAGGACAATCACAGGTGGTACAACCAGGATTGTCAAAGGGGCACAGCGTGGGGAGAATGCAACTACACATCAAAAGCTTGGGCAGAGCCTTTATAGTTTCCGTCTGAATCGGTCTATACCGCAAGAGTGAGGGCCTAGGGGAAGGAACTGCTTCCGCCCCCCCCCCCCCCTCCCCCTAGCCGCATCACTGTGCATGAATTTGCAAAGAGAGAAGCGTAATGGCGACAGGGATGTTTGGGCATGTGCCAGCCATGTAGTGAGGGTGTCAGGCCCCCTATAAAATGGTTATTATCAATGTCGGATGGTAACCTTCCGCTTTTCGAAAGTTCCCGCATGCTGGGGGGTCAGAGGAAAACTTATGGGAGTCTGCAATTGATAGCTTGGAAGTTCGCGACTCCCCACAGGGTGTCAATTACGTGACACCCCACATGGTGGTCATTGTAACATTCGGCCACATGAAAGTGACTCTCGCGTCGGCGGCGACGCAGAAAACCGACTCCTGCATGAGTTCACGGTAACACAGCGACCAGTTTTTGGAACGTGACACCCCAACGAACTTCAAGCATACGAATACGGTGGTCGAGTGTGGCTCCTAGGTGTAAAAACGTATTTCAGTGAAAAAGCAGAGTTAATGAACTTTATCACATTCAGTATGAGCAGGGAGCCAAATGATATTTCTCGCGCAGGGCCGATTACTTCAAATCGAAGTTCTGAGCTGTTCAAAAGTTTTAAAAAGTTAGTATTACTGATCAAATCGGACGCGGATGATGTAACAACAAATGAAAAGTACACAAAGGGGATACTCCCTTTAAGGTTTTGCGATTGCCACGACATGCCAGCGTAGGTTGGTTCTTCCCTTTGATGTTACTCCAGCGAATTTTGTCAAAGCCTTTTTGTAATAGTTAGACATGTAACATGATATGCATCGGGGTTTAATCTGTCCCAGTGGCACGCATCCAGAATGTATGAAGAAAGGAAAATGGTGGATATGGACAGATGAGCATTGTGGTCGCGTACCGTGGCAAGTCGCAAAAACATTGTTATGAAAAACCTGACTGGCATAACATCCCACCCTCACATCATCTTGCTTGCATGTTTCTCTAAATATACGCCTAAGGGGAATTTGGCAGCTATCTATGGTTCATTTTGGTTGTGTAACATGCATTCGGGTTTTGCAGCAGCTTTAATTTATTTATTTGTATCAATCCCATCGATGGCCATGTGTGAACAAATACATTCCTAACAGCTAAACCAATCAGTGAGGAGGGGATGACGAATGCACTCACATGTGGCGAGTAACTGTGCGCCAGATCCATGGCCATTGTTTTGGTCGCTACAGTATCGTGCGTATAAGGCTAACACTGGCGGTAAAAGCTGTACGCATTCGAAGATCCCTCGCGTAATTCGAACCGGGAAAATGATACACTGAACATACCTGGTGCACCAGCGACATCGCGGCGACATTTCCACCTCATGTGCTTCATAAGACGCAGAATTCGGTTCAAGGTGGCCACTTATTTCAGATCGAAGGATCTAATATTTCAAAGTGTCATGCATGAATGAGTGAAAGTTCATTACCAAACGAACTCCATGACTTATCAACATAATTATTATGCATTTCATGTCCATAGTTTGTACCTGTTTATGCCACACTGTTGATGCTGATGTTGCATGTCTTTTCTTGTCAACATATCACATTACTGGTGCACACATATATCCGGTATGATGGGTGCAAAGCTGGTATTTGATGACAGGGTGTCACAGCAGTTGCATGAACAGGGTTTGGGTCAGTGGACATGTGTTCCGAATTGATGGTAGTGTACACACCTTATGACCTGGCTACAAGAACACTTTATTTCAGCTGTTTGGGAAAGGGCTATACCGCACAATGTATCGCTTTCCAGCTTATATTATTTAAGCATCTTATGTTAAAATAATGATTCCCTACTGCAATGCTTTCAAACCATAATACCAAACATACCTACCCACCCAGGTTGTTTCAGGATAGTGGTTTATTAAATGGGGCAACAATACCTTTATTGAAATACAGCTTCCCCATTTATGAAAACCAGATTTCAATTTCGAGATAAATATACGGAATGCGATGCTGCTCCAAGCATGCAAAAACACGCAGACAAACGGAGTGCACCAATTCAAACACCGGCCAAGAGATATACCCATGCAACTTGCAAACATTAATTAGAATATGGCTACTGTCTTCTTTGCAGAAAAGTTTTTATGTCCTGAGTGTCCCTATGGGAAGAAACAAATAGCAATATCTAAGAAATATTGACGGCCTCCTCCCTTGGCCTTCGGCTAACATTGCACAGAGTACAACTGTGGTGTAGCGTGAGCAAAGAACTGATGAGAAAAGCGCCCTAACGATTTTGATCAAGGATTTCAGGAGCAATGTGCCGATAAGGCAGGGAAAACGTTAGAACAAAGGTGGAATCATTCACGAGGGGCAAAGGACTGCTTGTTTTTCTTAGAAGCGGCTGTTCAAACGAGTCTCGACGCTGTCAACATCTTTTAAACTGGAATTGGACACGCGTAAACAGCAGCGAGCCAGCAAGGACACGCACAACCAGTGCTGGAAAGCTTAACGTTTCCTGGTGTAACGTGTACCATGAGATTTTGTACTCCAGGATGGTGACTAGGTAAACTAAGATATATTGTACTCCATAATGATGCAACAACAACAGCTGCTAGAAAAACTCACTTTTCCCTCTTTGTGTCGGGCCAAAATAACACAAGAAGGTGCAACAGCTTGAGACTTGCTGCTTCAGTCAGGAGCTATGTATTGATATCTGCAAGAGCAAAAATCTTGCACTTACCAGACTAAGATGCCCAGCAGCAAGCAGCAAGCATATGATAAACCATAAATGGAAAAGTGAAAAATAAAGTGTCAGAAGATAAGTAAGATTAAGTTTTCCTTTCGTAAGATCTAAATTCGCCTAATTTCTTAGCTACACGTCCGCGAAAATGGGGGCGGGGGGGGGGATAAGGCCAACAGTATTTCAATGCCATCTTCACAATGGTGACGTCAAAATAACGCTCTTAAACCCTGTTATCCCATTCAGCTATGCGGCGATCAAGGTCAGGAAACGTGTCCTGGCCGAGTCGTCCATATCTGCCGTTCATGAGCACGATTTCCAGACATGACGGCGGTCGATTGGCTCACAATCAATGTCATGCGAGATATGATGACCGGAGCAAACAATGCCGTATTGAAAAGCATATGTACTAAACAGAGAAATTGTGTTAGCCAGAGCAGCCTTTTCCACAAGAAATATTACGACAATAGCTATAAGCGAGCATTCTTCATCACAATTGATGCCTGCTTTAATACTTTCAGATGTGAAGGATTCCCTTTAATTTGAAGCTCGCGCATTATATGTAATACGCATTAAAAGATCTACTTATTTTGCAAGCTTCCATGTCGTACTACAACTATCTCATACTTCCAACGCAAGATTATTTTACGCACCGGGGATGGGGGACAGGGCCGGTACTACTGATACCCTTGTTTCTAATAGGTAGAAGCCTTATTGTTCAGTTGTATGTGGTTTACTTTACGGAAAAAAACGCTGCGTAAAAAGTATACGTATTCTCATAGTTTCGTCGCTTTCTGCTACAACCATGCAAAAATTTCCAAGTAATGTCGCGCACGACACGTCACTAGTGAGAGCTGCATTGTGTGCTGACGCGCAAAGTACATTGTATTGGTTTTGCTGTCATCACACTGCGCAGCTCTTTGGCGACCGCCCCATCAGAGCCACACCCCAGGGCTGTAAGGCATGGTCGTAATTCTTGTCATGAGGATTGAGAGGCAGTGCGTGGCCACAGGGGGTTTCACGAAAGTGTTGTTTAAGTCTCAAAAGAAGATGTTCCACACATTGGTATATTTGTTCCACTTTGTTCCGCACCTTTATAGTATTTCCCACATCTTGCCTTACAAATAAAACTTTATTATAACTAGAAAAATTGGTTCCGTAGGTACATACATACAACCAATCTTGAAGCCGCATAATCAGTATTTCCAATTGATTACCCTCTTCTGGACCCCCTTGCTGCTTAAGCAAGGGATCGCGGTGAAATGCGTTGTTATGACTGGAAAAGCTAGGGCGGAAATTGTGAGAAAACCTGCAGCTCGACATTCCCCAAGCGGTGCAAAGTGTGAAGCCGCACGCGTATTGACAAAGGCGTTGAATTAAGGGACATGTAAATTTGTGTTATCGTTGGTGGTGCGTGCAAGTGGCTTGTATTGATCTTGATGTGATGGGGAGTGTGCGTGCGAGGTTTGTACTTCTGAGAGAGAACATCGTTTTGGTATTATTTAGGTCTACTGACTCGCACTAAAATGTGATATATTGATACCTGCCCCTACCTTTATGTCTGTCTTTGAGCATGACAAAGGAATGCTGGCAAACAAAGAGAAACACCAGCACTTATGTTGCAGGGGTGTACAAGGGCACGCCGGTACTTCGTTATCATCTTGCCCATATTTTAAACCTATTGAGGATATTGCAGTGTGTAATTATTCCATTCCATGTCATTATATCAGCAATTCATTTCGCTAGTTGCGGCTGGTGCGTGCAGCTCATTAATGGACATGCTCAGTTAAGGCTCACATTATGTGGCTTTGCAAAATTGTCATTCCCTAAAGAATTCTGAAAATGTACAGCTCTATTATTAGTGATGTACATTGTACCGTCCTTACAAATGTTGTATGCAGGCGAGCATTGCTCGTGAGTCATCAATGTCATAGTCACTACAACTTGTATGAGATGCTGAGTGCTGAGAAAGGTGGAAAAGTATTGCTGTTGCTGTCTTGGAAAACACTTAAATATATTTTATCATGAGCCTTGCGTGCACTGGCATTTTCATCACTTCATTGCATGTTGCCCATCCATTTATGACTATACGCACTTGTCATGTCTCCAGCCTTGTGCTAGGTCAGCACGTTTGTTTTGTCATTTCAGCACATGCAAAACTGTACTCTTATTTTTTAGTAAGCCAGCCTGATGGCTGCAGCATGTTGCATGACTGTGGAAGTGGAATATACGTTTCCATCTTTCTCATCTACGTTTTGTGGATTTCCAAGACAGGCTGAGCAAGTGATGGCACTTATTGGATGTTTGCTTTGCTGAAAGTGAATTGTATATTGTAGCATGTGTTTTTCGGTGAGTCATATGTCAGATGGGGAGCCAATACAAGAGGGCACACCTGACTCATCCTGTCATGATGGAACTTGTTATGCGAGCACCATGGATTGCGATGCAAAAACCATATCGTTGTTCATTATGTCATGCCACAACGCAGCACTGAGGTAGTGCCACAATGAAGCTGTGGACCGGTGTCATCACACAATATACGACATTGGTTGACTATTCTATGTCAAGCCTATGAGAGAGCAGCTTATAATTTACGAATGACTAATGACAACTGATTGAACAATGCCGACAGGCTATGAACAGCAAGAACGTCATTGCACCACAACGGTTATATCATAAATAATCCTAAGCAAAAACAAGAAATTCTTGGTAGCCAAACCTTTTCATCTTTACCATAGCGATGGCAATGCGTTGTCAATCACTTCATAGCAATGATACAAATTTCCTAGTTTTCCCATGACACCGCACGTCCCCTTTGCAAACAACGAAAAAAGAAACTACCGTGCACATCACATATCAATGTCAGGACTACAGCACTGCAGGCAACCATGAGTCGGCAATAAAGCATTGAAAAATCAACAGCATAGCAGCAACGGCAGCTGCACAGCATGTCAAGCTTTGATGGCAATAATCTGCCATAAAAGCTAGCGATCGCTACGTTGCGGATGTCAAACAGTCCACCAAAACTTTTCTTACGCCTAACACCAAGACGAAAAATCCACAAACCAAGCACCCACCAATCCACTGCTCGACACAGCCCCGCGACAAGAATGGCCGGTTGGCGTCAGCTTTCGTGTGTTTGGAGGTATTCTTTAGGTTTGGCTGCCAGATGCTGGCAGGTTTGGTGTTGTCACAAAACCAGTCCACGACGACAATAAACAATGACGTAACGGGACGCCTTTCTACAAACTTTGAAATTTTCCTCCTTAGCGTCGTTTTAGAACTTTGAAAGCCCGACAATAGTTACAAGCAAGCTTTTCCCATCATATCTGATGCCTACCACAATATCTTCAAGTGTGGAACATTCCCTTTAATGGTCTTAACGACGGCCACACAGTCGCGTTATACACACACTACACGCTACGTGTGAACACGTGAAAGAAAGCAAAATGCATCACTGAACGCGTAACATGTGATACGCGAGACCGTATCATTTGGCATAGCACATCTTTCATGCCACTTCTGGGTCGCTCCGACCTCCGACCCGTCTTTGTCCACATGTCGGTGCGATATGCCACAACCGGTCGGCAGCAATGAACCACTGCGGCCCATCACACGTGCAGACGGCCGTTTGACCTTGAGCGCAAGTTTGGGTCTGCATGGAGACGGGGCAGCACCGTCTCGTCGCGGCGCAAAAGCCGTCATACAAGCCAAAACCACCAAACACCAATAATCGCAGCAAACCTTCAGTTCTCATGTCTGCCATTAGGTGGCCAACATCGACTTGACAACTTGTTTCGCCAGTCTCCAAGATTTTACAACATTTTCCAGAGTAGCCGCGCGTCGTTCTAAACTTCTATTCATGGGCGCACAAACGCATTGCACGCACGTGTATGCACCGGTCCAAGCATCAAGTAGAAAGACACGAAACGGCCACGCCAACGCTATTAACTGGTGATAACCATCCACGGCACACATGCTCGGTTTTCCAGTTGACGCGCAGGGCGGGATCTCTGGTTTCCCTTCAAAACGCACAAATCTTTCGCCTTTTACTAAAGATTTCCGTGGAGGGGAACACTCAAATGAGTATTCGTGAATTTCTTACGGCCACCATACGGTGGCCACATCACGTGTGAGGAGGCAATGACAACAGCATTCGTAAAGCTCCAGCACGTTGCTTATGTGCGATAGATGTAAATAAAACAAGGCACGTGGGCACCACTTGGCGTCAGAGTTCACAAAATTTTCAGCGGCATGTACTCATGTCCGAAAAGAGTCCCGCAAAACAAATCAGCAGGCATATTGAAACCCTGAGGGGCATCATGGCGGGCTAATGTGTCGAAGTTGTCTGAATGTTATGTTTAGAAATTGGGACCTCGCCTGTCTATTCTCTATGTGTCAGGGTGAATTTGCTTTATATCGTACGCTCCTTACGGCACGAGCAACGTTAAAGATCATCTCCGTCCGTCGGACAACCTTATCTGAATAGGTCCAGTGTGGTTCACAGGTGCTCAACGCACTCAACCCGCGCGCAGCGCTTTCGCTCACCCTGCGCTGTTTTGTCTCGTTTATTGGTAAATAGGGTTGGAGCGCGAACGCAACCTACCCCGCTAACAAAAATTGTACTCCCGAGTTACCCACATTTGGGGTAATCGCAGGGGTCAACCCAACCGAAGTGCAATGGAAGGGCCTCGCCCTGGGGGAACCGCCTTCGTGATCACGGTATCCCCTGAGCCAGGTAAGTATGAATTCCGCTGCACACATTTGGCGCTACGTTGTCCTTGGCAAGGCACGACGGCGCGCAATCATTGTATTTATCTCTCCACATCTCTCAAGTTCTGCTCTTTTCATGTTCTGCATTAGACGGTCCTTGCAACACATTTCAAAAACTCTGCACGACTCATCAAACGCTTCTTGGTCGTCAAGCAGCACATTCGAAATTCGCTGAAGCAACTTGTCACCAAAAAACCACATACAACACCATCTAGTGACGGCTGAGTTAACCTCCTGCAATTCACACACTAACGCTTGCTTAGTGAGCAAACACTTGGCAAAGCAGACAAATACACTGTGCAATATTTTCTTTCTAATGGTAAACTCAGAGGAAGAAAACAAACCACCCCCGTGCCTCGCACCACTAAACATGCCTTGAAACGGCTCAAATTACTATTTCGCTTTGCCATCTGTTGAGCAAATTGCGCATCCTTCGTTCCAAGTCCACCACCCAGGGCTGCAATACTGTAAGGTGCCTGTCAGTTGGGTTGCTTACCAGCCGTCGCGTTCGCAGTAGCTGTTAGACGAGACGGCGCACGGCAAGCGTTACAACGACTCGCTGTGTTCGGCCACGTGAGACACATCCATTCGCTGTGATAGCTTCACTTTAAAGTCACGTATCTAAAGATGGCAGCACTGATGAACGTCCTCTTCGCTGTAGAAAGCCTGGAAAGACAGCATCGGTATTGGAACTGTCCGCTACGGCATGTCTTCTGGCTCCCCAACATCTTCTTCCGGGTGGGGGACGATATGACGGAGCATCCCGACGGTCTTGCCGTGACGTCTTCAGGATCTCGATCCGTGCAGAAACAGACTGGGACGCTGAATGCTCTTGGCGACTTAGATCTGATAGCCGGCTCGATTGTCTCCTCTGGCAAATGCAAAACCAATCGGTCACGCATAGCCTGTTCACGTTGATGAGCAAATGACTACCAGCGTGAGAGAAAACGCCTGCCGTCACGTCTTCACAAATGGGGGATGGCGCAGAATCGGCCATCAGCGGCCCGTTTTTCACTCCTTCTTTGTCGCGAGGACACGGTTGCTAGACTACCAGCGCCAACAGCAGGCTCGTTGCAGGTTGTTCAGACGCGGATGCTTTACTTGTCCCAATTCTCCGTTGGCATATGGCGGACAGGCTTCAGGGTAATGATGAGGCGGCATGCCCAGAGTCTTGCAGGCGTATCAGGAGAGCAGCATCCTACGAACTTCACCAAAGACGTGGACTTGTCCTATGGAGCTGTGGAGCTGTCCTACCCTGGAGAGTGATGCTGGCAGGAAAGGAGCCGATGTACGACATGGGTTGACCGTTGGCAGCTGCCACGTCGTGCGGTCTGAAATTGTGACCTGATCTTTTTGCATGCTACCGTAATGCAGCACGACTGATCCCATGATGTTACTTGTCCGCGCAGCCTTCAGGAATCACTTGTACATCTTGCTTTGTTTGGCTGAGCCTGGAATCCCGGATCGCAGCGGCAGTAGGGGTCGAAAATGAGGGCGAGCTCTTTTCACGGCATTTCAAGAGTGGAGAACTTGGCGCACGCGCGTGTCGTTGCTTGGGTTCCCGGCGCGTGGCTGTCCAACATGAGGCGATCGACTTCGGAACCTGGAACTGGGTTTCTTGCACTTCTTGCGACACATCTCGCTGCACTGCCCCCACCCCCTAAAGAATGTGTTGCACGTTTCTAAAGGCGTTTGGAACTGAAACAGTCATCTTCAACAGCACTGGATGCAGTTCAAAGACCTGCCTTTCAGAAGATCTAAAATAGCCTGATTTCTGAGCTACACGTCCGCGAAAATGGGGGGGGGGGGGGGATAACGCCAACAGTATTTCAAGGCCATCTTCACATTGGTGACGTCAAAATAACGCTATTAAACCCTGTCATCCCATTCAGCCATGCGGCGATCAAGGTCAGGAAACGTCCTGGCCGATTTGTCCATATCTGCCGTTCGTGAGCACGATTTCCAGACATGACGGCAGTCAGTTGGCTCATAATCAATGGCATGCGAGGTACAATGACCGGAGCAAACAGTGCCGTATTAAAGAGCATATGTACTAAACAGAGAAATTGTGTTGTCCGGTGTAGCCTTTTCCAGAAGAAATGTTACAACAATAGCTATAAGTGAGCCTTCTTCATCGCAACTGATGCCTGCTTTAATACCTTCAGGTGTGAAGGATTCTCCTTAATTTGAAGCTCGCGCATTATATGTAGTACGCATTTCAAGATACACTTATTTTGCAAGCTTCCATGTCGTACTACTACAGCTATCTTATACTTCCAACGCAATATTATTTTACGCACAGGGGATGGGGGACAGGGCCGGTACTACTGATACCCTTGTTTCTAATAGGTAGAAGCCATATTGTTCAGTTGAATGTGGTTTACTTTACGGAAAAAACGCTGCGTAAAAAGTCTACGTATTCTCATAGTTTCGTCGCTTTCTGCCACAACGAGCAAAATTTTCATGTTAGCGTCATGACACGTCACTCGAGTGGCATTATGACTGACGTGTACAAGTAATTGGTTTTGCGTGTAACCTGTCACTGCGACGCTGGATTCCCCATGGTGTTCGCCCTTTTTGTCAGGAGGAGAGACAGGCGTGGCCACAGCGTTTCAAGAGCGTTGTTGAAGTCTCAAAGAAAATGTTCCACATTTGTTTGGCGTTTTGGACTGAAACAGCCATCATGAGGACCTTTTGACGCAGTTCGCGGTCTTGTCCTTTTTTAAAGACCCGAAACGCTGTGGCTTCTGAGTTAGACGCCCAAAAAGTGCAAAAAGTTCATTGGGAGCCAATTTCAAAGCTGCCTCGGCATTAATGACGTCATAGAAACGTCATGCGATCGCGGTCATAATACCGGCTGCTTTATGCATATGGTCAAAACAGCATGGCCGCTGGTGCAGTTACAAAAGCGATCATGCGGCACGCATGATACAATGCGCGGAAGATGATTGGCTATTGGTAAGATTTCGCTGCTGAATACGTGTCGCGAACGTAAGCGTGACCGCTTTCGGGATGTGCGGCACTCGTGAACAGGCCATTTTTCCCGATTTCTAGGCCGCAGGTTAATGCCATATAAAAGAACGCCACTGTCTGCAAAAAGGTACGGCACCCAAAAAAGGGCACTCTCCCGGAAGTTATAAAAAAGACGCGACGACAAATCTGTCTTTTTAACCTGCTGGCGTTTTTGTTTTCTTCTTCTACTGACGTATCTCCTTCAGGCAGCTCGATTGGCGGCTTGCATACCGGAGCACAGAACCTTGCACGGGTTTATGGGTTAGGAAGTTATTATGAAGTTTGAGAAAACATTGCGGTATTTATAGATCTATAATATATATATAATAAACTTATATAATCTATAAATATTATATTAAAATATTAGTATATATATATCATATATATAATATATATATATTATATATCTATCTATCTATCTATCATCTCTCTCATCATCTTCTATTCCCTATATCTCTATATATATTTATATATTATATCTATATATATCTATATTCTACTCTATATCTATCTATCTATCTATCTATCTATCTATCTATCTCTCTATCTATCTATCTATCTATCTATATCTATATCTATATCTATATCTAATCTATATATATCTATATATATACATACATATATATATATATATATATATATATATATATATATATTATTATATATATACATATATATATATATATATATATATATATATATATGTTGTATATATATATATATATATATATATATATATATATATATATATATGTATATATATATCTATCTATCTATCTATCTATCTATCTATCTATCTATCTACCTATCTATCTATATCTATATCTATATATCTATATCTATATCTACATCTATATCTAATTTATATATATATATATATATATGCACATAACTTTCACCATATATTTCCCACATCTTGTATTACAACTTAAACTCTTGAACGAAAAATTGTGTTTTCAAGTACAACCTTTTGAGCTGCACTACCATGAACGCCGTAGGGACCTTGCTTTAAAGAAGGGTCACGGTGAAATGCGTTGTAATGACTGAAAATCTGCGCGGAAATTGTGAGAAAACCTGCAGCTCGACAGTCCCCCAAACGGTGCAAGTGTGAAGCCGCACTTATTTGACAAAGGCGTTTGAATTAGGGACTTGAAATTTGTGTTTTCACTGGTGGTGCGTGCCAGTGGCTTGCATTGATCTTGATGTGATGGGGAGTGTGCGTGCGAGGTTCGTACCTCTGAGAGAGAACATTGTTTTGGTATTATTTAGGTCTACTGACTCGCACAACATGTGATATATTGATACCTGCCCCTACCTTTATGTCTGTCTTTGAGCATGACAAAGGAATGCTGGCAAACTAAGAGAAACACTAGCACTTATGTTGCAGGGGTGTACAAGGGCACGCCGGTACTTCGTTATCATCTTGCCCATATTTTAAACCTATTGAGATATTACAGTGTGTAATTATTCCATTCCATGTCATTATATCAGCAATTCATTTCGCTAGTTGCGGCTGGTGCGTGCAGCTCATTAATGGACATGCTCAGTTAAGGCTCACATTATGTGGCTTTGCAAAATTGTCATTCCCCAAAGAATTCTGAAAATATACAGCTCTATTATTACTGATGTACATTGTACTGTCCTTACAAATGTTGTATGCAGGCGAGCATTGCTCGTGAGTCATCAATGTCACAGTCACTGCAACTTGTATGGAATGCTGGGTGCTGAGAAAGGTGGAAAAGTATTGCTGTTGCTGTCTTGGAAAACACTTAATTATATTTTATCATGAGCCTTGCGTGCACTGGCATTTTCATCACTTCATTGCATGTTGCCCATCCATCTATGACTACCCGCACTTGTCATGTCTCCAGCTTTGTGCTAGGTCAGCATGTTTGTTATGTCATTTCAGCACATGCAAAATTGTACTCTCATTTTTTAGTAAACCAGCCTGATGGCTGCGGCATGTTGCATGACTGTGGAAGTGGAATATTCGTTTCCATCTTTCTCACCTACGTTTTGTGGATTTCCCAAACAGGCTGAGAAAGTTGTGCCATTTATTGGTTGTCTGCTTTGCTGAAAGTGAATTTTACATTGTAGCATGTGTTTTTGGTGAGTCATATGTCAGATGGGGAGTCAATACAAGAGGACACACTTGACTCATCCTGTCATGATGGAGCTTGTTATACGAGCACCATGGATTGCGATGCAAAAACCATATCGTTGTTCATTATGCCATGCCACAATGCAGCACTGAGGTAGTGCCACAATGAAGCTATGGACCGGCGTCACCTCACAGCGTACCACATTGGCTGACTATGCTGTATCAAGCCTATGAGAGATCAGCTTATAATTTACGAATGACTTACAACTGACTGAACAATGCCGACAGGCTATGAACAGCAAGAACGTCATTGAGCCACAACGGTTATATCCGGGTTAACTATTAATCGCATAAATAATCCTAAGCACAAACAACAAATTCTCGGTAACCAAACCTTACCACCTTTACCATAACGAAAGCAATGCGTTGTCAATCAATTCATAGCAGTGTTACAAATTTCTTAGTTTTCACATGACACCGCATATCCAGTTTACAAACAATGAAAAAAGAAACTACCGTGCACATCACATATCAATGTCAGGACTACAGCACTGCAGGCAACCATGAGTCAGCAATAAAGAATTGAAAAATCAACAGCATAGCAGCAACGGCAGCTGCACAGCATGTCAAGCTTTGGTAGTAATAATCTGCCATAAAAGCTGGCGATCGTTACGTTGCGTATGTCAAACAGTCCACCAAAACTTTTCCTACGCCTAACACCTAGACGAAAAATCCACAAACCAAGCACCCACCAATCCACTGCCCGACACAGCCCCGCGACAAGAATGGCCGGTTGGCGTCAGCTTTCGTGTGTTTGGAGGTATTCTTTATGTTTGGCTGCCAGATGCTGCCAGGCTTGGTGTTGTCACAAAACAAAACGACGACATCAAACAATGACGTAATGGGACGCCTTTTTACAAACTTTGAAATTTTGCTACTTAGCGTCGTTTTAGAACCTTGAAAGCCCGACAATAGTTACAAGCAAGCTTTTCCAATCATATCTGATGCCTACCACAATATCTTCAAGTGTGGAACATTCCCTTCAATGGTCTCGACCACGGCCGCACAGTCACGTTATACGCACACTACACGCTACGTGTGCACACGCGAAAGAAAGCAAAATGCATCACTGAACGCGTAACATTTGATACGCGAGACCGTATCATTTGGCATAGCACATCTTTTCATGCCACTTCTGGGTCGCTCCGACCTCCGACCCGTCTTTGTCCACATGTCGGTGCGATATGCCACAACCGGTCGGCAGCAATGAAACACTGCGGCCCATCACACGTGCAAACGGCCGTTTGACCTTGAGGCGTCAGCTTGGGTCTGCAGGGGGACGGGGCAGCACCGTCTCGTCGCGGCACAAAAGCCGTCATACAAGCCAAAATCACCAAACACCAATAATCGCACCAAACCTTCAGTTCTCATGTCTGCCACTAGGTGGCCAACATCGACTTGACAACTTGTTTCGCCAGTCTCCAAGATTTTACAACATTTTCCAGAGTAGCCGCGCGTCGTTCTAAACTTCTATTCATGGGCGCACAAACGCATTGCACGCACGTGTATGCACCGGTCCAAGCATCGAGTAGAAAGACACGAAACGGCCACGCCAACGCTATTCACTGGTGATAACCATCCACGGCACACATGCTCGGTTTTCCAGTTGACGCGCAGGACGGGATCTCTGGTTTCCCTTCAAAACGCACAAATCTTTCGCCTTTTACTAAAGATTTCCGTGGAGGGGAACACTCAAATGAGTATTCGCGAATTTCTTACGGCCACCATACGGTGGCCACATAACATTTGAGGAGGCAATGACAACAGCATTCGTAATGCTCCAGCACGTTGCTCAGGTGCGACAGGTGTAAATAAAACAAGGCACGTGGGCACCACTTGGCGTCAGAGTTCACAGAATTTTCAGCGGCATGTACTCATGCCCGAAAAGAGTCCCGCAAAACAAATCAGCAGGCATATTGAAACCTTGAGGGGCATCATGGCGGGCTAATGCGTCGAAGTTGTTTCAGTGCTATGTTTAGAAATTGGGACCTCGACTCTGTATTCTCTGTGTCAAGTGAATTTGCTCTATACCGTACGCTCCTTACAGCACAACGTTGCAACGTTGAAGATCGTCTCCGCCCGTCAGACAACCTTATCTGAGTAGGTTCGGCGTGGTTCCCAGGTGCCTAACGCATTCCACCCGTGCGCAGCGTTTTCGCTCACCCTGCACTGTTTTGTCTCATTCATTGGTAAATAGGGTTGGAGCGCGAACGCAACCTACCCCGCTAACAAAAATTGTACTCCCGAGTTACCCACATTTGGGGTAATCGCAGGGGTCAACCCAACCGAAGTGCAATGGAAGGGCCTCGCCCTGGGGGAACCGCCTTCGTGATCACGGTATCCCCTGAGCCAGGTAAGTATGAGTTCCGCTGCACACATTTGGCGCTACGTTGTCCTTGGCAAGGCACGACGGCGCGCAATCATTGTATTTATCTCTCCACATCTCTCAAGTTCTGCTCTTTTCATGTTCTGCATTAGACGGTCCTTGCAACACATTTCAAACACCCTGCACGACTCATCACATGCTTCTTGGTCGTCAAGCAGCACTTTCGAAATTCGCTGAAGCAACTTGTCACCAAAAAACCACATACAACACCACCTAGTGACGGCTGAGTTAACCTCCTGCAATTCACACACTAACGCTTGCTTAGTGAGCAAACACTTGGCAAAGCAGACAAATACACTGTGCAATATTTTCTTTCTAATGGTAAACTCAGAGGAAGAAAACAAACCACCCCCGTGCCTCGCACCACTAAACATGCCTTGAAACGGCTCAAATTACTATTTCGCTTTGCCATCTGTTGAGCAAACTGCGTATCCTTGGTTCCAAGTCCACCACCTAGGGCTGCAATACTGTAAGGTGCCTGTCAGTTGGGTTGCTTACCAGCCGTCGCGTTCGCAGTAGCTGTTAGACGAGACGGCGCGCGACAAGCGTTACAACGACTCGCTGTGTTCGGCCACGTGAGACACATCCATTCGCTGTGATAGCTTCACTTTAAAGTCACGTATCTAAAGATGGCAGCACTGATGAACGTCCTCTTCGCTGTAGAAAGCCTGGAAAGACAGCATCGGTATTGGAACTGTCCGCTACGGCATGTCTTCTGGCTCCCCAACATCTTCTTCCGGGTGGGGGACGATGTGACGGAGCACCCCGACGGTCTTGGCGTGACGTCTTGAGGACCTCGATCCGTGCAGAAACGGACTGGGTCGCCGAATGCTCTTGGCGATTTAGATCTGATAGCCGGCTCGATTGTCTCCTCTGGCAAATGCAAAACCAATCGGTCACGCATAGCCTGTTCACGTTGATGAGCAAATGACGACCAGCGTGAGAGGAAAGGCCTGCCGTCACGTCTTCACAGATGCCGGAAGGCGCAGAATCGGCCATCAGCCGCTCGTTTCTCATTCCTTCTTTGTCGCGAGGACACGGTTGCTCGACTACCAGCGCCAACAGCAGGCTCGTTGCAGGTTGTTCAGACGCGGATGCTTTGCTTGTACCAATTCTCCGTTGGCGTATGGCGGACAGGCTTCAGGGTAATGGTGAGGCAGCATGCCCAGAGTCTTGCGGGCGTATCAGGAGACCAGCATCCTACGAACTTCACGAAAGACGTGGACTGCTTCGTGAGCTGTCCTACCCTGGGGAGTGATGCTGGCAGGAAAGGAGCCGATGTACGACGTGGGTTGACCGTTGGGAGCTGCCACGTCGTGCGGTCCGAAATTGTGACCTGATCTTTTTGCATGCCACCCTAATGCAGCACGACTGATCCCATGATGTTATTTGTCCGCGCAGCCTTCAGGAATCACTTGTACACCTCGCTTTGTTTGGCTGAGCCTGGTATCCCGGATCGCGACGGTAGTAAGGGTTCGAAGATGAGGGCGAGCTCTTTTCACGGCATTCAAAGACTGGAGAACTTGACGCAGGCGCGTGTCGTTGCTTGGGTTCCCGGCGCGTGGCTGTCCAACATGAGGCGATCGACTTCGGAACCTGGAACTGGGTTTCTTGCACTTCTTGCGACACATCTCGCTGTACTGCCCCCCCCCCCTAAAGAAAGTGTTGCACATTTCGAAGGGTGTCTGGAACTGAAACAGCCATCTTCAACAGCACTGGATGCAGTTCAAAGACCTGCCTTTCAGAAGATCTAAAATTGCCTAATTTCTTAGCTACATGTCCGCGAAAATGGGGGAAGAATAATGCCAACAGTATGTCAAGACCATGTTGACATTGGTGACGTCAAAATAACGCTATTCAAGTCCTGTCATCCCATTCAGTCATGCGGCGATCAAGGTCAGGAAACGTATTCCGGCCGTGTCGTCCATATCTGCCGTTCGTGAGCACGATTTCCAGACATGACGGCGGTCAATTGGCTCGCAATCATTGCCATGCGAGGTACGATGACCGGAGCAAACAATGCCGTATTAAAGAACATATGTACTAAACAGAGAGATTGTGTTGTCCGGAGCAGCCTTTTCCACCAGAAATATTGCAACAATAGCTATAAGTGAGCCTTCTTGAACGTAACTGATGCCTACTTTAAAACCTTCAGATGTGAAGGATTCTCTTTAATTTGAAGCTCGCGCATGATATGTAATACGCATTACAAGATCTATTTATTTTGCAAGCTTCCACATCGAACTACAGCTATCTCATACTTCCAATGCAAGATCATTTTACGCGCCGGGGATGGGGGACGGGGCCCGTACTACCAATACCCTTGTTTCTAATCGGCAGAAGCCTTATTGTTCAGTTGTATGTGGTTTACTTTACCAAAAAAAACGCCGCGTAAAAAGGCTACATATTCTCATAGTTTCGTCGCTTTCTGCCACAACCAGCAACATTTCAACGTTCGCGTCATGACACGTCACTCGAGTGCCATTGTGACTGCCGTGTACAAGTAATTGGTTTTGCGTGTATTCACTGCGACGCTGGTTTCCCCATGGTGTTCGCCCTTTCTGTCAGGATGAGAGGCAGGGCGTGGCCACAGAGTTTCAGAAGTGTTGTTAAGTCTCAAAGAAAATGTTCCATATTTGTTTGGCGTTTTGGACTGAAACAGCCATCATGAGAACCTTTTGACGCAGTTCACGGTCTTGTCCTTTTTCAAGACCCGAAACGCTGTGGCTCCTGAGTTACACGCCCGAAAGGTGCAAAAAAGTTCTTTGGGAGCCAATTTCAAAGCTGCCTTGGCATTAATGACGTCATAGAAACGTCATGCGATCGCGGTCATAATACCGGCTGTTTTATGCATTTGGTCAAAACAGCACGGCCCCTGGTACATTCGCAAAAGCGATCATGCGGCACGTATGATACAATGCGCGGAAGATCATTGGCTATTAGTAAGATTTCGCTGCTGAATGCGTGTCGCGAACGTAAGCGTGAGCGCTTTCGGGTTGTGCGGGACTCAACAGGCCATTTTTCCCGATTTCAAGGCCACAGGTTAATGTCATATAAAAGAATGCCACCGTCTGCAAAAAAGTACGGCACTCAAAAAAGAGCACTCTCCCGGAAGTTATAAAAAAGGCACAACGACAAATCTGTCTTTTTAACCTCCTGGTGTTTCTGTTTTCTTCTTCTACTGATGCATCTCCTTCAAACAGCTCGATTGGTGGTTTGCATACCGGAGCACAGAACCTTGCACGGGTTGATGGGTTAGCAAGCTATTATAAAGTTGGAAAAAAACATTACCGTAATTTAATATCTATACATATATATAGAGAGATATATAGATACCTTAATCTCACCGTATATTTCCCACATCTTGCATTACAACTTAAACTCTTAAACGAGAAATTGTGTTCTACAAGTATAACCTCTTGAGCCGCATTACCATGAACCCCGAAGGGACCTTGCTTTGAAGAAGGGTCACGGTGAAATGCGTTGTTATGACTGAAAATATGTGCGGAAATTGTGAGAAAACCTGCAGCTCGACAGTCCCCAGAGCGGTGCAATTGTGAAACCGCACTTATTTCACAAAGGCGTTTGAATTAGGGACTTGAAATTTGTGTTATCGTTGGTGGTGCGTGCAAGTGGCTTGTATTGATCTTGATGTGATGGGGAGTGTGCGTGCGAGGTTTGTACTTCTGAGAGAGAACATCGTTTTGGTATTATTTAGGTAAACTGACTCGCACTAAAATGTGATATATTGATACCTGCCCCTACCTTTATGTCTGTCTTTGAGCGTGACAAAGGAATGCTGGCAAACTAAGAGAAACACTAGCACTTATGTTGCAGGGGTGTACAAGGGCACGCCGGTACTTCGTTATGATCTTGCCCACATTTTAAACCTATTGAGGTATTGCAGTGTGTAATTAATCCATTGCATGTCATTGTGGCAGCAATTCATTTTGCCAGTAGCGACCGGTGCGTGCAGCTCATTAATGGACATGCTCAGTTAAGGCTCACATTATACGGCTTTGCAAAATTGTCATTCCCTAAAGAATTCTGAAAATGTACAGCTCTATTATTACTGATGTACCGTCCTTACAAATGTTGTATGCCGGCGAGCATTGCTCGTTAGTCATCAATGTCATAGTCACTGCAACTTGTATGAGATGCTAGGTGCTGAGAAAGGTGGAAAAGTATTGCTGCTGCTGGCTTGGAAAACATCTAAGTTTTTATCATGAGCCTTGCATGCACCGGCATTTTCATCACTTCCTTGCATGTTGCCCATCCATATATGACTACACACACTTGTCATGTCTCCAGCCTTGTGCTAGGTCAGCATGTTTGTTTTGTCATTTCAGCACATGTAACATTGTACTCTTATTTTTTAGTAAACCAGCCTGATGGCTGCAGCATTTTGCATGACTGTGGAAGTGGAATATGCGTTTGCATCTTTCTCATCTACGTTTTGTGGATTTCCAAAACAGGCTGAGCAAGTGATGCCACTTATTGGTTGTCTGCTTTGTTGAAAGTGAATTGTATATTGTAGCATGTGTTTTTGGTGAGTCATATGTCAGATGGGGAGTCAATACAAGAGGGCACACTTGACTCATCCTGTCATGATGGAACTTGTTATGTTGGCACCATGGATTGCGATGCAAAAACCATATCGTTGTTCATTATGCCATGCCACAACGCAGCACTGAGGTAGTGCCACAATGAAGCTGTGGACCGGTGTCATCACACAATATACGACATTGGTTGACTATTCTATGTCAAGCCTATGAGAGAGCAGCTTATAATTTACGAATGACTAATAACAACTGATTGAACAATGCCGACAGGCTATGAACAGCAAGAACGTCATTGCATCACAACGGTTATATCATAAATAATCCTAAGCAAAAACAAGAAATTCTTGGAGACCAAACCTTTTCATCTTTACCACACCGATAGCAATGCGTTGTCAATCAATTCATAGCAATGTTACAAATTTCTTAGTTTTCACATGACACCGCACGCCCACTTTGCAAACAATAAAAAAAGAAACTACCGTGCACATCACATGATATCAATGTCAGGGCTACAGCGCTGCGGGCAACGATGAGTCGGCAATAAGTATTGAAAAAATCATCAACAGCATAGCAGCAACGGCAGCTGCACAGCATATCAGGCTCTGATAGTAATAATCTGCCATAAAAGCTGGCGATCGCTACGTTGCGGATGTCAAGCAGTCCACCAAAACTTTTCTTACGCCTAACACCAAGACAAAAAATCCACATGCCAAGCACCCACCAATCCACTGCCCGACACAGCCCCGCGACAGGCATGGCCGGTTGGCGTCAGCTTTCGTGTGTTTGGAGGTATTCTTTAGGTCTGGCTGCCAGATGCTGCCAGGCTTGGTGTTGTCACAAAACCAGTCCACGACGACATCAAACAATGACGTAATGGGACGCCTTTTTACAAACTTTGAAATTTTGCCACTTAGCGTCATTTTAGAACCTTGAAAGGCTCCCAATAGTTACAAGCAAGCTTTTCCAATCATATCTGATGCCTACCACAATATCTTCAAGTGTGGAACATTCCCTTTAATGGTCTCGACCACGGCCGCACAGTCACGTTATACGCACACTACACGCTACGTGTGCACACGCGAAAGAAAGCAAAATGCATCACTGAACGCGTAACATTTGATACGCGAGACCGTATCATTTGGCATAGCACATCTTTTCATGCCACTTCTGGGTCGCTCCGACCTCCGACCCGTCTTTGTCCACATGTCGGTGCGCTATGCCACAACCGGTCGGCAGCAATGAAACACTGCGGCCCATCACACGTGCAGACGGCCGTTTGACCTTGAGCGCAAGTTTGGGTCTGCATGGAGACGGGGCAGCACCGTCTCGTCGCGGCGCAAAAGCCGTCATACAAGCCAAAACCACCAAACACCAATAATCGCAGCAAACCTTCAGTTCTCATGTCTGCCACTAGGTGGCCAACATCGACTTGACAACTTGTTTCGCCAGTCTCCAAGATTTTACAACATTTTCCAGAGTAGCCGCGTGTCGTTCTAAACTTCTATTCATGGGCGCGCAAACGCAACCCACGCACGTGTATGCACCGGTCCAAGCATCAAGTAGAAGGACACGAAACGGCCGCACCAACGCTATAAACTGGTGACGGCCATCCACGGCACACATGCTCAGTTTTCCAGTTGACGCGCCGGAGGGCGCACACACAGGCTTTCGTCAGTCGGTTCGGTGACCGAATACCCATCCGACACGACATCGGCAAGTGGTTTGCTCCTTTTGCGGCTCTCAGCCAAGGAGTCCTTTTTCGCATCGTCGATTTCGTCACTTTTCCGTTCGCACTAGCTCCAAACACACCTCTTCGCTTAGTTTTTGTTGTTCTCTTCTCGCTCCCCCAATATGGGGAAGCGAACCAAACGTAAGAAGGATGATACTGACACGGACTCGAACTCGGCCTCTGACCTCGACAATGCTCTGGACGTAGACGACGGAAGCGTCGTCAGCCCCGCTTTTGCTGCCGCTTCACCTGATGACCCTCGCGCGCCCCAGGCCATGACCGTTGATACGCACACTTCCACCGCGGTGGGTGGACAGCAGACTTCGTCTCCGTCCAACGCCCCCAGTTCCGACCCTCGCTCGTCTTTGACCACTCCGGTGCCCGCTCGCCATGATGCTGACCCTCGCTCGACAACGACCAGTGTTCGCCAGCCCTCTGAGCCAATCCTGGATCCTCTCGGATCGTACGTTGTCGTCCAACCTTGTGATGAAAATGTGTCGTTTCGAAAGATTAACGTTTTTTGGCCATCAAAGCAAATCAAGGCTATCTGCGGTCCATGCGAACTCAAGATTGAAGCGCCAGCAAACGGATCACTCATCATCAAAACAACCACTCGCGCGCAAACCAAGGCCCTACTCAAAACAGCTGAATTTTGCGGCAAACAAGTCAAAGTCTCGCTGCACCATGCCAGAAACACCAGCAAGGGCACCATCTTCGCGCCTGAGCTCCGCTTCATGACGGAGGACGAGATCCTAGCGGAGCTCAGAGATGAGCAAGTTTGCCATGTCCGTCGGCTGACGACTTTCAGAGATGGTCAGCGTCACGACACCAGCCTGCTTGTTATCACCTTTGGTACCACCCGACTTCCAGATTCGCTCACCGCTGGTTACCTTCGTTATAAAGTAAGAGTATTCATTCCAAATCCACTCAGGTGTTTTAAATGTCAACGGTTCGGACACGGCAGCAAGTACTGCAAACAGAGTGCCAGATGCTTGAAGTGCGGCGAGACTCCTCACGAGGGATCTGCCTGCACATCACCCCAGAAATGCCTGAGCTGTGGAAGTGCTGATCACGCCGCCAACTCTTCTCAGTGTCCCACGTGGAAAAAAGAAAAAGAAATTTGTTCTGAAAAGGCAAAGACAGGTGTGTCGTACCCCGAAGCACGGCGCACCGTCGAAACTAAAATGTCGTCGCAGCCCAGCAAAACATATGCCCAAGTAGCAAAAGCCACGATGGCCACATGTGCAACACAGACCGACCCTATCACCCATCTGCCTCCTCTGAAACTTCTCAACCCTCGCCCCTCGGTTTCAGTTGAGTCAACTACGCAGACCCAGACGAAAAATGCCGTTGAGTCGCCCTTGGCTGGACGTTCGGATGCCCAGGCGCCCGTGCACCCCTGTCCCCAGGTCGGCCGGCGTTCCAGCCCGCCGGCTGTGAGTGATTCACGCGCGGGTCAGGCCGTCCGGCGTTCTAGCCCCCCGGCTATGAACAGTCGGCGGCCCGGACCCTCTGGCCACCAGACAAACATCACCTCCCCTTCCCCCACCACAACACCTGTCGAAACACGCCCGAACGAAGACCGCCGGTCCCGTCCACCGGTGAGGGTGGCGATGGGACGGCCTAGGTCTGTTTCGTTCGGGCGATTCCCATCAACCGGTGGGAATGGATCCCTTCATCACTAAATGTCTTTCATCTTACAGTGGAATTGTCGCGGTCTCATTTCAAAATGGTCCGAAATGAAAGCCCTTTTTGCTGTACTAACTCCAATCATCATTGCCGTACAGGAAACATGGTTTCGTCCCACCGACACATATAACTTTAAAATGCCAAATTACTCGTTATATCGCTATGACACGATGGACGGTGAGCGTCGCCAAGGTGGGGTGGCGCTGTACATCAGTCAAAAATTAACACACACGCCACTCACTCTTAACACACCTCTTCAGGCTGTTGCAAGTTCAGTTCGACTGCATGGCCGTACCATCGATATATGCTCAATATACATTACACCAAATTATAATAATACGGAGCTCTTACGGCAACTTGACCAACTCGTTGCTCAATTTCAAAACCCTTTTCTCATCCTTGGCGATCTCAACGCTCACAGTCCAGCTTGGAGTAACGGCACCCAAGCCGTTAATCGCCGAGGACATTTGGTTGAAGATTTTATTGATACACACAACTTAGTCCTGTTAACAAAGGCAATAATACTTATCACCACTTACCCACTGGTACAGAAACAGCCATCGACCTGTCGCTGTGCTCTCCCTCAATAGCAACGTACTTTGATTGGACTGTTGAGGGAGATATACACGACAGCGACCATTTTCCAATTAAACTTTACACTACTTTTGACGCAACCGCTGACGAAGTTTTGCGATCCATACCCCGCTGGAATTTACGAAAAGCAGACTGGGCCAAATTTCAAGAACTTTGTTATGTGAACCGTGACTGTTATGAATCACCAGAGCAGGGTGTTGGCCTTATTACACATATTATTCATGCTGCAGCAACCGCGACAATTCCACTAACTAAAACGCCATCACGCCTGCATCCCAGTACCATGGTGGACGACCGAAGTTAAGAACGCTATTGCGCGTCGGAAACGTGCTTTCCGCTGCTTTCGTCGCCACCATGATATACCTCATCTTCTTGCCCGAAATTATGAGCGTGCTCGAACCAGACGAATTATAAGGAGTGCCAAACGTCATTCTTGGCAAGCATACATCCAGCAGTTCACTGCTGCTACTCCCCTAAGCCAGCTATGGGGACTGGTTCGAGCACTTTCCGGAAAACGCACCTCTATTTCATTGCCCACTTTACGCATTAATAACCAAATCATTTCGGCAACACCTCTTATCACCAATGCTCTTGCTGAAAGTCTTTCTCAGTGTAGCTCATCCGGAAATTACCGACCAGGATTTGTGGAAACTGCGCAAGCCCGTTTTCGTTTACATGCTGATTGTTTTGTTTCCGATAACACCTGAAGACTATAATTTACCATTTTCATTTCTGGAACTACAAAAGGCTATAAAATCCGCCGGCAACACCTCAGTTGGTCATGATCAGTTACACTATTCTTTTTTTCGTAATCTTTCAGAAGATATGCTTCGTTTTATATTGGCAGTTTTTAACGATTTGTGGTCAACCCATGTCTTTCCTGACGCCTGGAAAGACACCATCATTATTCCACTTGCAAAGCCAGGAAAAGACACCAAAGATCCATCAAATTATCGTCCCATTGCACTTACCAGCTGTCTAGGAAAACTTTTTGAGCGGATGGTGGTGAAGCGAATCTCTTGGATTGTAGAACGAGACTGCCTGCTTACAAAAAATCAATGTGGTTTCCGACACAATCGTAGCACAATAGACAATGTCATCAGACTTGAAACTGACATCAGACGTTCCTATAAACATCGACACAACACAACTGCTGTATTCCTGGATATTAGCCGAGCCTACGACATGGTCTTTAAACCTGCACTAATTTTCAAGCTCCATCAGTTAGGGTTTAAAGGCCATTTGGCACATTATCTTATTGGGTTTCTTTCCGGCATCAGACCATTTCGTGTGAGATGCAGATCCGCCGTTTCCGACACTCACCATCTAGAGAACGGCCTTCCACAAGGGAGCTGTATCTCACCGATTCTTTTCAATTTTATGATAAACGATTTATTTGACTCATTACCATCGGGCATTTCCTCTTCACTTTTTGCGGATGATAGCGCCATCTGGTGCTCAGACACTGAATATGACCATTCGCTGCCACGGCTCCAAGTCGCCCTAAACAAGGTGCAGCAGTGGTCAGAGCGATACGGGTTCCGCTTCTCCGCTCCCAAATCTGCAGTTATGATTTTCGGCAAAAATATGCGTGGTACTCCCAATTTTCGGCTTCGACTAGATGGACACCACATTCCTTTCGTTTCGTCTTTCAAATTTCTTGGCATCGTACTTGACCCCAGATAATCGATGCGACAGCACGTGGAGCATGTTCGCTCCAAATGCCTAAAAAGACTAAATTTATTTAGATGCATTTCCGGGTCAACATACGGTGCCGACCGCCAATCGTTATTACGTCTATACAGATCCTTAGTTCTTCCCACCATTGAATATGGCTCCGTGGTATATGCAGGAGGCAGCCAACACACTCTCAAACCACTATCCACCATACAAAATATGTTTTTGCGAGTTGCCCAAGGAGCTCTGCGTACTTCCCCGATTTCAGCGCTTGAAGTGGACGCGCATGTTATGCCTCTTGCCCTCCGACGAATGGAACACACATTGAGATACATCACAAAAGTGCGACAAAATCCCAGTCACCCAGCATTTAAATCCATACATGTCTTACCTCACATTCACCATAACTACGTAGGACCGGCAGAACGTCGCTCAGGACTTACAATAGCATCTCGAACCACTATCTACTGTACCACTCTTCAGTTTACTTTACCGCCTTCTTCCATGCCACCTGTTTTAATAGTACCACCATGGCAGTTAACCCCTCGGAAAGTTATGCTTCTTTTTGATGATCCCAAACGCATTTTCACAACAAGTTATGTTCAACAAACATTTAATCGTCTAATTTTCAACAATCAAAATAGCAGCTTTATTTACACCGATGGCTCCAAGGCCAATAACCACACCGGATGTGCAGTTATTTGCACTGAACATTGCCATAAAAACTGTCGGTTACCGGATGGCACCTCAGTATATTTGGCTGAATTATTTGCTCTTTTCCTTGCATTGCAACACATTCAACAACACACCCACAAAACGAAGACAATAGTGATTTGTTCGGATTCAAAGACAGCTGTGCAATCTCTTATTGACCCAGACTTCACACACCACCTCCTTGTTAAAATCGTCAATCTCTATCATATATTACATACACAGGATATGAATATCAAATTTCTATGGATTCCAGGACATACAGGCATCATGGGCAATGAACGGGCTGACCAACTAGCCAAGGAAGCTTTGACAAACCAACACATCATGGAGATCCCTGCTGATCATGCATCTACAAAACATTCCATTCGCACAATGACAAAACAATTTTGGCAACAACAATGGACCGATACTACCAGAACACAACTTCATGATATCAAACCAGACATTACACCTTGGCCATCAACGCATCGTAAAGACCGTCTGGAGGAGAAGGTGCTAGCCCGTTTACGAATCGGACACACTACACTCACACATAGTTACATATACTTACGTCAACCTCGTCCTCACTGTCAGCCGTGCGATCATCCACTTTCGGTTAAACATATTGTTATTGAGTGCACAAAATATCAACAGCACCGCAAAGATATGCAGGCTTTCTGTCGTAACCAAAATATCGAGTTTTCTTTAAAAAACGTCCTTGGCGATGACCATCCTGAACTGCTTAACATTGTCTTTAACTTTCTCAGACTTGCCGGTTTGCTTCAAGCTTTGTAAATGTCAATAAACGTACACTTTTCCTCACATACATAATCACACCAATTTAAAATAACATCATCCAGGCGTGAAATGGTCTGAACAGGCCGAAACGCCTCAAACAAATAAATGAAAAAAAAATGAAAACGCCGGAGGGGATCTCTGGTTTCCCTTCAAAACGCACAAATCTTTCGCCTTTTACTAAAGATTTCCGTGGAGGGGAACACTCAAATGAGTATTCGCGCATTTCTTACGGCGACCATACGGTGGCCACTTAACATTTGAGGAGGCAATGACAACAGCATTCGTAAAGCTCCAGCACGTTGCTCAGGTGCGATAGGTGTAAATAAAACAAGGCGCGTGGGCACCACCTGGCGTCAGAGTTCACAAAATTTTCAGCGGCACGTACTCATGCCCGAAGAGTCCCGCAAAACAAATCAGCAGGCGTATTGAAACCTTGAGGGGCATCATGGCGGGCTAATGCGTCGAAGTTGTTTCAGTGCTATGTTTAGAAATTGGGACCTCGACTCTGTATTATCTGTGTCCAGTGAATTTGCTTTATACCGTACGCTCCTTACAGCACAACGTTGCAACGTCGAAGATCGTCTCCGCCCGTCAGACAACCTTATCTGAATAGGTTCAGTGCGGTTCCCGGGTGCCTAACGCATTCCACCCGTGCGCAGCGTTTTCGCTCACCCTGCACTGTTTTGTCTCATTCATTGGTAAATAGGGTTGGAGCGCGAACGCAACCTACCCCGCTAACAAAAATTGTACTCCCGAGTTACCCACATTTGGGGTAATCGCAGGGGTCAACCCAACCGAAGTGCAATGGAAGGGCCTCGCCCTGGGGGAACCGCCTTCGTGATCACGGTATCCCCTGAGCCAGGTAAGTATGAATTCCGCTGCACACATTTGGCGCTACGTTGTCCTTGGCAAGGCACGACGGCGCGCAATCATTGTATTTATCTCTCCACATCTCTCAAGTTCTGCTCTTTTCATGTTCTGCATTAGACGGTCCTTGCAACACATTTCAAAAACTCTGCACGACTCATCAAACGCTTCTTGGTCGTCAAGCAGCACATTCGAAATTCGCTGAAGCAACTTGTCACCAAAAAACCACATACAACACCATCTAGTGACGGCTGAGTTAACCTCCTGCAATTCACACACTAGCGCTTGTTTAGTGAGCCAACACCTGGCAATGCAGACAAATACACGGTGCAATATTTTCTTTCTGATGGTAAATTCACGAGGAAGAAAACAAACCACCCCCGTGCCTCGCATCACTAAAAATGCCTTGAAACGGCTCAAATTACTATTTCGCTTTGCCATCTATTGAGCAAACTGCGTATCCTTGGTTCCAAGTCCACCACCTAGGGCTGCAATACTGTAAGGTGCCTGTCAGTTGGGTTGCTTACCAGCCGTCGCGTTCGCAGTAGCTGTTAGACGAGACGGCGCGCGACAAGCGTTACAACGACTCGCTGTGTTCGGCCACGTGAGACACATCCATTCGCTGTGATAGCTTCACTTTAAAGTCACGTGTCTATAGCTGGCAGCACTGATGAACGTCCTCTTCGCTATAGAAGGCCTGGATAGACAGCATCGGTGTTGGAACTGTCCGCTACGGCATGTCTTCTGGCTCCCCTACATCTTCTTCCGGGTGGGGGACGATCTGACGGAGCACCCCGACGGTCTTGGCGTGACGTCTTGAGGACCTCGATCCGTGCAGAAACGGACTGGGTCGCCGAATGCTCTTGGCGATTTAGATCTGATAGCCGGCTCGATTGTCTCCTCTGGCAAATGCAAAACCAATCGGTCACGCATAGCCTGTTCACGTTGATGAGCAAATGACTACCAGCGTGAGAGAAAACGCCTGCCGTCACGTCTTCGCAAATGCGGGATGGCGCAGAATCGGCCATCAGCCGCTCGTTTCTCATTCCTTCTTTGTCGCGAGGACACGGTTGCTCGACTACCAGCGCCAACAGCAGGCTCGTTGCAGGTTGTTCAGACGCGGATGCTTTACTTGTCCCAATTCTCCGTTGGCATATGGCGGACAGGCTTCAGGGTAATAGGCGTATCAGGAGAGCAGCATCCTACGAACTTCACCAAAGACGTGGACTGCTTCGTGAGCTGTCCTACCCTGGAGAGTGATGCTGGCAGGAAAGGAGCCGATGTACGACATGGGTTGACCGTTGGCAGCTGCCACGTCGTGCGGTCTGAAATGCATGCTACCGTAATGCAGCACGACTGATCCCATGATGTTATTTGTCCGCGCAGCCTTCAGGAATCACCTGTACATCTTACTTTGTTTGGCTGAGCCTGGAATCCCGGATCGCAGCGACAGCAGGGGTCGAAAATGAGGGCGAGCTCTTTTCACGGCATTTCAAGAGTGGAGAACTTGGCGCACGCGCGTGTCGTTACTTTCGTTCCCGGCGCGTGGCTGTCCAACATGAGGAGATCGACTTCGGAACCTGGAACTGGGTTTCTTGCACTTGTTGCGACACATCTCACTGCACTGCCCCCCCCCCCTAAAGAATGTGTTGCACGTTTCTAACGGCGTTTGTAACTGGAACAGCCATCTTCAACAGCACTGGACGCAGTTCAAAGACCTGCCTTTCAGAAGATCCAAAATAGCCTGATTCCTGAGCTACACGTCCGCGAAAATGGGGGGGGGGGGGGGGGGAATAAGGCCTACAGTATGTCAAGGCCATCTTCACATTGGTGACCTCAAAATAACGCTCTTAAACCCTGTCATCCCATTCAGCCATGCGGCGATCAAGGTCAGGAAACGTGTCCTGGACGAGTTGTCCATATCTGCCGTT
>NW_023596420.1:8630647-8636263 GCF_011947565.3 Pollicipes pollicipes
TTGTGGCACTACCTCAGTGCTGCATTGTGGCATGACATAATGAACAACGATATGGTTTTTGCGCCGCAATCCATGGTGCTCGCATAGCAAGTTCCATCATGACAGGATGAGTCAAGTGTGCCCTCTTGTATTGACTCCCCATCTGACATATGACTCACCAAAAACACATGCTACAATATACAATTCACTTTCAGCAAAGCAAACAACCAATAAATGGCACCACTTTCTCAGCCTGTTTTGGAAATCCACAAAACGTAGGTGAGAAGGATGCAAACGCATATTCCACTTCCACAGTCATGCAACATGCCGCAGCCATCAGGCTGGTTTACTAAAACATAAGAGTACAATTTTGCATGTGCTGAAATGACATAACAAACATGCTGACCTAGCACAAGGCTGGAGACATGACAAGTGCGTATAGTCATAGATGGATGGGCAACATGCAATGAAGTGATGAAAATGCCAGTGCACGCAAGGCTCATGATAAAATATAATTAAGTGTTTTCCAAGACAGCAACAGCAATACTTTTCCACCTTTCTCAGCACCCAGCATTCCATACAAGTTGCAGTGACTGTGACATTGATGACTCACGAGCAATGCTCGCCTGCATACAACATTTGTAAGGACAGTACAATGTACATCACTAATAATAGAGCTGTACATTTTGGGAAGTCTTTAGGGAATGACAATTTTACAAAGCCATAAAATGTGAGCGTTAACTGAGCATGTCCATTAATGAGCTGCACGCACCAGCCGCTACTGGCAAAATGAATTGCTGATATAATGACATGCAATGGATTAATTATACACTGCAATACCTCAATAGGTTTAAAATGTGGGCAAGATGATAACGAAGTACCGGCGTGCCCTTGTACACCCCTGCAACATAAGTGCTAGTGTTTCTCTTAGTTTGCCAGCATTCCTTTGTCACGCTCAAAGACAGACATAAAGGTAGGGGCAGGTATCAATATATCACATTTTAGTGCGAGTCAGTAGACTTAAATAATACCAAAACAATGCTCTCTCTCTCACAAGTAGGAACCTCGCACGCCCACTCCCCATCACGTCAAGATCAATACAAGCCACTGGTACGCACCACCAGTGAAAACACAAATTTCAAGTCCCTAATTCAAACGCCTTTGTCAAATAAGTGCGGCTTCACACTTGCACCGCTTGGGGGAATGTCGAGCTGCAGGTTTTCTCACAATTTCCGCACAGATTTTCAGTCATAACAACGCATTTCACCGTGACCCTTCTTAAAGCAAGGTCCCTACGTGGTTCATGGTAATGCAGCTCAAGAGGTTGTACTTGTAGAACACAATTTTTCGTTCAAGAGTGTAATTTGTAATACAAGATGTGGGAAATATACGGTGAAATTTATGTGTATATATATATATATGTATGTTTATACATACATATACATGTATATATGTATAGATCTAAGTGCCGGAATGTTTTTTAAAACTTCATAATAACTTGCTAACCCATAAACCCGTGCAAGGTTCTGTGCTCCGGTATGCAAGCCGCCAATCGAGCTGCCTGAAGGAGATACGTCAGTAGAAGAAGAAAACAAAAACGCCAGCAGGTTAAAAAGACAGATTTGCCGTGGTGTCTTTTTTATAACTTCCGGGAGAGTGTTCTTTTTTGAGTGTCGTACCTTTTTGCAGACAGTGGCGTTCTTTTATATGACATTGACCTGCGGCCTAAAAATCGGGAAAAATGGCCTGTTCACGAGTGCCGCACAACCCGAAAGCGCTCACGCTTACGTTCGCGACACGTATTCAGCGGCGAAATCTTACTAATAGCCAATCATCTTGCGCGCATTGTATCATGCGTGCCGCATGATCGCTTTTGTGAATATACCAGCGGCCATGCTGTTTTGACCATATGCATAAACCCGCCGGTATTATGACCGCGATCGCATGACGTTTCTATTACGTCATTAATGCCCAGGCAGCTTCTGAAATTGGCTCCCAATGAACTTTTTGCACCTTTCGGGCGTGTAACTCAGGAGCCACAGCGTTTCCGGTCTTAAAAAAGGACAAGACCGTAATCTGCGTCAAAATGTCCTCGTGATGGCTGTTTTCAGTTCAAAACGCCATACAAATGTGGAACATTTTCTTTGAGACTCAACAACACTTCTGAAACGCTGTGGCCACGCCTGTCTCTCCTCCTGACAGAAAGGGCGAACACCATGGGGAATCCAGCGTCGCAGTGAAAGGTTACATGCAAAACCAATTACTTGGACACGTCAGTCATAATGCCACTCGAGTGACGTGTCATGACGCGAACATGGAAATTTTGCTCGTTGTGGCAGAAAGCGACGAAACTATGAGGATACGTAGACTTTTTACGCAGCTTTTTTCCGTAAAGTAAACCACATACAACTGAACAATATGGCTTCTGCCTATTAGAAACAAGGGTATCAGTAGTACTGGCCGTGTCTCCCATCCCCGGTGCGTAAAATGATATTGCGTTGGAAGTATAAGATAGCTGTAGTAGTACGACATGGAAGCTTGCAAAATAAGTGGATCTTGAAATGCGTATTACATATAATGCGCGAGCTTCAAATTAAGGAGAATCCTTCACATCTGAAGGTATTAAAGCAGGCATCAGTTAGGATGAAGAAGGCTCACTTATAGCTAGTGTTGTAGTGTTTCTTGTGGAAAAGGCTGCTCCGGACAATACAATTTCTCTGTTTAGTACATATGCTCTTTAATACGGCATTGTTTGCTCCGGTCATCGTACCTTCGCATGCCATTGATTGTGAGCCAATTGACCGCCGTCATGTCTGGAAATCGTGCTCACGATCGGCAGATATGGACAACTCGTCCAGGACACGTTTCCTGACCTTGATCGCCGCATGGCTGAATGGGATGACAGGGTTTAAGAGCGTTATTTTGAGGTCACCAATGTGAAGATGGCCTTGACATACTGTAGGCCTTATTCCCCCCCCCCCCCCATTTTCGCGGACGTGTAGCTCAGGAATCAGGCTATTTTAGATCTTCTGAAAGGCAGGTCTTTGAACTGCGTCCAGTGCTGTTGAAGATGGCTGTTCCAGTTACAAACGCCGTTAGAAACGTGCAACACATTCTTTAGGGGGGGGGGGCAGTGCAGCGAGATGTGTCGCAACAAGTGCAAGAAACCCAGTTCCAGGTTCCGAAGTCGATCTCCTCATGTTGGACAGCCACGCGCCGGGAACCAAAGTAACGACACGCGCGTGCGCCAAGTTCTCCACTCTTGAAATGCCGTGAAAAGAGCTCGCCCTCATTTTCGACCCCTGCTGTCGCTGCGATCCGGGATTCCAGGCTCAGCCAAACAAAGTAAGATGTACAGGTGATTCCTGAAGGCTGCGCGGACAAATAACATCATGGGATCAGTCGTGCTGCATTACGGTAGCATGCATTTCAGACCGCACGACGTGGCAGCTGCCAACGGTCAACCCATGTCGTACATCGGCTCCTTTCCTGCCAGCATCACTCTCCAGGGTAGGACAGCTCACGAAGCAGTCCACGTCTTTGGTGAAGTTCGTAGGATGCTGCTCTCCTGATACGCCTATTACCCTGAAGCCTGTCCGCCATATGCCAACGGAGAATTGGGACAAGTAAAGCATCCGCGTCTGAACAACCTGCAACGAGCCTGCTGTTGGCGCTGGTAGTCGAGCAACCGTGTCCTCGCGACAAAGAAGGAATGAGAAACGAGCGGCTGATGGCCGATTCTGCGCCATCCCGCATTTGCGAAGACGTGACGGCAGGCGTTTTCTCTCACGCTGGTAGTCATTTGCTCATCAACGTGAACAGGCTATGCGTGACCGATTGGTTTTGCATTTGCCAGGGGCGACAATTTAGCCGGCTATCAGACCTAAGTCGCCCAGAGTATTCGGCGTCCCAGTCCGTTTCTGCACGGATCGAGGTCCTCAAGACGTCACGCCAAGACCGTCGGGGTGCTCCGTCAGATCGTCCCCCACCCGGAAGAAGATGTAGGGGAGCCAGAAGACATGCCGTAGCGGACAGTTCCAACACCGATGCTGTCTATCCAGGCTTTCTATAGGGAAGAGGACGTTCATCAGTGCTGCCAGCTATAGATACGTGAATTTAAAGTGAAGCTATCACAGCGAATGGATGTGTCTCACGTGGCCGAACACAGTGAGTCGTTGTGACGCTTGTCGTGCGCCGTCTCGTCTAACAGCTACTGCGAACGCGACGGCTGGTAAGCAACCCAACTGACAGGCACCTTACAGTATTGCAGCCCTAGGTGGTGGACTTGGAACCAAGGATACGCAGTTTGCTCAATAGATGGCAAAGCGAAATAGTAATTTGAGCCGTTTCAAGGCATTTTTAGTGATGCGAGGCACGGGGGTGGTTTGTTTTCTTCCTCGTGAATTTACCATTAGAAAGAAAATATTGCACCGTGTATTTGTCTGCATTGCCAGGTGTTGGCTCACTAAACAAGCGCTAGTGTGTGAATTGCAGGAGGTTAACTCAGCCGTCACTAGATGGTGCTGTATGTGGTTTTTTGGTGACAAGTTGCTTCAGCGAATTTCGAAAGTGCTGCTTGACGACCAAGAAGCATGTGATGAGTCTTGCAGGGTGTTTGAAATGTGTTGCAAGGACCGTCTAATGCAGAACATGAAAAGAGCAGAACTTGAGAGATGTGGAGAGATAAATACAATGATTGCGCGCCGTCGTGCCTTGCCAAGGACAACGTAGCGCCAAATGTGTGCAGCGGAACTCATACTTACCTGGCTCAGGGGATACCGTGATCACGAAGGGCGGTTCCCCCATGGCGAGGCCCTTCCATTGCACTTCGGTTGGGTTGACCCCTGCGATTACCCACAATGTGGGTAACTCGGGAGTACAATTTTGTTAGCGGGGTAGGTTGCGTTCGCGCTCCAACCCTATTTACCAATGAATGAGATAAAACAGTGAAGGGGGCGGGAAAACCGCTGCGCAGCGGGTGGAATGCGTTAGGCACCCGGGAACCACCTGAACCTATTCAGATAAGGTTGGTCTGACGGGCGGAGTACGATCTTCAACGTTGCAACGTTGTGCTGTAAGGAGCGTACGGTATAGAGCAAATTCACTTGACACAGAGAATACAGAGTCGAGGTCCCAATTTCTAAACATAGCACTGAAACAACTTCGACGCATTAGCCCGCCATGATGCCCCTCAAGGTTTCAATACGCCTGCTGATTTGTTTTGCGGGACTCTTTTCGGGCATGAGTACATGCCGCTGAAAATTTTGTGAACTCTGACGCCAGGTGGTGCCCACGTGCCTTGTTTTATTTACACCTATCGCACCTGAGCAACGTGCTGGAGCTTTACGAATGCTGTTGTCATTGCCTCCTCAAATGTTATGTGGCCACCGTATGGTGGCCGTAAGAAATTCGCGAATACTCATTTGAGTGTTCCCCTCCACGGAAATCTTTAGTAAAAGGCGAAAGATTTGTGCGTTTTGAAGGGAAACCAGAGATCCCGTCCGGCGCGTCAACTGGAAAACTGAGCATGTGTGCCGTGGATGGCCGTCACCAGTTTATAGCGTTGGCGCGGCCGTTTCGTGTCCTTCTACTTGATGCTTGGACCGGTGCATACACGTGCGTGGGTTGCGTTTGCGC
>NW_023596420.1:8637263-8691667 GCF_011947565.3 Pollicipes pollicipes
CCAGTCCACGACGACATCAAACAATGACGTAATGGGACGCCTTTTTACAAACTTTGAAATTTTGCTACTTAGCGTCGTTTTAGAACCTTGAAAGCCCGACAATAGTTACAAGCAAGCTTTTCCAATCATATCTGATGCCTACCACAATATCTTCAAGTGTGGAACATTCCCTTTAATGGTCTCGACCACGGCCGCACAGTCACGTTATACGCACACTACACGCTACGTGTGCACACGCGAAAGAAAGCAAAATGCATCACTGAACGCGTAACATTTGATACGCGAGACCGTATCATTTGGCATAGCACATCTTTTCATGCCACTTCTGGGTCGCTCCGACCTCCGACCCGTCTTTGTCCACATGTCGGTGCGCTATGCCACAACCGGTCGGCAGCAATGAAACACTGCGGCCCATCACACGTGCAAACGGCCGTTTGACCTTGAGGCGTCAGCTTGGGTCTGCAGGGGGACGGGGCAGCACCGTCTCGTCGCGGCACAAAAGCCGTCATACAAGCCAAAATCACCAAACACCAATAATCGCAGCAAACCTTCAGTTCTCATGTCTGCCACTAGGTGGCCAACATCGACTTGACAACTTGTTTCGCCAGTCTCCAAGATTTTACAACATTTTTCAGAGTAGCCGCGTGTCGTTCTAAACTTCTATTCATGGGCGCACAAACGCAACCCACGCACGTGTATGCACCGGTCCAAGCATCAAGTAGAAGGACACGAAACGGCCGCGCCAACGCCATAAACTGGTGACGGCCATCCACGGCACACATGCTCAGTTTTCCAGTTGACGCGCCGGACGGGATCTCTGGTTTCCCTTCAAAACGCACAAATCTTTCGCCTTTTACTAAAGATTTCCGTGGAGGGGAACACTCAAATGAGTATTCGTGAATTTCTTACGGCCACCATGAGGTGGCCACATCATATGTGAGGAGGCAATAGCAAAAGTATTCGTAAAGGTCCAGCGCGTTGCTCAGGTGCGATAGGTGTAAAACAAGGCACGTGGTTACCACTCGGCGTCAGAGTTCACAACGTTTTCAGCGCCCTGTACTCATGTCCGAAAAGTCCCGCAAAACAAATCAGCAGGCACATTGAAACCCTGAGGGGCATCATGGCGGGCTAATGTGTCGAAGTTGTCTCAGTGATATGTTTAGAAATTGGGACCTTGACTGTCTGTATTGTCTATGTGTCGGTGAATTTCCTTTATACCGTACGCTCCTTACGGCACGAACAACGTTAAAGATCGCCTCCGCCCGTCGGACCACCTTATCTGAGTAGGTCCAGTGTGGTTCCCAGGTGCTCAACGCATTCCACCCGTGCACAGCTCCTTCTCCCCCCCCCCCCCCCTGCGCTGTTTGTCTCATCTGATGGTAAATGGGGTTGGAGCGCGAACGCAACCTACCCCGCTAACAAAAATTGTACTCCCGAGTTACCCACATTTGGGGTAATCGCAGGGGTCAACCCAACCGAAGTGCAATGGAAGGGCCTCGCCCTGGGGGAACCGCCTTCGTGATCACGGTATCCCCTGAGCCAGGTAAGTATGAGTTCCGCTGCACACATTTGGCGCTACGTTGTCCTTGGCAAGGCACGACGGCGCGCAATCATTGTATTTATCTCTCCACATCTCTCAAGTTCTGCTCTTTTCATGTTCTGCATTAGACGGTCCTTGCAACACATTTCAAACACCCTGCACGACTCATCACATGCTTCTTGGTCGTCAAGCAGCACTTTCGAAATTCGCTGAAGCAACTTGTCACCAAAAAACCACATACAGCACCATCTAGTGACGGCTGAGTTAACCTCCTGCAATTCACACACTAGCGCTTGCTTAGTGAGCAAACACCTGGCAAAGCAGACAAATACACGGTGCAATACTTTCTTTCTAATGGTAAATTCACGAGGAAGAAAACAAACCACCCCCGTGCCTCGCACCACTAAAAATGCCTTGAAACGGCTCACATTACTATTTCGCTTTGCCATCTGTTGAGCAAATTGCGTGTCCTTGGTTCCAAGTCCACCGCCTAGGGTCGCAATACTGTAATGTGCCCGTCAGTTGAGCTGCTTACCAGCCGTCGTGTTCGCAGTAGCTGTTACAGGAGACGGCGCACGACAAGCGTCACAACGACTCACTGTGCTCGGCCACGTGAGACACATCCATTCGCTGTGATAGCTTCACTTTAAAGTCACGTGTCTATAGCTGGCAGCACTGATGAACGTCCTCTTCACTATAGAAAGCCTGGATAGACAGCATCGGTGTTGGAACTGTCCGCTACGGCATGTCTTCTGGCTCCCCTACATCTTCCGGGTGGGGGACGATCTGACGGAGCACCCCGACGACCTTGGCGTGACGTCTTGAGGACCTCGATCTGTGCAGAAACGGACTGGGACGCCGAATACTCTGGGCGACTTAGGTCTGATAGCCGGCTAGATTGTCGCCCCTGGCAAATGCAAAACCAATCGGTCACGCATAGCCTGTTCACGTTGATGAGCAAATGACTACCAGCGTGAGAGAAAAGGCCTGCCGTCACGTCTTCACAAATACGGGATGGCGCAGAATCGGCCATCAGCTTTTTCACTTCCAGTTTCAGTTTTGTATTCCTTTTTTGTCGCGAGGACACGGTTGCTCGACTACCAGCGCCAACAGCATGCTCGTTGCAGGTTCTTCACACGCGGATACTTTGCTTGTCCCAATTCTCCGTTGGCATATGGCGGACAGGCTTCAGGGTAGTGATGAGGCAGCATACCCAGAGCCTTACAGGCGTATCAGGAGAGCAACATCCTACGAACTTCACGAAAGACGTGGACTGCTTCGTGAGCTGTCCTACCCTGGAGAGTGATGCTGGCAGGAAAGGAGCCGATGTACGACGTGGGTTGACCGTTGGCAGCTGCCACGTCGTGCAGTCTGAAATTGTGACCAGATCTTTTTGCATGCCACCGTAATGCAGCACGACTGACCCCACGGTGCTATTTGTCGGCGCAGCCTTCAGGAATCATTTGTACATCTTATTTTGTTTGGCTGAGCCTGGAATCCCGGATCGCAGCGGTAGTAGGGGCTCGAAGATGAGGGCGAGCTCCTTTCACGGCATTTAAAGGGTGGAGAACTTGACGCAGGCGTGTGTCGTTGCTTGGGTTCCCGGCGCGTGGCTGTCCAACATGAGGAGATCGACTTCGGAACCTGGAACTGGGTTTCTTGCACTTCTTGCGACACATTTCGCTGCACTGCCCACCCCCCCCCCCCCCCTCCCCCTAAAGGTGTTGCACATTTCTAAGGGCGTTTGGAACTGGAACAGCCATCTTCAACAGCACTGGATGCAGTTCAAAGACCTGCCTTTCAGAAGATCTAAAATCGCCTAATTTCTGAGCTACACGTCCGCGAAAATGGGGGGGGGGAATAAGGCCAACAGTATTTCAAGGCCATCTTAACCCCTGTCATCCCATTCAGTCATGCGGCGATCAAGGTTAGGAAACGTGTCCTGGCCGTGTCGTCCATATCTGCCGTTCGTGAGCACGATTTCCAGACATGACGGCGATCAGTTGGCTCACAATCAATGTCATGCGAGGTACGATGACCGGAGCAAACAATGCCGTATTAAAGAGCATATGTACTAAGCAGAGAAATTGTGTTGTCCAGAGCAGCCTTTTCCACAAGAAATATTACAACAATAGCTATAAGTGAGCCTTCTTCATCCATAACTGATGTCCTGCTTTAACACCTTCAGATGTAAAGGATTCTCCTTAATTTGAAGCTCGCGCATTATATATAATACGCATTACAAGATCTACTTATTTTGCAAGCTTCCATGTCGTACTACAACTATCTCATACTTCCAATGCAAGATTATTTTACGCACCGGGGATGGGGGACGAGGCCAGTACTACTTATATCCTTGTTCCTAATAGGTAGAAGCCATATTTATTGTTCAGTTGTGTGGTTTACTTTACGGAAGAAAAAAACGCTGCGTAAAAAGTCTACGTATTCTCATAGTTTCGTCGCTTTCTGCTACAACCAGCAAAATTTCCATATTCGCGTCAGGACATGTCACTCGAGTGGCATTATGACTGACGTGTACAAGTGATTGGTTTTGCGTGTAACCTTTCACTGCGACGCTGGATTCCCCATGGCGTTCGCCCTTTCTGTCAGGATGAGAGGCAGGCGTGGCCACAGCGTTTCAGAAGTGTTGAGTCTCAAAGAAAATGTTCCACATTTGTATGGCGTTTCGATCTGAAACAGCCATCTTGAGGACCTTTTGACGCAGTTCACGGTCTTGTTCTTTTTTAAGACCCGAAACGCTGTGGCTCCTGAGTTACACGCCCGAAAGGTGCAAAAAAGTTCATTGGGAGCCACTTTCAAAGCTGCCTTCGGCGTTAATGCTGTAAGCATACTCTTGCTGAGACTATATGAAACAAACAGGAAGGTTGTCTTGCCGCATATGCGTATTGTACATCGCGTATTACCTCCCAGGGATATCGCCAATAACTATTTCCACGCAGGTTACGAGAATGTTGCCTCCAACTTACGTAGCAGTGTAGCGCGGGTACAGCGGCGCACAACACTAATCTCTACGCAGCGCACAAACCTGTTTTGACCCCTTACCCATCATGAAGCGACCTGATGAGATGAGCTTAAGGTATCCTAGTGGAAACGACAGTTGACACATAAGTTAGATTATGTTAGTTCTATAGGTTAGTTATCGCTATCGCAAGATCTGCAAGCAGATATTAAATCGTTGATATACCTGATTCAATCGCTGACGGCATGGCTAGTACTGGCTATTAGAAATGAGATTACCTCCGTGTGAATGCACTTGGCTGGCACCTGGCAGATACAGACTGCCAAAAATCAGGCAAAATATGCGAGTTAGTCCTGAGGCGACTGAAAAAAATGTGAGTTCAACACAAGTCTGACCAGCGGATGATCTTCATAGAGCACACATACACGCCGATGCAATCACAAAAACATGTTAGCAAAGAGTTCATACTTACCAAATGTCCAAATTGTGGGGAAGGAACCGTAATCTACGGAAAGTCAAATGAAAACGGCGGCATTACGCAACAGCCAAGATTTTGGCTCAAATATCGGGTCACGCCGAACGCCTACGCCCCAGACATCCGCACTCAAGCTGTACGGAAAATGCCACATAGAAAACGGAACGCCGTGACCGGAACAAAGAACAACATTCACACTTCTTTCCATCTAGGACAGAAAGGGAGATTATGACATCATTATGATCACGTTATCTCAAAGGGTTCTACAAAGACCACCCACGTATGCAAATTGACTTTCCTCATTTACACCGGCTCCAAACCACCGTGTCATTTGCACCTGTGCGACTAAAATATACCCTGAAACCAAAGAAAACGCTGAGTTCCTTGCCATGAGCACGGTTGAATGATGAAGAAGGACTTTCCATGGCGGATCATTTCCATGGCAACTACTGACAAAGCCCATGAGGTTAGCCGCCGCTGGCATTCCGGCTACAAACCCTTGACAAGCAAGCACACCAGGTTCATCAAGCTCATACACGCAAGGAATAGGACATGGCACGAATTAAGACTTACCACGCGCCTCTCTCTTGTGACGAGACAGGGCTTGGTCCTTTCTTCGCTGCACTCATTCGGGAAGCCTTCACTTCTCCAGGCCTCGGAGACCTAAGTCCCGTTCCCGGCCTCGGGGATATTCGCGTTGCACGGGCGTTTTCACCCCACGCGTCCACTGGGTCCTCGACCCCAGTAACTCAATGAGGCCGCTTGGGTTGTTTGTCGCCCTATCCACATCAAATGGCGCCAGAACAGGACTTCAAATAAATCGCGTCGGACCCCACCGGTCGTTACTGTGTTGTGACGCCTATGACGTGGGGCGTCAGTTGACGTGCTCCCCCGCCAATGCCGGGGGCAGGCGAGCGGAGCTTGGGTGGAGAGCGGGGAGGGGGGGGACTACTACAACTACGGAAGATACGCGCGTCACCCGTGCTTCGCCCCCAGCCCCAAATGTCCGCATGAGAGGGCCGTGAGAGCACAGTTGGGTTCTGACGAGGCGGGACTGACCTAAATTTCCGACTACTGCCGCCACTTTTTGAGTCTGAGTACCCGCACCCAACTCAAACCCAAATTTGAAGGCCCGAATTCACCCACAAGGCAAGTGTCCCCCGTAAAGTCAACACGGGCCTGCCTACCTCATTTCTCATCTCAGGTACAAATACTTAACCGTATATTTGTGTTTAAACATGGAGCTGTAAAAACCTTTAAACACTCTCATTCAGGCTGTTAAATTTGCGCCATGGCTTATATCAAAAGAAATCATTTTTTTCCAGATACACACACTTAGCCTGATCACAGTATAGGGGACACCAAATTTATTTGAACATCTACATTAACTGCTACACATGTTTTTTACAGGCTAGAACGAGTACTAAAGTTGAACTTGATCCATTTCCATATTTGAGACTCTGACCCCCCGGAAGAGTCTGCTGAAGAACAAACACATGCAATCCCTTGGTTCCAGGCATAAACTACGCTTGTCCAAGACAAAACCCGATTGGTGAAGAGATCAATCATCTATACATTAGAAGGTATCAAATCAAAGAACTACACCAGTATGAGAACGCAAAACCGAGACCCACCTTACATGTAGTTGGGTTTCTATGACTACTGTACTACACATACACATTTGTAAGCATGAAAACAAACATAGGTAAACAAAATTAGGTCATCCTAAGCCAAAAGGTAGAAAACATTCCAAACTATCCCCGTTGTCAATTTCACAACGCAATACTAACATGTGCAATGAAAAACGGATGGCCTCACACGTAAACAGCTGTCATGAAACGAAGTTCCTCGCAATCAGGCACCACAATAATACCACATCCAGTTCCATACACATCAGTAGGTACCCGCATGATGGTTAAACTTGCTGCCCTGCGTCCAGAAACGAGGCTTAATAATTTTACTACGAAACTCCTTTCCCATGCTGGATTTTTGCTCTAAATGCCTTGAATACGGTTACACAGATACTGTCATATGCCAACTGGGTTTGGCATTGCGATGCCGCGCGGCAAGTAGGAGAAGGTAGAAGTGTTTCGTAAAAGATGAGTGCACCGTAAATGACTCAAAGTCTAAGTCTTGACCCTGGACAGCTCATGATCCATTCAAACACGACTTGCAAATACGAGTACATGCGCACGCCACGGAAGTGGATACTGCCCCGCACATCTGTGTGCAAAAAACTCGCCTATTTTCAATCGGCATTAATTACCAGTCACTTCTATCTCATAAGATGAAGGTTTGTGGATAAGACAATGTAAGAGGGATACTTTTACGCGTAGAATGCCCGTTAATACCCGCAACGTGGTCAGGACCGTCCGCAAATACCCGGAATGTTGTCAGCAATGTCCCCAAATATCCGGAATGTGGTCAGCAATGCTCGCTAGAAGGCTTGCGGGCTATCTTAGTCCGCGCCTCACGGGTCTGTGGGCTCAAAAGTGACAGCACTGCGGCCGAATCTTGTACTCCAAGATCAAAAGGTGAAAAATAGCATTGATGAGCGATACGCACTGAAGGAATTCCGCCACATTTGAGTCACGTATTAGCATACGTCAATGAGAAAGACGAAACTTTAAAAAAAAAAAAACGTTGCCTGGTCTCAAGTCATAACCAACGGTGCAAACGGACCTGATAAATTACCATTGAAGAAAACCATAACCATGAGCGTGTATAATCACGCCTTTCACGACACTAAATTCCTATTTAAGTAGCCCACGATAATTGACCAGCTAATGATGACCACCTATCAACAACGTGAAACACTACGATAACACGTGGTTGGCATCGCTATTGACGGGCACGATATTTTAACAGTTTTACTGACCGGATTCGAGCTCGCCCTAAAACTGAAAATGCGTGCCATGCCGCTGAAGTTCATAGGGTAATTACCTGTAACACTGTTCGCTGAGTACGTACGTCACCAGTGCCCCGCAGTGCCTGAAACCTGGGTGTTCCTTGATGTTTTTAGCCCCAAGACATTTTGTTCTCCACAAATATACAATGGAAACAATGTAAAAAATTGTTCTCTGTGAGCAACGTCAGGTGGAGGCAGGCTGTTCCTGCAACTTCGACAGCATCGCGTGCCACACTCACGGCTGCGCGAGGGATGCTGCCTGCGGGTTACAGCCGAATCTCTCCACCATATCACACATCATCTTTCCTTGCAATGCATTCAGTGCCCAGGTCTGGTGCTGTTCACCAGCACATGCTTAACTCACCTACCGTCCAACGACATTACCGAGCAAACAAACCGGGCCTAATCCCGCACCCAAAACAACAGTGTCTCTCGACGTACCAGGGATAAACGCGCTGAGTATCTCGCACACGGCACAATTCAACGTTTCTGGATTGCACGTAGAAAGCATCGTAACACGGAAAACATTGATACGCAAGTATATGACGTGAACGTTACATTCTCCGTGATTTAGACAAAGTTTTTTTCTCAAAAGTGGGGAGGGGTTGGCATCCCATCCAACTAGATAGGAAACTACACACTTGTTCCCAAATGAAGTGCATCTAGGTCAGTAAAAGCCTACGCGGGAATCACATTGCCCCAAAATCTTTCCTCTGGGTGAGAAAGGTTGTGCCTGGGCTAGAATGTAGCTGCACTAACTACAATGCCCCAGATGCTCCTATTTATGTTCTGGCCTGCATGACACTTCAATAATAAACTTAGCATTATGTGGTCCCGGGAACAGTGCAACAGGTGCACAACATTTTAAGCATCCGCCTCTATCAGCCTTTATTGGGACTGACACATTTACAGTATAATTATCAATATCAACAACTTTCTATCACCTCCATAGCTTAAAAAATTCAGCAGGTGCAAGCATAGACTTAGGAAGGAGCCGCTTGCTTAGGAAGCTAGAAAGTTTAATAATTGCAAGCCGTCAATTTCTAACGGTCTTTGGCACTTACTGAGACCAGCTTGGGCATGGTGTTTACTGTCATCTGCTGCCAAAGAATGTCCTTTAGTGCCAGCTATAAATGTGTTGCAAATCCACTTGGATAATTTTGTCCTCACTACAAGCCGTGATTTTAATATTTATGTTCTCTCCCCCAAGAGCCCAAACCAAATTTCAGATACCGGTGCCGCGCCATACCTGCTTACTGCGACGTTTAGTCAGCGTGGGAAGGGGCGGGGCGGGGCGGGGTGGTGATCCCGGTGGGCCGCGCTCACGCGTTGTTTTTCTCCCATCGTTCGCCGCACCTCCCTGAGACTATTTGTAACCCATACCAAACGATGATTTTAACGCAATCTTTGTTCGATAGCGTCATATATCGTACTAGTGGCAGACCACGCATACGGAACCCAAGCACGACCGAATATTCGCCATGTTGAGGCCAGGCATCGCCTCACGCCCAGAACAAATCACCGGGTTCTCAGCTCCCCCTTAATTGTCACGATACCTGGCATGTGGAGCTCCTTGAGCGTGACGGGTCTTCATTTACCGACCTGCGGCACCGCCCTCCGATCTCCGTGCCCACAAAGAGCACCGTGCGCGAACCCCCCCGCACGCGCTGTCAACAAACACTAAGGCCGCGCTCGCGACTTTTGGCGGGAATCCGCGGCGGGAACAGCGCAGGTCACGTGTCTGGCTGAGCCCGAGGAAATGTCGCGCAGCGATTGGTTGAATGGCGGCGCGCAAGCAAGCCATCCTCAAAGACGTAATGTGGGTGTAGCAACGGGATGTGTGGTGTTCCGTGTCTCCCCATACTTTTCAGTGTGCTGGGGGCAGCGGCGTTAACCGCCCCTTTAGGCTTTTTCAGATTCTATCGACGTCCAGCTTCCGTTTGCGCTACCTTAAACGTGCGTGCCGATTAGTGCTGCCACCTTTGAGCATGCGGGCCCGCAAGGCGCGAGCCTAAAAAGCTCCCAGGGCCCCGTTCTTGATGGAAAATGCTGCCAGATGGCTCCGCCCCTTCAGGTTACAACCTAGACGTTCCACATATACGTCATCTACGTTATGGAGAACGCCTCAAGTAACTCCTCAACAAGGTGGCTAGTGAAATCAGCTGTATCCCAACAAACATTTCACGCGCAGCAGAGATGATATTGACGAGTTGGGACAGTCAAATGTACTTCAATGTACGGATGTACAAATACTTCATGTGCATTTCTCACAACAGCTGCCTACAACATGGCCACTTATCTTAACGAGAATATTATAGGCAGGGAAAGGCAGATCATCGCTCTCGACTCCGAAAGACGTCACATTATTTCAAGCGTTGTGCAAGCGTAACCACATGCAATCGATCATCCCACGGGCACGAAGTTTAACAGGCACTGGTAACTAAACGCCTTATGCCAGCTAAGATCATCGAGCATGTTTATTGAGGTCGTCCATATGTTTTGTTACGCACGGACTAGTTTTGGCGCGTGTGGTTGTAAGCAGGGGTACAGCTTTGCTCGGAGCATGTGTGCGGGGAGAAATCTCATGCTGTGACAGGTCGCATGAAGGAGAGTTCTTACATATAGACACACAGACGAACAATACCCATGGAAACATGTGACGTCGCCCTGTGCAGTATATTCAACTTCCAAAGCATCTAAGGCATATATAAACTTTCCCACAATCATGATGTCCAGACAAACTATTCATGTTACAGGATCCAGAAAGTGCCTAACACATTGGTACACTCGCCGACGCAGCGGTTCTGGCCCTGCCAAAGCGCCAACGTCGCGTAAACAAAACAGAAAATTATGTGCATGGCGCGGTTCCATAACATGGTGAAGACTTCAAATCGCAGTTTCGTATCTCACGCAAGTTTTTTTTTCTCAAGATCCCTAGGCAAAGCTGGCTCCTTATTATGACAATCATAGCCAACGCAGAGGCAACCAGAAGCGCTCTTTGGAAGATGTGATGCCTGCGCTGCAATATCTTGCCGAGCCTGCCCCAACCTGCCCCGAGCCCCAACACTCCGTTGGCGACAACTTTGGAACTTTAAAATCTGGGTCACACTAGTATCTGACAACATTTTGCAAGTATGTTGCTTCCGCGCGCGGTGACGTCATCGCGTGGCCAACAGGAGCGCTGCTACATGAAATCACCACAGGCTTTGCAGCGTGCGCCGGCTTCCCGGGTGTGGTTGCAGCCATCGACCGGTCCCTTCTCTTCATGGATGCACCCAGCAAGGAGACAGCAGCTGCTCATAATGCCCACAAGCATCCCCAAACAGTAAATCTACCGTCTGCTTGTGATCACCGCGGCGCACTCACTGATGTACTTGCAGGGTTCCGCGATCCGCCCACGATTCTCGTGTTTTTTTCGGAGAAGGCCCCCCCCCCCCCCTCTGCTGCAACCTCAGGGAGCATCGGCGGCAGCTTCTCCCATCTAACGCACACCTCATCGAGGACAGGAGTCTCTCCTTTCTCCGCAGGTCATCACCCCTTCCCGAGACAACGATCACCTCAGCCCCACTCAGTGTCACTTAAACAGACCATACAAAAAAACACGTTTCAAAATTGAACGTGCCTTCAGCACGCTGAAAAACAGAACTGCAGCAACTAAACCATGCAGAAGTGAAAAACATGGGCAATGTGGCTTACGTTATCGTTGCATTGATAATAGCACCATGCATCAATCATTGCATTGTGCATCACGAGCATGGGGCAGGGGATGACTTAGTACCTGCAGAGCCCCACGAGGCAGATCCTGTGGAACAGATCGACATAGGTGCGCTGATGCTTTCTAGCATACAGAATCTGCAAGTGCAGTGCATGGGCATCACGAAGCGACATCACATGACTGGCCACCTCATGGCAAAGATGATGTATGCAGCCTACTTCCAGTTAAATGTTGTAATATGAAGATTGAGAAAGATAAAAACAGATCGGAAAGAACAGTCAATTCATTACATTGAAATCAGCACAAACACACTTTGGTAAACAGACAGTTAAGGAACAGCAGGAGGTGTCTTTCGAAGGAAAATAGACTGAAAAGCTTGGAGACTGTCCACATCTAGAAAGGCAACAATTTGTATACACCCAGTTACTGGGATTACTTTGGGCAACATACAGTATGGCAATTCCATTGTCTGATTGTCTAGTGCATGTCAAATCTCATCCACAGGTGTTAAAATTTGGTACATAACATTTTAAGAATTAAATGTTCACTGCCTTCTATAATTGACCATTCAGGTTACATCATGAGGGCAAAGCGTCATTCAAACAATACTTAAATACACGATGATGACATCTATGACATGCATCCATTTTTTACAAGCTCACTCACATTGTCAAACACAGCAGACAAAGCCATGGCCATAGTGGACGTTTCTTTGGCAAAGTATGCATATATAATGGCCACCTAAGAAGATCCAACGCAATTAAGATAAGGACAAGCCATGGCTTTATGTATACAGAACAAACTGCTCAAAATATGCATGTGATTTTTATCATCAATACAAATATTCAACCATGGCAATATTATACTCCTGTGTTATACTCCTTTAATACCTTGAACATCCTTTAATACCACTAGCAATTAATCAGTGAAATTAACCTCACATATCCACTACCTATTAATGAGGTAAGCTGAAATACATACCAGTGCTTAATCTGCCAACATAAATTTTAGGTAATGCCGCTATGACAACATCGGGGTTCCAAAACTCCACCATCCCCATGTTGTTCATAATCTGTCAGACATGGAGTAAAGGTACAGTTCAGTGAAGAAGTGGCGTAGAAAATAAGTGCAATCATATCAATACTATAATTTGCATGCAGCGCAACAATCATGCTTACAGGTCACAGAACTGTGAGCCTGTTTGGTTAACCTCCACCAACCCATGCCGGTGCAGTCTGGTAATTCAAAATAATCAATCAGACCTATGAAACAAATCAGCTTGCATTACAGGAATACTTTCACTGATATAATGCAGTAGCACCTGGGCATAGGAGTTAAGTAATCAATGCATGTAAGTGCGCATTTGCGATCGAATCACCAAGCAGGCAATGATGGCAGACACATCAGTGTACCTACTGCGCCTCGGCCAGGTACGCCGTGACCTGCAACCCCTGGGGAACTATCATCAAGGGAAAGCAAACAAGCCTGACTAATGCATTTTTCAACCGGTAGTAGTAAACTACTCTATGGCAATAGCGTAATTTATAAATGGCGGATCTAGGGGGCTCGAGGAAACCCTCCGCATCCACCGCACCCCATCCCGAAACGCGTCGTGGGCGTTGCTATGCGTTGCTATGTAAATAACCACAAGTTACCACACTTACTTTGCCTCGCGGCTAAGTAAGGAATGGGCTTGGGCCGTGACGTCATAGGTAAGTCGGTAGCTACGTCATCCATCGACTGGACTTATTCGAAGTAAGGAATGGGCTTCCATTTGAACATGAAGAACGGGCTCAGGACCTTTTTGCGAGTATTTCTCACAGAACTGAATGCATGGACAGAAATTCTACGTTTAAAATGTGCACACTACTGACAAAACAGAGAAGGTGTGTTTTATTACAATTTTTCGGCTATAGAATGCGTGCCATTTCAAAAACACGCAATTTATGGCATGCCGCACCTTCAAAGGTAGACTACCATGGCTTTATAGCTGTCTAAGTTACAGATAGGTGCAATAACTTAACTAAACATTCTGGGAGAATTAAATCTAAACACAGCAGCAAAAACCGCTCTGAAAAAATCACGAATTAATGGCAGATTCTGCCCTTGTGAGGGGCGGCGTATTCGAATTTGGGATGGGGGGGGGGCGGACAAGCACCTTACGGAGGGCCCCCAAACTGACGGACCACTCTAGTTCAGTACAGGCGCGCAGTTAGAGCCTTGGCAAATGAGGGCAGAGGGTTGAAAGGGGCCCCCTACCAGTAAAAGCCTCCTCAACCAAAAATCACCGAATATGGCCCATCTGTAATGAGGACATATTTTTAATGAATTTTGTATTTTTGTCGTCTGTAACAGGAATATGAGCCAGAAGCGGCCACGAGATCAATTCTGCCTCAATTTCATAGTTCATCAACTGAAGAAATTCACTTCTGCTGTTGTTTCGATAAAAGAATGTTGCCGAAATATCAACCCACCTCTATCTTCTTTCTCCCGGTTTTCTTCAAGTTATAAGGATATTACTACTGTCTTATCCATGTGGATAATATTCCCCGCTATTGCAGTGAACAAGTTACGAAATTTTGAAGAAATCCGGCGTTTGAACGACTGCATGAAATCGATCATCGGCGCTATTCGTTTTACAAAAATTCAGTGGTTTACCGATTTACTGACTTTCGTAACTTTTCAATTTTTATCATTTCATCAATTCATCAATTCCTTTCATCAAATAACATCAATTCAGAAGCTTTGTCAGGATCTTGCTGGTGCTTTACCAGGATATTAAGGACCTTTCCCGAAATGACCCCGCTTGATAAGAACATCAGGGGGACACATTCTTTTCACTGTCAAGGGCTGAAGGGCCTTTCCATCCCAACGCGGGGTGTCTTCCGGCAGCGATCATGGCGACACGGGACGGGATTCCCCAGCGGATCCGGAGGGAGGATACATCACATCACATTGATCCCCTTCTTGATGCGGGAAGTCTTCTGACTCGGCGCAGACCGCAGTTGACCCCGGATCGTCGCAGAAACATCCAATTGACGCAACAGCATTCCTGATAGCCGCAGGTGATCCAATAATTGGCGCATAGACCCACATTTCCGTTTAACGGGCCCATGCTTGAGTTGGGTCAATCGTTCGTTACTGGTGACCCTGACTGGCAGTGGATCCTTCCATTGCTTCAATGTGAACAACCATCATAAGCCGCCATGTTTCCCTTCACTGTCGGAGAGCCCCGACCAACGCAAGAATCTGTCATTCATCAACTCTGTCATTCGGGGTCCCGTCCCTCTGCCTGTTGAGCACATCTTTCTCTGACCGACTCGAGGCCCTTGCGCCAATACAGAATACCTTGTTGGGTACTGTGGACCCCTGAACGATACAAGAGACCCGCATTAGTGCAGGGTCCCGAGCAATGAGGATAGGGGGCTCAGCCGTGTCCTTGCTTGTGGGGCCCCCAGAGCTCAGACCGACACGGAGCCGACTGTTCGGTGTGGAGGATTTCTGGCCGAAACAGAGAAGTGTTCTCTCTCAGGGGTCCGCATTCGGTGTAAAAAGCTCTCTAGTTGGCATTTGAGATCACGGTCCTACGGGCGAGGTTTTTTACGTGACCTATAGACAGCCCTTTGGGCGGTTTACCCTTTCCGTTTACCCTCCGGGCCTCATCACCGAGGTCCTTGGTCGCCTCAGAGCTCCTTACAAGCACAGCACCGTCTGTTAGGCGATGTGGGTCCCTGATAGATATATGGGCACCGACCAGTGTAAATTACTGGCCCGGCTTTGTAACCGATTGGGAAGTAGGCCCTCGAGTCAATACCGATGTGAAGCTGGCCGTGCGGTCCTGGTAGTGCGCTGGCACTACAAGGACCGTTCTCCGTGTCCGGTCCGGAGTCCGGAGTCCGGTCAGGACCGAACTCCGTGTCTGAGCTCTGAGGGCCCATTTCACAAGCAAGGACTAACATGCAGGCCCAGATCGACTCAGGGGCTCTCCGATTGGCGCGAAGGACCTTCTGACCGTTCCTTGAGGGTCCGTCTTCGCATGTTGGGGCCCCTGAATAGACTCAGACCAGTCCTTTATACCCTTAGACCCCCAACCGGGCACTCAAAGGTCGGACCCATTGGGTCCTCTAACCTCTTCGGGCCTCCTCGAACACTGCCTCCTGGCCGACCTAGGGCCCTTTTCCAGCGCAGGGCCCCTGTTAGGCGCTGTAGGGCTCTGACCAATGTAAAGCACTGGCTCCGGCCTTGTCTCTGCTTGGAAAATGGGCTCTCAGGCTCATGCCACCACGGAGCTAACTGTGCGTTACTGATAGTGTCTGACCGATATATAGGCTCTCATCGACTCAGGGGCCTTATATCAGCGCCCAGGGCCCTTTGGCTGGCATTGGAGTGCCCGGCCCTGCTGGCCAGGTCCGCTGAATACGACCTCCGGCCGGTCTTTCTGGACCTTCGGGCCCTCAAACCAGTCCCTCAATCGTAGGCCCCAAGCGGACCCAAGGGCCCCTCAGAACCTAGGGAGAGGGGTAGTGCTTCCCGAGCCCCCTGCCTGCACCACTGTTTCAGAAGCAGAGGCAGAAGCCGATTCTAGAGCTTCCAAATGCTATTAAATCATCAGAATATTGGTGGCAGAAAAATCTCCAGCCATGCTATTGATATGTTATGCGGGTGAGTGCGTCAACATGGGTCCTCCCCCGATTAGTGATAGCTCATTCTGAGCCTAAGATGGGGCCCATCCAGATTCCCTTTCCGGGACTAAGATGGTACCATCGTCTTCCAGGTCATTGCTGGGAGGAGGGAGGAAAGGGAGGAAATGTACTCAGGTCTAAGGGCAAAAATGCATCCTTTGTGGAACTGACCCGTGCTTTTTCTCGGCATGAGAAAATGACGCTTCCCAGGCCTTACGTGGGCCATTTCTGAGCGTAACCAGATGTGGGCCCAACTCGAGTCTAAGATGAGAAGTGCCTTTTCGGCGCATGAGATGCTTACTTTATCAGTCTAAAATGCATGGTCCGCTGATCAACAAGCGCTCTTCGGCCCTTTCCATTCCCGAGAGGCCCTTTCCCACACCCCTTCTGAACCTGCAATCTGTCCCTAACCGAAAACTGGGTCTTTCTGGGTCTACGATGGGCCTTATCTGACCGGAGATGGGTCATCTCCAGGCCTAGACTTGCAAAGGCGCTGCTTATCTGGAAATGGGCTCTTTTCAGACCTGAGATGGGGTTGTCGTAAGTTAAAGGAGGGGGGGGGGGGCGCAGGCCGGAGGGGGGGGGGACACCGGGACACACATGTCCCCTTTGATCCAGACGGGCCTTAGGGCTCCTCAGGACCGACGATCAAGGGCCCTGCTAGGGAGCCCGAAGATTTGGCCAGAGACTGCTTCTAGGGATCCCGGTTCGCAAATGTACATCATTGCCCCTAGTGGCAATGAGGCCCGTCAGTCGATTCGCGCCCACCAATTTCGAACAGTCTGCCCCGTTGCGGCCTAGGGCCGCTTTCTAAATCAGCGACCATCCTGGGCCCATGATTATCAGTCGGCGGATCCTTTGCATTGGTCGGGGTCCCTAGGGGCAATCAAGGACCGCTGTGTTAGCCAGGACGCCACAGTGCGCGTGACAGGAGACCCTTTATGGGCACTGGCCTCGAGTCGGCCATGGTTCGGTTTTATGAACTGGGACAGGAACATGACCCCGAATGTCAGGGATCCTCTTAAGTTGACCAAGCCCGCTGGTAATGCAAGGAGATAGGATAGATGACAATGAAAGGGTTCATAATGAGACAGTGAAAGGACCCTGTGTCAGACACGGGCCCAAGAACAAACACGGCCCCGGAACTTCATCCCATTTCAGTCAGGGGCCAGATAAACCAAACATGAGTCATGTGTCAGTTGTTGGACCCCGTACCGGTAAGCATTCCGCGAAAGGTAAGAGGTCCGCGAGAGAGGTAAGAGGTTCCTGTCCGCGAAAGGTAAGAGGTCTCCTTAGTGTTTAATCCATTGGGGCTCTCAACGAACTCATTCGTTGGCATGATGATGACAGATGATGAAAGCTGGGGCTCCTCGAAATAAAATGGGCGAAGTTTGATGACATTTGGGGCGCCTTTTCTTCAGAAACCTTTTATCAAGTTGCATGCTGCTCCCTCCCCTACTTGCCAAAACTTTGGCCTCTCCTCTGGTCTATGATGCAGCTTGTGTGATCTAATATATGCTCTTTTCGGACATAAGTATTTAGATGCACTTTTTCCGTATCTGAGATGACCACTTTCTTAGCATGAAACGTGTCATTTCATGATTTAAGAAGGGCCCTACCTGAGTGTACGATGGGCCCTTTCCAAACCCCAGAAAGCCATTTCCGCGCTCACGATGAACCTCATTTGGACCTGAGACGGACCTCTTCTGAGTTTGCGAAGGACCCGTCCTGATCAGAGACGGGCTTTTTTGAGTCTACGATGAACTCTTTTCAGACCGGAAAAGGGCCCTTCCCGTGTCTAAAACTGTCCGGGGGTTTCCTGTCTTAAAATTAGCTCTTTCCGAACTGGAGATGAGCTCTCTACGCTTACTTAAATGACACACAATAAACGAATCTCTTCCACAAATCCACCAGGGCCCCATATGGCAAACTTGAAATATGAAAGAAAATATGGAAGAAAAGGTAGTTTTGACCCTTGCCCCATACATCGGGAATGGTTTGCCCAGTGGATACACCACCACTGGCTTTCGGAGCCTGCGAAAGGCCTACTCCAGACCAGAGATGAACCTTTCCCAGGACCACAGAGTGAGACGGGCCTCTGCCGAGTCTAAAGTTCTCCCTTTCTCAGCCTGCACTGGATTCTCACCTGACTTGAGAGGAGCCGCTCCCAAATTTATTATGGAACCTTTCCAAGCTTGAGAAGGCCCTCTCTGAGCCTATGATGGCCCTTCTCCGACCTGAGACGGACCTTCTTAGGCTTGCAATGAGCCCTTTCCAGACGAGAAAGGGGCTCTACCTTGCCCTGAAGTGGCATGAGTGTTTGCGCGTCTTGGAATGGGCCATTTCCAGCCAGAGATGGGTCCTCAGCGGACACAAAACGACTCTCTTTTGAGTTTAAGTGGACCCTTTCCGTACTAGACGTGGGCCCTCTGCGCTTGTTTTGGTAACACAATAAGCAAGTATCACCACATACCCGATAGCCTTTTCTGGGCTATCTGAAATTATGGGGGGGGGCCAAAAGACACCTTTCCCCGCCTCAAAAGATGGGGGGGGGGGCAGTTTGCCCCCGCTTCCTCCCCCCCCCCCCCCCCCCCCCTCCTCCTCCCCGCCGGCTACGCCCTCACTGGCCATGGTTGCAGCTTCCTTTTCAGTTACTGGACGACAGCTTCAGCCCCCAACTTAATACGCTACGCCATTAATCCCTGCTCAGCCCACCCCAAGAATATCAGTACTTTGCAAAACCACACTTATGGTGCCATAGGTCACTGACAACACAGGTCAATGGCTTGTATGTACATCAGATGGATGCAACTACGCAGGGGATGTTCAAACAGCAAGTGCGGACTTTCGCATTTGGGCGTGGGGCTGGTGCCGGGATTCCAAATATCAAAAAGCGGCAGCTTTAATGTCAATGTGTTTGTTCACCATTCCTGCGCTATTTGCCTCATCGATGTTGATTTTAGGCATTTTAAGAAATGAGTAAGTCTTAAGGAGAGCGCCCGCAACGTTCGAGTCTATGCTGGCAAGCACTGCGGCTAGCAACGGTGACCAGAAAGCCCTGGGTGTGCGCGAGGTATTGCTGAACGGTTCTGGTCCAGGGAAAGGTGTTTACCAGGTGCGTTCGTCGGGCAGGGTTAGAGCAGTGCAACACCATGCACCTAAGTGCCACACAGCGCGTGCTATGCGCTTGCCTAGATGTCACGATTCAGCGCCCTGTGCCATCAAGTAGACTGCAACAAATGGCGAAGTTTGCCAGTCCCACACAAGCCAAATTTTGAAGGAGATTGTCGTCGTCTATTACTGAATGCTGCTTGTGTTAAGCCACGAAATGCATCGCGATATTTTCGAAAATTCATTGGCCTTTTCTTTTTAGTTTGCTCCAAAAAGCTGGCAGAGGTAACTATCTGGGACTACCATTTCACCCATTTCGTCAGTAAATTTTTCCTGTGATCGTCCGGGGAGCCTCTTACGCGTCATTAAATTCATGGACACGGTCATGCCGTAAAATGGCGGAGACCCTTTCGCCTCCCACCAACTGTTATTTGTTAGGCCAAACGATCAGCTACCTCTAGAATCCAGCCCCAGGTGTCCACCACATGCTAGAGCCGGTAGAGTGTAAGTACTAACATATGGGTAATACACACCCCAATGATCGACCATAAAATCGCAAACTTACAACCACTGAGAACTGTATGTTTGAAACCTGAGGAGTTTATGTTCGAAAACGTGACCACGTCTTGCTCACCAGATCTTGGACCCGCTAGAAATTGGCACCGTTTCATCGACAATTAAATGGGGAATCTCATCGTGTAACGTGGGCTATTGCACGAGCCGCGTGCCAAGTGCACACAAGCGGCCAATGTGTAATTGTCCCTTTTTAGCACCTTCATGCTTTGTGTAGCAACTCGGCAGCCAATCCGGGTGAAGGCGCGAATCCAATTTCAAAGCGTCGACCAAAGCACCGTCCGTAATTACTATGACCAACACGAGTTTGTGCGACGCACGGTTGTACCGGCAATTCTCGGACGTGCCGGGAATGTCGGCATAATGAAAAACGGTTCCGAATGCAACTCGTTGTTATTGAAACTGTCATCGCTTACCGCATACACAGATTCGTTGCTTGCATTTACCGTGCATGTATTTGTCATTCTTTGTACAATCCCGCCCAGTCATAAAGTTAACATAAATGGTTGCAGTCCCAAATGTTTTTGCGATGTTAAAATCTCAGCGGCTGATCCCTCAGTCCCTGCCGGCAAGTCTTTGAAGGTAACAACCAAACGCACGCTCGCCGGGTGCAGTTATTCATTAATTTAATAATGAATGTATTCATTCATTCATTTATTTCATTCATTCGTTGCGGCGAAAAGGGTGAGTGAGACTGACGATTGAATGCATTGCTTGAACCCATTGCTTCGAGAAATGTCAGAGAAACCACACCAGGGGCGGATCCGAAGAAGAGGGCACGGAGCCATGCTACCCCCCCCCCCCCCCTGATCCCTTGGGCACCGAAGCCGCCCAAGGGGTGGGTGGCATGGCCCCCGTGCACATCTGGGGGGGGGGGGGGGCAGGGGGATAGCCGGCCGAACATACCAGGGTCACAAAGCGCAACAAAATTGCACGTCTTTGGGCTTCGGCGCAACCAAGGGCAGCCGCAAGCGAAAGTGAACGACCTACGAGGAGACAGAAGTTATTCTTCACTGATTTGAGAGGGTGGTGATTGGGAGATTTTAAGGTTTTTCGCGTTCTCCAGAGGTCATACACTGTTTACGCGGTTCCTATGTGTCCATTTGGAGGATCAATCCAATCATAAAGGAGCCTTTAACGCTGCCCCTGATTTCTTTGCCATTTGCTCGATGGGCCCTCTGTTTTTGCTGGAGCCCTTCCCACTAGCGTGCCGGGCATCTTTGTCAATTAGAGGCACTCCACGGATTCTTCTTCTTCCCGAAAGACTCTGAACGCCTTAGCCGGAGCCCATATGTTTACCTGCCGGGTTACTCTCGGTTGCTCTGGGGCCCTTCACGTTAGTCTCGGGTAAGCAACCGACACACTTACGATATGCTCAAGGGCCCTCTTCATTGTTGTAGGGCCCTTCTCATTATCTCTCCCTTCCCTAAGAGCCCTACGTTTCTGTCGGCGGCCGATCCGTCAACCAGCCCGGGCACACTCGATCTTTCGGGGCCCTCCACGCTTGAGTACCTCTTACTTGATGGGAGCCCCCATGCTCCTGTCGGGGCTCTTTCTAATAACCTTCTAAGACACGCTTGATCGTTTGAGGGCCGTCTTCATTGGGTGGAGGGCCCTCCATTCGGGTGGAGGGTCTTGTCTGGCCCACATCCGTTTACCCACTAGGGCACACTCGATCATTCTGGGGAGCTCCATATTGTGTCTTGGGTACTTATTTGAACGAATGGCCCTATTACGTTTTGGGCCTCCAGACGACCAAGAACAGTTACAAGCGAAAGTGAGGAGCCGTTGAGCAGACAAAAGTCAATCCGGTCGCTAATGAGCCTTCCACGTTCCCTCCATCCATTTGCATTATAGCTGCAGTTGTGTACTATCTGTTGACATGCCCGAGCACTCTACATGAATCATGGACTCTCCACGGATATGTGCTACTTGCCCGGTAGGTTTTAAACGCTTTCGCCGAGGCCCATACGCCTGGGTACATTCAGTTGCTTAGTACCCCTTCATTTTGGTGCAGGTTCTTTCTGTTTGCTCGGAGGGCCTTGTGCTGTCGTTGGGGCCCATATAAGGTAAGGCACCGAGCCACTCGATGCTTGGGTCCTCTATATTGATCTAGAAATGTTCCCTTTGATTTCACTTGCGGAGGACCCTTCACTCCCATCGGGGGTACTCCCTGTGGATCTGCCTGGCATTCTTGATCACACAAGGGCATTCATTCATGTACACTGCACACTGGTCTCGCATAATTTTCCTTTGCTTAGAAGGCCCTGTATGTCAGCCTGCCAGGGCACTCCCGACCGTTCTGAGGCCCTGGTCGTTGGCCTTGTTGCCTTAGCCTTAGAGCAGCACTCGGATATTCGCCGATGAATTTCTACGCGCAATTTTTGAACGCTATTTTACGTTCCGCAGACGTCGTACTGTGTCATTTCCGCTGGAGTTGCAGTATAATTGGGTTTGCTGTGGTCCCACGGAAGACAAGCTTCTTAGACGTATGGCATCCAAGCAAAATACTTACAAGCCACTGGTGTAGCTACATGTCTGACATTGGAGGGAGGACAAATTGTGATTGCGGCGGGCGCCAAATTGGTGCCGCGGGGTAGCGGTGTGTAGAGCATAATATTTTGTTAGAATAATCGCAAAACTGCTCACACCAGCGTCCCTATGGCAGCAAAGGTGATAGGTTTAGATGACCGTCCACTGTTAGTGGAAATAACACCAAACATGATCGAACTAGTCATGGTTACTCGTTTGTTCGCGGTGTGTGTTTTGACGCTTCGTTTAGTTCGCGATGGTGATGAGGCATGTAGCCGTGATTTTCGTCAATCTGTGGGGTTAATTCTAACTTTGATCTGCGTCGCTTAGAAATTCTGGTGAAATCACTCGATATGTGGTGCAGACCACTTGGCGGCACCACGCTCTGCCCCCCCCCCCCCCTGATTCACTACCCCAAATGAAAGACAAATTCAAATCACGCGCCTGTTCTGCTCACTCATTTCACGTTTTTCCAGAAACCATTGGGCTGTGTGACCCTTGGCAATGGAGGATGCCGGTTGCATCGTGGTGCTGGTGAGATATTGTGCGAACGTTAGTGGAACTTGGCATTGTTCGGGAAGCGAGTGGAGTGATGTTTCAACTGACATTTGGTGAAAGGAGTGTGGCAAGGTCCCATGCAATCACACCGTACTATTTGGTGCAAACTCGTCATAGCTATAGGACGATGATGTTTTCTTTGTGAAGCTCCCGTTAAAGACAGCATTGACATCGACCTTAACCAGCCAATTAAACAGTTGTCTTGATCTCTAGGTTCATTGAGGGAGTCTTTCACTTGTCAGGAGCCTTTTATCTGTTTGTTGGCGACGGACCCGAGCTCCCAAGGGCCACTGTGTGCCGTTGCTATCACCAGATGCGTTTTCCATAACGTAGATGACGTAGCTGTTCAACGTCATAGGTTGTTATATGAAGGGGCGGAGCATTTGGCAGCATTTTTCCATCAAGAACAAGGCCCGAGTGGCTCAGCTTTGGTTCTGACCTTTGGCACGACAGATGCATTACCACAGGATCAAGCTCAGCAGCAAACAATGAAGAAACAATTATTCAAAATGCCTGGACTGCTTGATGTGATCGGTGGATACTTCAGCATTTGGAAGATATGGTAGGCATTTCAGTTGTTTCCCAGTCAAGAATCTAGGTGCCTTTCTACCTGTGTCTTTCACCCGGCCTGTGTCATGAATGGTGAAATAAACCTGTACATCACGCACCTTTTGTATCTGGCAGCCATTGATACAAATCCATTTTTTTCTCAACACTGCTGAGTATTTCCGAGGCCGCAACGCAAGAACTTTGCAGGACAGCTTTCCGAACTCGCCGCCGAAATGCTCGGATTGCCGTCGCACAATCGTAGTGCCTGTCGCGGCCCATTCGTAAATCGATGCGCCGCTTCCTTGACAAACCGGTCGTCGCTCTTTTCTACGTCCGATTCCTGAAGCGGTTGAACGACGCATACTTTGCAGCATGCTTTCAATGTACTTGATCGTAAGCCTTCATGACCGTTGCGCAGTTAATGGAAATCATACTGTGGATGAAACAAGCGATCAATCCTGGCTCCAGAGGTGAAGAAGGGTTCCGATTTACCAGATGTGATCAGTGACAATCCGAACTTTGCGTGGTCTTTGGTGACAAAATCGCAAGATTCAAACACTTTACAACAGGCCCCGTCAGACGGCACCCAAACCTTAGTATTAGTGTGTACTCGTCTACGCTTGCAGCGCGAACTTCTACAGAACATGTCGGATCGTTGGCATAAGCAAGACAGGGCGCTAAATACCTCCAAATGAAGTAGTTTGACACCGGATAGTTTCTACCAGGTCACAGAAATACACTAGAAAATATACTATATCAGAGCTGACATCATAGATCAATGGTGACACAGTGTTTTCCTATGACCGCCAGATGGGTGCTTTTCACCGATTTTTTAGCCTGGATTCACCTCAGATACTAAACAGCATAAAACACCAAATAATTTGACTTATTAGTAGTCGTGGGGATAGCGGTGCGCCTCAGTACCTTACGACACATGTGATCAGACCTGTTACACCACGCTTTAAATCGTCGTGTCATTTGAGACGGGTGGTTTCGAATGTTGGCCACGCGGAGGGGAACTTCAGGCTCACTGCAAGACCGTGTGTACCAGCATGTAAGATACTGCTGTTGTGCTATCGCTCTGGTTATGCTATCGGCTTGGATATGCTCACATCGTGAGAAGCTAATTGTTGGCTTCTGTAAGGCGCTGCATGGCTCGTGGTTATAAGGATTTACTATGGAGGGTGCCCCTGGCAGAAGCATGAGGAAGCCCTGCCGATCTAGGAGGTTAGTCGTTTGAGGATTCTAGAACTAGAGCTTCAGGGAGCCACGGATGATTCTGAAGCAAACACAAGAAAAGAACTCATCCGAGGCTTCTTGCTGTTGAGTGAGGCATCCTACTTCCGGGTGCATGGCCGCTGGTATAGCTGGCGCAGGTGAGCTTCAGGTTTGAACCCAAATGCATAATCCCGTTTAATTTGTGTGTGGTGTCTTTCAGGTAATTGGAGGACCACGTCTATAGGTAGATGTAGGGCTAGAGGGACGGAGCGTTGCAAAATGCGTGGGAGATGGGGTGGGGGGGGGGGGGGGCTCAGCAAGGAACGTGGATTAAGTTACCTCCAAATTACACTTATGACATGCTTTTTCCGAGATTTATCCCATGCTCTCAAAACGCAGTGAGAGAGTTAGGTGCATTTCGTCTTTCATCCGACATCTGCCATGACCGCTGGTGCTCTGACATCTCAAATAAATGTGAGCTACTTGCCAAAGGCTCGGGACATCAAATCTTACCAAATCTTCATTTGAGGTATCAATGGACGGCCTTGAGTGACGTACAGCCACGTTCAACTCTTCGTGTAGTCTCTTGTACCTCCTAAGTCATGACGGGGAGAATCACACGTCTGGAAATGTATTGTTGGCGTCTAGTTCGTGCATTGTTTATCCAAGTGAGAGTAGAAAAGACAGGACACAAATCAATAAGTACTTATCTGGGCCAAAGCTTTGGCTGGATGCAAAGAGTACCTAGCTCACATTAAGCAGTTAACTGCAGCTAGCTTACCTTTGGTCCCTGGTCCCTTCGGATCCTTTGGTCCCTGGTTAAAGAGGCCAGCATGCTCATCATTTGAGATACACTCATCAGGAGAGTGAGTAAAAAGTTTTCTATGTGGATGCAACAATCTTTGTTCGGGTTAAACACCTGGAAGTGGATCAGCTGAAACAGCGTACTCAATGGAAGCTGGTTTTAAACACATAAATTTAGATGACTGACGAGGTAAGCATTAACTACAGCATTGACATAGGGTTAATCTTTTTGATATTTATCAAACACTAGCTTGAATTTCAAAACACTGTGACGCGCTTTGAACCCACAAAACGCGCTCCTGCCCACGTTACCGACTATGCAATGTCGCCCACTGGGGCCAAAGGGGATTGCTGACAATATCGGGGGAATGAAAGCTATGCTATGATTGGATAAGTTATTAGGTTATCAGGAATTGTACCTACCTTGCAAGGAATGAGAGATTTAGTCTTCCACAGTGGCATATATGTGTGGCGTTTACTCATATGAGTTTGTCAATGCGATCTGTTTGTCAGGCATTTGTTTGTGGAATACGTGGCGGATTGTGTACTATGCAGCCTGTTTTGTACTATGCATTATTCGGAGTTGAAAATACTGCATTTTATTGGTTTTAAGGTTCATTTTGCGTTGATGTCTCCATGGAACAAATTAAGATTAGTTAGTGAAAATTCCATTTGATTGGTTTTCAATCCGTTGAATCTGTGTGAGCTTGCGGATTTAAAAACCCGGTTCTGACCTGTGTCCATGTTTTGGTGAAAATGTCTGATTCAGCCCAATCCGGTCCGCGGATTAATTCCACAAGTCATGGATTGATTCAATCCGTCGAGTGTTCTAGTCCCCAGGGAGACTTGCAGGGCCTTAAGTAGGTTTAGTGCAACAGCTGCCACACAGAGGTGTACACTGTTATTCCGGATCCTGGGCACGATTGACCAGCTTTTTTGATGCAGTGCTCAAACCTTCTCGTGCTCTTGTCTCGTGCTTTCCGAATAGATCGGCACAAATGAGGTTGTTTGAGCGTTTCATTGTCGCCAGATACACCATCAATATATCAATACGCCCCAGCCGCACAACAATCGCTCAGCAGCCCAAGACGCTACCACTGGACCTTTGTCCGACTTCAGCGTCGCCCCGCTTTCACAAGAGACGACACCACCCTCGCAGTCCGCGCTCACCTCCCCATCCCCTCCTGCTCCAATTGCCCCGGCCTTGACGGTCCACACGGGAGGGGGCGGGGGGGGGGGGGGGGAGCCGGCCGCGACGGCGCGCCGCGGCCCAGTCTTCGTGCGTTACACACGATTCGTCGGTGCATGGACCACGCCTCTTCAAGCGGTAAACCATGTTCAAACCATGCTCTTTCACATGCAGTTAAAAAAGTTGAATATCGGGTAGGACAACTTTGCCTCGTGCGCTGCGGAAGTTCAATACGTCCTTATCATTGTTTTTTATGTACGATGACACTTTCAAGAAGAGCAAACAAATCTTTTGAAAAGATTTTGATTGTTTTAACGCTTAGATTTGACGAGCTATCTTTCAAGCAAGTAGTCGTGACGCTGTCCAGCTTGGAACCACCGTGAGGCTTCATAAAAACGACACCTAAAACGGGCATCACTGCCCCTACCAATCCGAGCCTGCCCTGTAATTTCAGAATCGGCTATCCCATTTTATGGTGTCATGGGGGGTCTTTTCAATCAGTGCATGTGGTGGGTTCTACACAACACATCCTTGGGTGAATCTGCCGCGTAGCGCGCACTTGTCGATGCGGCGGGGAGGAGGTCGCAGGAAACGACCGTTCTAACTTTGCGACGCTGTCCCTGCGGTTTAGGCGCACGCCTGTCCTTCCCGGAAAATCATCAGTTAAGCTGTCCCAGTGCGAGGCGGTTATTGAACTGGAAAGATGACATTTTAGCCTGATGAAATTAGTTTTTACTTCCTCCTGGTACCCGTTATAACAGGAACAGCCTGGTGAAAAATCAGGATATAGGAAGGAAAGACGTTAAGCTCCTGGTTTCTGGCATTATGACTTCGCAGATATTGTGTTGGCAATAGTTAGGCTTCACTATGCCAGCAGGTACTCGTTAAACCACCCCACAACGCAAGCATTTCATGATATTTTCAAGATTCTGCATTTCAAGTTGTCGAATGCCACATCATGAGCGCAACTTCAAACATCGAGTTTTGACAACAAAATCATCGCTTGGTTGGTATTTGACAACGTTGTTCTAATTCCACCTTCAGTTTAATGCTTTCTTCCGATAGGTTACTAATTGTCAGAAAAGAGCTCCGCTTTCAAAGATGAAATTCATAATGCTGGAAACCCAGGAAACTCAAACGTTTCCTTGCCTGCTGGCTATAATTAAACCGCAGTGAAACTTTGCTTTGTATAGTGAGGCAGCCCGAAAAAGCACACTGATCCATGAAGGAATGACGCCACGTTAGATGCATTCGTCTCTGTATCCACCACTGGGTTTTGTCATTTTGCTAAAAAAAAGCAAAATGGAGAAGGAAAATAGTTTCTTCACGCGGATCGGATTCGGGGCAAGCTGGAGTAACTGTCTTATTCCTAATCAGGTTTAATGGATGCATTACACAAGGAATGTCTGGGATACATTATTTAACACGCGCCCGGGTGGTGGGCTAGATACCCTTCGATCGGGTGGGGATGTGAATTTGACCCGGCTGAGATCTCAAGAACTAAGAAAGTCAGAGACATCAAATTTATTGGTTGTGTTGACCTGTGCGTAAACTCACTTAGGTCAAAGTTTGTGGTTCCTAGGTCATGACCTTCGGGTCGAATAAAGTCAAACAAGGTCAAATTTCAGGTTAGTCTCCAAAGTGCCCTCAGAACCTAGATAACTGTTTCTAAGCAAAAGGTCACATGCTTATTTTAGGTCAGTGACTTCTTTTGATTTTTTGAAGGTCATGGTGACTTAAGGCCTACAATACTGCTTTAAGTTTTGCTTTTGAATAAGCGACAAAGATTACGAAAGGCAACACGTTCCTAGCAACAGAATGTTGACCTGGGTCATTTCAAATCAATGACCAACTTCGACCTCGAAGAAGTTCGTGGAAGATGTATAGTGCGGTTCCTGCTATCAATTAATTTAACATGAGCACCAAAAACTATCCCATACAGCAAGCTCTAGAGCAATAAAACAGGTTGGTTTTGACTTTGTTCTGACCTTCATACCTGACCTTAGGCCAACTCAATTTGCCTATCCAATATTTGTGTTCCCTAAGAAAGCGTCTCAGTCAGAGATGTATGGCTTCGTCTAACACTCCGCTGTTGCATCAGGTTGAACGATTCCCTAGAAATTGACTTCGCTGAAACTATGGCCTAATTTTGACCTGCCATAGGTCAGCGACCTTACAAGGGACATCTAAATTGTTATACCAAACGATCCGCCACTCAACTGTCTACAACTTGCAAAATTTGGCGCGGCCACGCCGCACCGCTCGGAAGCCATTCTGGAAAAACATCGGGAGGGTCAATTTGACCCCCACCCGAGCGCGTGTTAAGTTAAGGTATATAGAAAGGGACAAGCAGCCTAGTTTTTTTCTGGTTTGACGTGACATGACAGGTCAACCGTAAAAGGTGGCTCAGGCTGTGGCAGGTTACCATTGCAGATCATGTGTGGGGCTTTTGTCTGGTTTTGGCACTTTTGCTTGAGTGCGTCAGACGGCGGGTGGGCTACTTGTCATAGTAATCACCTCCCCCTCGCGGTGGAAAATAGCAAGACCGGTAAAGCCGGTGACGCATAAATTTCCATTAACTTGCCCAGCTTCCAATCGGCCAACCGACGCGGCTCAATGCGCTCCAACGCCTCCGCCGACTAATCGTTGACGGCCTGGCGGCGCCGAAGTCGGGCACGTGGCCGCCACGGGCGGCGCACGTGTGCCGGCCACGTGACACGGCCGCTGGGGTCCTTTGACGGGCTGGCCTAGTGGCGGTATTGAGCGCGACCTCGGCACGAACTCGACGGATAACGGCCCCACCCGCCAGCCTGGGAGCCCACCCCAGGGTCCCATCCCTCCTCTACCCCTCGGAGCGTAATGGTGTGCCATATGGGAGCGGGACTGTCCGCCTCCGGCAGAATGACGCGAGCTACAGCAGTCTCACTTACAGTGGTGTAGCCAGGGTAACTTTTAAGGCCATGCTGCGCTCTGGAGGTGGCGGTCCTCCGCTGCTTTTTGGCACTACAAGATGCCCGTAGAAATTCTGGCGCCTGAAATTAGGAGATCGCTCCGTTAAAGTGAGATTTCGAGTCTGAAATGTTCCCAAACTCCAAGCAGGGCCCTGGAAGCGACGGAGTGGGGCACCATTCGCGGGTTACCTATATCCCTATTACCCCTCCCCCCCCCCGCCCCGGGGCAAATCTCTTGCTACGCTACTGCTCACCCGTCTTTTTGTTAATGCTAATTTTTGTAAACCGATGGGCTGCTCTCAGGAACGCATCTAAGCGTTCAGTTATAGTTGTGGTATTTGTATACAAAAGGAACGTGACACATGGTGCCGCGCATCTTTTACGGAACGCTAATGACCACAGCGGCCATATCAACACTCAGGGGACATGACGCAGCTAGGGTTCAGTCAGGGCCCCACGTGGGACCTAAAGGCGCTGACCACTCGGCCCTCACACACCCTATCCAGGAATGTAAGCATGCGCACTGGAGGAGAGCGCAATGAAAAAAAAACGCTAAAAAACAGTTAAGTACGCCGCAGGTGCGCGCTTTTTGTATGGTGTAAGGCAGCATCACATGTTTTGCACATGTTTAACATACTATTAACCTGTTATCAATCTGTTACTGAGGGCCCTGAATACAGCGAGACGGTCACAGTGGGTGACAACGTCACTATCATCACGCCAGCTCAGAGCTTGAAGCCTGGCCCAATCGTCACCATTGAATCTCGCCGACGAGCATTGGTGATGATCCTCGCCAAAGAGTTTATCGCCGCTTGTATTCTGTTTAGGTGACATGCTGCAGCCCCGCCTCAGATCGAGAGGCAGTACAGAAGATGAACAGAAAAGGATGATGTTGCATTTTTGACAATATGGGATATGTGCATCTCCCATGAAAGGGTGCCTTCAATAGCAGCATCCAGCATCTCCACGGAAGGCAAAGGGTTTAATTTGTGTCCCGCAAGGTCGAGGTGTTAAAGTGAGGTTTTCATGAATTGTGGAGCGACAATAAGAATAGTTGTGTTGGTGGGGTTCATTTTAAGGAAGTTAGATGTGAAATAGATTAAATTCCTTGCATGGTTTCCTCCTGTCTAGATTTCAAAGCGGAGTTTAGCAGTTGGGTGTCGTCGGCATAGCGTACTACGCGTCCGTGAGGAAGTTAAAATGGAAGGGTGTTACCTGGAAAGCCTTTGAGGAAAGTTTACGTTGCAAGTGCCAACAGAGAATGTCTGAGCCAATAAACAAGGTTATATGCATATAAAATAATGCAATTATCAATTTCACACATCTACATTTCACATGTTCCGTTCTGGGGAGTGTGACAGATGTTTATAAGATTTCCTTGTGGCGGAGTTGCATCAAAAGAACTGAAAGTTAGGAAGTTTACTGCGATGGTTAATCTGCGTTGTCTCCATTCATCCGCATCAACTTTCAGGAACACTGGCGATGTAGTTTTATATGGTTGGGTCACATCGCCCTCCCAACTGAAGCAAACAAGTGGCAACAGGTTTAACCATGTTCCCTGCTCAGCCCTTCCATGTTGAGAGATTGCGCGCCTGAGCACCATGCTGAACCTCGAAAATCAGGTAAGGCTCTGATTCCTGCTGCTTACATTGGCATTACTCCAGACTAGCGATTGGTTTTTGCTGGATCTCATCTTACTCCTGAGCAGTGAGCAGTATCTTGATTCTTGCCAGGTCTCTGTATGCTCCGAGATCTTGGTACTTGCTGGCTTTCTGGGCAAAATGTAGGGCAGGATTTTGGTTCTTGCTGGATCTTTTCAACATAATGTTGAGCTGGATTTTGGTTCTTGCTGGTTCTTTTGGCTTAGCATTAGACAGGATCTTAGTTCTTGCTAGATCTTTCGGCTTAATTTGAGACTGTATTCTAGTTCCTGCTGGATCCCTCTGTCCAGTACCAGACTGGTCTCTGGGTTCTTACTGGTTCCGGAACCAGGAGCCCATAACTGATTCCCGGGAGAAAATCTTGGGAGCCAGGCACATGCCTGCCTGGAACAACGCAGGCCTCTGTTTCGGTCATAGGCCACCAATGTTGCATAGTCGGCTTTGTGTCAGTCTGAGCGCTGAGTATCACTTTCTTAATAGGCGTAACCGCGAGTTTCATTGGTCGGGCCCATGAAACAATAAGGGGTCATTGTGTCTACCAGACGTCCACGGTGCCTAACGGCGGTTCTGTGTTGGCAAGGGGCTCCTGGTCGGCCAGGGAAAAATTTACTGAATAGCGACGGGACGGCACCCGGAATACCACAGGGTCTCTCGCCTGGTCGGGATCCCCTGGCATGAAAGGAGATATGAGAACTTACGACCAAAGTCCACAACGAGACAATGGCAGGGGTCCGTCTCGGTCAGGGGCCCCAGTACCGATGGGGTCCCTCCATTCCATTTCAGTCATGGGCCCGTTAAGTCAAACTGGCAACTCTGTGCCAATTGCGGACCGTTTGCAGCGATGAAGGGCCTTTTTCTCAATGATTGTCTCTGCAAAAATCCGGAGTCAAGTAAACGGATCAGAGGGCCTCCTGCGCCAGAGAGGGGACCAATGTATGATGCATTCATTGAGGGTCGTTCGGATCGACCGGGGGACTCCACCTCTACATCATCAGAGCAATGGCCTTTCAGCCGCTGACCGAGAACGGTGATGTGCCCTCTAGTGTTTAGTTACCAGTTCCTTGGCCGAAAAAGACCAAGGATCTGGTAGTTAAACAGTTCCAGCGCTTAATTACACGGATTGAAATGAGGTGAAAGATGTAAGCCAATACATGCTAGCCCGGGAATGTCCATGTTTTTTTAGAATTGAGCAGTGAAGCAAATCACATAGCAAAAATTGGGCCAGCGCGCACACAGGCTTAGTAGGAAGAACACCGATGCCGGGTTTGCAGTTTTCGTTAAGCCAGCCGGCGTTTGCAGCAGCAGATAACACCGCGCGGCTGGCGTCTGCAACCAGATAGTTGCCGCGGACTAAAGGCATCCGGTTTAAGCCTCCAAGTGAGTGCTCTTGAGGATAAGCACAGCTCGAAATATTGACCCCCACCAATATAATGCAGCATTACATTGCCGCTTACCAGTATCTCCTGGTGTATCGAAGGTCGTTAATTTAACATGAGAACTTGCTTCTCATGAAAGCATAATTGTTCGGACTATCGGCTTCGTTTGTTGTGTGATATGTGCACATTGTGTCGGCCAGTTGACTTTCCATCTAACGTTAGGGCATTATGGAATTCAGAGAAACTTTGGATGCTGTTTGGCTTTCAATGCTTGTATGTTTGGCTTTTAGCTAGCCGTTCAGTTGACACATCACAGGACTCGCAATCAGAAGACCCTGGTTCGAATCCCGGCAATGCCAAGGAGAGAACTCGGGCTGCAACGTGTACTTGGCTAAAAGCTAAACATCATTCAGTTCTTCTCGGGAATCCATACGACCTGGCGACGCCTAGTGAGTTAACTGGCCGAAATGTTGCGCATATGCTAACACAGCAGACGATGGCCATACTCCAAACACGTATTTCATCCGTAAGACGTAGTCGTCGGTCAAGGTCACATATGTACATTCATGGCGAGACACCCACTTAAGCAAACCCATTGCCGATCTTTATAGTCATGCCATGCTGTCAGCATGCTGTTTCTGAGTGCTTTAGTGAAATAGCACAGTTTTAAAATAATTTGATGCTAAGCAATTCATTTAGGACTTACGTTTTTAGTGTTCGCTAGTTTAAGATTACATTAGTCGGTTAAAACACTGAGTGGCAGAAACTAGCCCCAGCGAGCAAATGAATATCACCCCAGGGTTACTCTGTTGACGCGAGAACTGAAGTCTCCCTGTTTGGTTGGGGGGGCGTCCATATTATCCAAGGTACAGAATGTCCGAAGGTACAGAATGTCCAAAGGTACAGAATGTCCAAAGTACAGAATGTCCAAGGTACACAATGTCCAAGATGAGAAATAACTTCTAAAATGGTTCCGAGTGTAAGGGGTCCGTTTCATAATGTCCAATGTACAGAATGTCCAAGGTACAGAATGTCCGAAGTACAGAATGTCCAATGTACGCATTGTCCAAGGTACAGAATGTCCAAAAACCAGAGCTTCTAAAAAAGTTCTTAGAGCGGCCGCCAGGGTGTGAATGATCGCCTTTATTGGTGGGTAGCGTTGCTCCACCCAGCGTCGGCCGCGTCGACGCCAGTGCGAACACTACAAGCATGCGGTCGGTGGGTCGTATAGCAACGGATTCATTTCCCACGCCGGTGTAGAGACGGTGTCGGATGCTGTTGGTCGGCGAGGCCGCGCTCGACTTGCATGTAATCGTTGAATACGGGACGAGTACCGTGGAGTGGGGCGTTGGTCACGCGCGGAGCTGCTGTGAAAACGTCGCAGCATTGCCCTTAGTCAACGTGGAACTTGTTCTGGGCCTGACCGGGGGCGTGTTCGCTGTTTGGTCATAGCCATATGCAACTAGATACTCTTGTTGCAACTGTTGTTTTTTCTAAGTGATCGCTGTCACGTTTTCAACACAATTAGCCTACAGCGTCCAACGGAGTAAACATTGCAAGAAAGGAGAGTATGGGTTATGAATAATTTATGCTTCCTATCGGGTTAATAGCCTGTTTCTGATCATTTATCACTGGGATCTAGGTCAAAGGTGTAGCATATTACAAAGCACGCTACATTACAAATCATAGAATATGGTTCAATGAATAGCCATTTGTGGTCAAGATACTGTACATGGTACCATTTAGAACAATTAGCTGGCGCATCAAGAGATTGGTGGAGACGTTTCATTGATGTGGATTCCCCACATCGAATTATTGCATCTGGCAGGGGCGGCGCCAGGAGGTATAGGTTGGGGAAAGGCTTTTCCAGAGGGCTTCCTGAACAACATGGGGTCTCCTTTCAGAGGCAGGGGGGGGGGGGGGGCTTCCAGGCCTGATCCTTTTGAAGCGGGTACCGAGGCATGTGACATGTGAGTCCTCATTGAACTGGACTATGCATTAATATTCATGTAAATCAATGTCGACAAGCAAAATCCAGAAAAGGGGGTGTATAAATGCTAAACTGTGTTCAAATCAAGTTTCAGTGCGTAAACGTGACATCGGTCGAGCCGTGAACTAGTAACCCTGGATGGGGGCCAAACGCACAAAAATACATCCAAGTTGTCAAAACATGGCTGTTGTCCTCTACGGCCGTCCATTCACTCCCCCGAGCCGGTGACTCATAAAGCAGCGAAGCAGTTTCGTCGCTGACGAAGCAGCAACGGTGAGGTTGTCTCCCGAACTGGGAAAGATGACGGTCAGAAAAACCAGGTTCAGAAGGCTTAATGCCCGGAAGGTCTATGCGTGGAATATCCACTCTCGGATTGCCCACGCTCAGGAGACTTCGGAAGAACCTTCTGCTCCCCCAGATGAGACTCTAAAAGGAAATGGTGCAAAAAGTGAATGTGGAGCGCTGAGAGCGAATAACGGGGGACTCAAACCTACCCACACCGTCACATGTGGCATGGGCAGCACGCACTAACTGATAGAGCTACGGTGGCGTTTCTGCTATTAAAAGTCCCACCAGTCCAAGAGGAGGCACTGATTAATATGTCATGAGATCCCGCCAGGCTGAGAGGTGGCTGTGCTATTTTATAATTTCTAAATTCTGCGCTATTCTGTACATTTTGGTTTTGGTCCATTGAGATCATGGTTGTAGGAACTGGGGGCCAGGGGACCATGGTCCCCACCCTTCAAGGTGGGGGGCTAGCAATGTTAACTGCCGCCCCCCCCCCCTTTTCAGATAAAGGTTGCGTTTGGCTTACTTTTGCACTACATTTAACATGCATGCCGATTTACCTAGTTCACTAGACATCGCCCTTAACATGCGTCATCTTTTTCGTTTGCTCATTGGCCATCGCTTAATGTTACAGCCGCAAGGCCGGCGCTGCACGGGCTGGAGACTGGAACGCCGGTCGTCGAGGCTGTTGTTGCTATAACTTGGGAGCGCACATGTTCAAGACCATATTGCGTAGTTTTCTCATCAGTTATCAGTTATGACAGGATCTTGAGCATATTAAGACGAACATGGGTTAGCCATGTCAGTACAAATTAGAAACCCCGTTTCATCTACAATTTACGGTCAGGGAGAACTCAATATCTCTGGAGAACACAGAAAAACGCGGAGCTAGAGTCTATGTGACAATTAGTGGACTATCTGCGGTGATCAGGAACGTTGTTGCGTCAATGAGGGTTTCTGTGCTGATCCGGGGCTAACTGCACGGGTCAGAAGGCCTGCTGAGTCAGGGCTGGGAACAATGTGATATGATAAATCCTTCTTATGGCCTACGGATCGACCAGGAGATCCCGTCCCTGATGTTCTACTCAAGAGGCCCCTTACCCGGAAGGAAATAAGGAGTCTCATTAGTGTTGAATAGGATGGGTCCAAATAAGCTCACAAAACGAGCAAGTTCATGCCATGTTTGCCTGAGAACGTTCATTTTTTCAGAATGTATTAGTGAAGCAAATTTCATCAAAAGGCTTGAACATACGCGCCTGCATCCTCGAGAGCAAGGACAAGGATGGTCTGGGATGCAGCTTCCGTAAAACCGAAAAGTTTCGGCCACTGCAAGTGCCACCAAACGGCGGGCGCCGCGTTAATCTGTCTTTTGGATAGATAAACACTTGCAAAAACAGGAAAAATAGAGATACCACCCTCACTCTTACAGTTCAACCACCAGATTCCTGCCCCACTTCGCGGTGCTTTAAGGGCCGATCCGTTCTTTTCATCAGTCTATAAGTTGCACACGTGACGTATGCGCTCAGACTGACTTCTTAATGTAAGACCTGATGTCATGAAGCGTTCAAGAATACTTTTTTTAAGCAGCGTCGTCATTTTTGTCCACTGGTTGGCCACAGCTTAGCATCAACTGTTAGGCCGACGCCCCGCAGTCTACGGAGACTGTAACGTCTGAGGTCGAGGCTTGTGTTTCTAAGATTTTAGAGTGCGCACGCTCAAAATTACGTCACACAACTTGTCTTAATACTGGGTTGCACTGTTAAAAGGTTGTCATTTCAGGATCGTCATTATTTTCGTCCACCGGTGAGCCACGGCTAAAAATTAGCTACTGGGCAAACGCTCCGCGGATAATGAAGACTGCAACGCCTGGTGTCGAGGTTTCTGTTGCTAAGATTTGCGAGCGCGCATGTTAAAAGAGCATGTTACATAAGTATTGGTATATGGTGAGTGGTGAGTGGTGATTAACTGAATCGTGAACATCTTCAGAAAACATGGCTTGGCCATGTAAATACCCATTGTTGACCACTCGATCTGCAATCAAGTTTCCATCTTCAAATTTGGATCAAACACATCGATCTACAATCTACCTTTGCAATATCCTCAATGCTTGTAGAACCCAGATGAAAATTTTAGCAAGGCTTCTGAATTCTATAGACTTAGAAGGAGTCAACTGAACCATTGTAAATTAAAAACGCCGCTGGTTTGTTCCATGCAGTCGTTCAACGCCTGATTTTTGCAGTTTATTGACCTCAAAATACAAACAGAATTGAGCTCACGGTAGTTCCTGGTTTCTGTTCGGGTTGCAAGGTAAAAAGAACAATAAAGCGAAGATAACCGTGCCTCTTGTTAACCGGTAAGCTATATCAGGGGATTTTTTTTGGGGGGGGGGCGGGGGGGTATCACCATAACATGGCCTTTTGTCAACCTGTGTTTTCCCCTGGTAAGGTTCTGGCTACGCCTCTGTCTGCACACAAAAGCAGATCAAGTCGTGTACGTTGCATGATGGACAATGAAGTCTCCGTTGGGCCAATCCATGCCTAAGGCAGACAGCTTCCCGGAGGCTATTTTTCTGCGATGGTGTGGTATGAGGGAAGATAATTCGGAAAAAATACTGTTGCAAGTGTCCAACGCATGTTTCATACACCATGTAGTAGTAACGCTGATCCAAAAGTATGCAACAAAGTAGCCATACGATCAGCTCGCAGTCGGTCATGCGGGAGACATCCGGGCCAGAGCAGTGACCACCAACGGCGGACAGGAACAGGGCCCAGATAAGGAACACATGACAGATGGGCCTCATTAATGCCCATCTGTCATGTGTTCCAGTTAAGAACCAAGCCTGGACATAGGCTTGTTTCTTAAAAGCATTGTGAGCCATCGATCCACTTAAAAAATTCTCACCAGCCTATGTCCAGGCCGTATTTAGGCATTTACACTGTGAATGCACATGCCTCCTCAATGACCCAAAATGCCTACCCGCTCGTGCAATTTCGCTTCCCCAGGAGGGGCAATGTTACAATGGACGAATAATCTTGAGAAGCCGGATAGCCTTATTTGCCAAATGACAAATGAGTCAAATAGGCAAGATTGTGCACCAGTGAGAAACAGCTCTAGATGCATATCTAGCATAGCAGCCATAACATTTGAATAAAAAGGGATAAGAACCTCTATCCCTACCCATCTCCCGCCGGCCTTTGGGCTCGCTTTCCAGAAAAAGTTCCTGAAGTACACCCTGAGCTTGGCCCCCACTTTTTGAAACGTTCCTACGCCTTTCATTGAGGCGTATATGACAAGCTTGATGGAGTTTTTTATGACAGTCATTTTTCTCTGGATTTCGTCAAAGAAGCCTGGCATGAGCTAGTTCCATGAACCAAAACGCGCAAGTGTCATCGGCGTGTCGCATGTGCGATCATGGGTTTATATGGCATATAACTGGAAGAAAAGATGAATCCAGACATAGCATAGATAATAAAGTGTAGCAGGATGATAATTCAGATGCTGTCATTACACGCAAAAACACTAAACGTGACAAAGAATGCAACTTGTAGGAATACTCCGTTTACGGAATCAATATGGTCGGTATAGTGGGCATAATCGAAGAAAACTTGATAGCGTTGCATTCTTCGGTATTACACTGAGTGCTCGCTGACTGTCTCCAAGAACCATCTAACAGATTTGACAATAGCCTGGTGCTCTTCGCAAACTCAGTGCACAACTTAAACGTACAGCCATAGTAATAGCCGTGCACCACCTCTAGTTCTAGTATTTGTTTTCATTCATCTGTCTTTCGAAATGGCGCTTAAATCAAGGTTGTACATCACATATAATGGCGAAATTTGTTCCATCAAAGCCTTGGAGACTGACTGGTTAGATTTATTTACAAAAATTAGAAACGCTACGCCAACATGCCTGTCATACCGACACAGAGCGCTCAATAAAGTTGATCGCTTCCTCGACAACTTAGTTGTAGTGCCGCTAGATGGGACCTAAACCACAGGAATACGCTTCATGCCACGGTGCCCCGATTATACTGCACTTCACATCAGCACACCCATGACTAAACAACAAGCAGCCATGAAATCTCAAATATTAGGAGCGTTGTGCGTTTTTTGTGGCCTTCAGTCGTGTCAGCATAATGTGTTTGAAATTGAATTAAATGGGAAGTGCTCCTCGTTTTCCATGACAATATATACCTGTAAAACCGAGTGTCCGGTGCCGCTTATATTGCGCTTCCTCGATGTAATTCCTCTTCACGTCCAAAAAGAAGCCGTAAGAAGTTGAAGCAAGCGCATTCTGCGTATGTGGAGCGCGTCTTTATAGATGACGTAACGTGAGAACAGGGATATACTGCGCTACCACTGCACAGCGGAATGATTGCAAACAGGGCCAGATCCAGTATTTCGTGAAGGGGAGGGGGAGCACGCAACATTGTCGTGCCCCCTAGAGTTTGGGGCCCCCTCCAAAACAAATTATGTCATTAAATCTTAAGACAAAAAGTATATGTACATTACATGTTTAGCTTTTTATCCAAAGTAGCGCTAGCTTTTAGCCTTAATTTCTTAAGGCTTTTTTATCCCTCGTTATCTTAGGGCTGCGCAGTGTAACATGGGTTCCAACACTTATGGTATTTATCATATGCGTATATGTGCATGTATATACATATTTATATATATATATATATACACACACATATATATATATATATATATACATGTGCATACCATATATATATATATATATATATATATATATGTATATAAATAAATATATATATATATATATATATATATATATATATATAATGATTAAGGCTTAAGGCTTAAGGCAAAGCCCCCACGCAAACAACATGCACCACCTTAGGGTAGCATGACTAACAGCCCCCATCTTAATTTCATTCTAGTTGACCGCTCTAGGAAGCCATAGTGCTCCGTTGGCGGTTAAAGTTCGTCATGTATGCACCAAAGGATTGAAAATAGAATAAAAAATGGGGTAAGATATAAAATCTCCAAAAACTTAAGTACAGAGACAGTTTAGGTGGGGTAATTGAAACGTAAGATTCAGACCGGTTCATTAGACACCTCAGTGGCGCACGTGTACAGAAGGTGTGCACATTGTTACGAGGAAAAAGGACAGGTAAACACGTTGAGTATATCTAATGTCGAATTAAGTAATTGCATCGCGTGCGTGGTTTGATAGATCCAACATTGCACAAGAAACACGAGCTGTAAAGAAGACATTTTAACGGCAGGAGACAAGTATTCATATATTTAAATTGTTGCGCGCAATCGTCAGCTTTGTTTGAGGCAAGTAAGCATGCATCATCTTGGAACGTCACAGGAGAAGCGTTTTTCATGGAAGTGCATCTAAATATTACGCTTTAGTCATTGCCTTGAACACCTTGACCTATTTCTTGGTGGTGGTCATCTATGACTTCAAATTTAACCGTCTGTGTTTCGATCAGCTCTCCGCACGTGCTGGATGTGGCTGTGTTTCTATACTCCCATATTGAAAAGTGTTAATCCTCATTCAACGATATTCACTACTGACCACGAAACATTTTTGATGTTAGCTGGCTTTTACTGAAAACCCACCTCACAGTAACCACAATGCTGGTGTATGATGCCGGAAATGGTTATTAACACGAGCTTATTTGTTACTTGAACTTGTTTGAAGTTATTAACCCAAACTTATAATGTATGCATGATACCGACAATCGAGCGGTGAAGATCGGCGTCCAGAATTGCCCACTGCTGGTATCGATTTTGACAATTATATTTTCGGGCATAGCGCGGCTATAATCCCATTTCATATTCCCCCTGCTTTCAATGTTTTTAGCAGCCCAAAATGTGGGCAAACCTTACCGGGCTCAACTTTGGCAACCAGCAACTGATGCTCGGCACCTCCAGCCGGCCCCATCGTGAAGCGGACATGGATTTGTTACTAATCTAGTATCCGGCCGGCCAGCCTCACGCGTGTGGTCTTCGTAATGGTGTCCACTGTATGTGCGCGGCCGGTGCTGGGCGGGCAACGTTGCCTGCCAATAAGGGCGATTATTCATACCCTGGTGGCCGCTCTAGGAACTGACTTGGAAGCTTTGGTCTTTGGACGTTCTGTACCTTGGGCAATATGTACATTGGACATTCTGTACTTTTAAAATTTGAAGGTATTGTTTATCATTTAAAGGTATTGTTTCGAATTTGGAAACAATGAAGCAACATCAGATATGATGAAATAAGCTCACTTATAACTATTGGTTTACTTTTAAGTGAAAGAGACTGCTCTAGACAGCACAATTTCTCTGTTTAAATAAATATACTCATCAACACGCCATCGTTTGATTACGTCGTCGTACCTTGCACATGACTGATTCAAAGCCAATTGACGGTTGTTATGTCAAAAAGCCGTGATCATAAACGCGAGAAATGAACAACTCGTCAGTTATATTTGTCTTTGCCTTGATCGCCGCATGGCCGATGAAATGGCAAAATTTTAATGACGTCATTGCAGCATGTGGGTGTCTGGACGACATTGAAATACTCTCCCCGAAATATCCTGCACACATTTGCAGGCGTGTATCTCAAGAACTAGAGGGGATCAAACGTTAAGAAGGGCAGGGGCTGCACCGAATGTTCTTCAAGGTGGCCTTTTCGTTTAAAAACCCCACACAATTGTGAAACATTCCATTTAACAAGTTTACCAGCCTGCGAGTGTGCTCCACCTGGTTCATAACTGCTGTGTCGTTACCGTCGTCATCTGGGAGAATAATACTGTTGTCTTTATTCCTGAATGTATATACGTATGCATGTATTCACGTTGCAGCACATTCCAATATATCCTGCATCCTTTGCACAGATAACAAATTGGCTATTAATGTGGTATGTCATGTCTTAAAACATTCTCGGGGCTTAGGAATGCTCATTCGTTTAATAAAAGGCATACATATTTCGGATCAACTAAAAACGCCTGCTTCCGTCTCGATGGCGTGTAGACACTCTCGCTTATCTGTGACAGCAAAGCATTAGTGGTTAAGGGCGCTTACGTAATGCGGCAAAATATTATAGGTGACATGAGCCCGCTGAATAAACTGCCGTTTGCCACCGTTCTGACGCGCCGTCAGCATCCTGATGTCGTTTCACTGGCAGGTGCGTCTTCCTGCCAGTGATGAGTACATTTGCCAATGATTATGGCCTTGATGGTTGCTCGTTTTGGTCTCATTTGGCTATGGTGATTTGGCCGGAAAACCCGCAGGTACTTGTGAAGTGGGTGCCGTCGCGAAACAAAGCCAGAAAAAACCCAGTCCTATTTCCATGCTTTTCACTTTTGCATTGATAGTGAAACCCTCACAATCGTTTGTCCTGTTTCACCACCTGTAAAGGTGAGATAGCACGGAGCAGGTGACGCTAGCACCTCCCACCAAGAAGCTACTACACACGCCTCACACCGACCAGCTGTCATCCACGCCTCCCACCGACCAGCTGTCAGCTACGCCTCCCACCGATGAACTGCCACCCACACCTCATTAGCTGTCGCCTCTGACGTAGTGCCCGCCACCTCCCACCACCGAGCTTACAACCCCGCCGCCACCCCGTGCTACAAACCAGCCCAAAACCAACAAAATTGCAAACAACGATCATGCCAACTGATTAACTTGGCGTGGGTCAAGGCAACACAACTTCAGAAATGTTGCAGCACGCATATCTCAACAAACCCAAATATGAATGAATTTTTTTGCACCACCTTTACATGGTTCACAAGCCTGGATGTCAGGATAACCAGTGGAAAAGTTTCTGGCCCGGCAACAGCAGAAAATCAAGAGTGGGAGTTAACGGACGCTTTTGGCATCTTCCCCAACACAATTTTTGTAATTCCTTCGTCTTGGTACTATATTGGAAGAATGCATTTGGTCGCCAACGTAACCCACCCAACAGATATTGAAATTTGAAATGCATAAAACGGGATAAAATGGGTACCCGATTGTCCATCTTCAGGTGAAAGTTTGGGTAGCCTATGTTAAGTTACTGATGGCGTGTGAGGTTCTCATCAACCTCTTAGTTAGGTGTGTGGTCCACTTCAGCTATGCAGAACTACTTATGCAAATACAGTAATTTGGTGAAAGCCCCGTAGCGAGCCATCAAATTAAGTCAGGAGTTCAAAACATTTTTCCAGGGGATGTCTGACACATCTTCGAATTTCAAGACACTGCTGGGGCGCTGCGCTGTAACGTTCCCATCTTCCCCTCTCCCCATGGCATGAGTGTTTTCACGTTGGTATATGACTCCGTGTCAGTTCAACAGTACACGACGAAAGCACCAGAACAGGAATTCAAACTCTGCGTAGCCCGCATGTGATGCACAAAGGACGAGAGAGAAAACGGGAGATCACGGTCCACACCTGCTGGCACCGGTTAAGCCCATTCCCGGCATCGTCTGTCCAGGCAAAGGTCCAGTTCTGCCCGCGGTGACACAACACCAATTGCTAGCGGTACCGAAATAGGAAATATTCGCCCTGTTCCTCCTCCAAATATTTGAAAAGAGCTTCAAATGAGAGCGGCAACAGATTTGTGACCCGTCAGTCATCGTAACCATGCGTCTTGAGCCAGCTTGCACCTTGCATCATGGTCAAGAGCCGGAAGGTCATCATGGTCGAGAGCCGGGAGGTCATCATGGCCGAAAGCCGGGGGGTCATCATGGTCGAGAGCCGGGAGGTCATCATAGTCATGAGCCGGGAGGTCATCATGGTCAGGAGTCGGGAGGTCATCATGGTCGAGAGCCGGGAGGTCATCATAGTCAAAAGCCGAGAGTCATCATGGTCGAGAGTCGGGAAGACATGGTCGAGAGTCGGGAGGTCATCATATTCAAGACCGGAAGTTCGACATGGTCGAGAGCCGGAGGTCATCACGACATGCGACGGGGAGTCCCTTCTGCAAAGGGCGGTTTGGGGTACGAACAGCAATCCAGACCGCACCGGAACGTACGCATGTTCCTCGCAACCGAGTTAGCAATTTCGGCCAAATTCCAACCGAGATATTCCGGCGGTTCCCCAACTTTCTAGTTGGGAAATGCTCGAAATCAGCTCCAAAAGTGGGACACTTTAGTTGGGGTTCCGAACTGTTTCTAGCCGTTTCTCTATATTTCTTCCACCTTGATATCTGGAGCGTTCTCCAGTTGCCTACGGCGATTACGCACTGACATGGTCCGAGCCTTACCGGGATTTGTCCATCTTTCCCCAAACGGCCGATTAGGGAATCCCCAGCGTTTCCCGAGCTGCCTCTGGGGATTATGCACCGAAAATGACTTACCTAGAACAAGTACCAAAATGACATTTGGTGACGCTCGGAGAAATCCCAAGTTTCCCAAGCGATGGCCGATGACCTGGGAAGTACGTCATAAGGATTGACCTGTGACAGGAATGGACAGTCACAGGACCTATGTGTAACATCTACGTCCAGAAAACGTATTTTCAGCCGTTTGACATACTCGTTTCCATAGGTAAAACCTCTCTTGGAATACCCCTGCAAAAATGAAATTGCCATGAATTGGTTCCGTAATCGGTTTTATGAACGTAGGTAAAAATAAGAACAATATTGTTTTTAATGAGGCGATATATTTCAAACATATTTCGGCGTGCTTAGTCCTTGGTCGTCTGTCGATGTCGATGACAAAAAATCGCGATGACGTCATACAACAAATAATATCATTGTATTTTGATGATTAAATTAGTGAAACTGCTTTTCAGATAGTGCCCTAATTAAAAATACCATTTCAAAGGGGCGAATGTTTGAAGTCACCAGCGCCAGTCTTCAGAAATTCACACAAAAACTGAAGTCCGTCAGATGAATTATACACATACCCCGGTGTAAAAATCAAGCACATACAGCAGCGCGCTAATCAAAATTTACCAACAGCTCATCTGTCTACATGTAGGTCGGAGACATCGATCACATTCCAAAAATGTTTCCACGACTAGTAAGCAATGATTCATAAGCCGGTCGTTAACGCAAAACATGAAAACACTTTCATCCCCTATGCGCATTACGCAACACGACATCACAACGACAACAAAGCCCAAAGCCACAACACCCTGAAGAAATATGAGGATCATTCGCATTTCCTGGTCGCCGCCACAGTTGGCTGAACAGCTGATCAGCTGCGCGGCAGCTGCCTCAGCCCAGCGCGCAGCTGCTCAGCCAGCTGTCGGTTCTCAGGGATGTCCATCACGTCCAGCAGGAAGCGGTAGGTATCACGCTGGAGACCGCGCAGTTCGCGCTGGATCTGCTGGTCTCGCCGCACCAGGCGCATGAGGCGCAGCGCCAGCGCCTGCAGCTGCCAGCCGTGCCGCTGGCGGGCGCTGGCGGTGCCGCCGAGGGCATGCGGCGTCACCACACGGTCCCGCTCCACTGGACCCGCCAGCCGAGTCGCCGGAGGCATCGGTGACGGGTCACTGAAGCACAGAATGGGAAGGGCACGGACGTTATGGCTGACTGAGTCGCCGGGTGGACCCCTTGCCTTGGTCCCCTTCCTCCCTCCCCGCTTCGACATTATTCCTCTCTCCGGCTCCGTTTCCGTGCCCGGACTCGTTTCTCCCCACCCACGAACGCACACGCAGTCATCATCGACACGGCAGACCGGCCCGCGCGCGGTGACTCGGCACGATTACATGCGTTGAGCAACCGGTGAACCGTGCAGTACTTCCCGAGAGTGGGAGATGCAACACTTAACCGGCGCTCAGACGAACTCGAATATAGCTTGGAATTGCGATCTGTGCTTGAGAAGGTTAAGACGACAGGAAACGAGGTCCAGGGCGGATCGGGGCCGTTTCAGTATCCATACCGGCCGTGGTCCTAAGCTTCCAAGGACATTATCAAGCCACAGTGCGCGTGACAGCAGAGAGGGACGGCAAGGCGCACCGCCATCCTCGATGAGCACTGACCGCCCCATCAACATCAGCCGGGCCAAATACCAGTGAACCCACCTCGGTGTCGCCGCTGCCGCGCGGGTCCGGTGCCGTCCTGCCACGGCGCCCGGAGCTGTCGGTGTGAGGTCAGTCGCGGGCCGGGCGGCGCCGACAACAGGCAGCGCTGCCACGTGCCGGGGGCCGGCGGACGCGCCGACGGGCGGCGGCGGCCGTCCGCAGGGAGGCCGGCGCCGCGGCGCGCCGGCACAGCCGGCAGCAGACGCACCGCCGCCTGGCCAGCGCGCCTGGCCACGTGACTTGGACGCGGAACCAATCGTCGGAACACGTGTTCACGGTTCGCATCAGTGGGACATGCGACCTCTGAAGCGCCACGTGATCTGGTTCATGTAACACTGGATGGGACAGAGGAGCTAGGCAGCACTGAACCGGATCACCGTGACCTGTAACCTGAGGCTGTACTAGCGGAGCGTGCAGGACGACTCCTCGAGGGATGCTGGCCGTTCACAAGATCTCCTGAGATATGACGAATATTTCTGAGGTCGATTTTCCGACACCTAAATTTGTTTATTGAGCGATAGGCTGGGGGAGCAAAGGAGATCCTGCGCAGGTTTAGTTGGCGTGATTCTTGTTGAGAACATCGGAACAATGCACCAGACTGAACGATTGCTCTGATGTGGGCTGGAGGACGGGCGCGAGTGTATGGTTCCGAATCTCGCCTCATTAGCCTGCTGCCGATATATGAAGTCTTTGGTCACCAGGCTTGCGAAGGCATGTCTGACCTTGACTGTCACGTGCATACTTCAGGAGTGGGTCGGTAGGACACGAGACCGCAGGTCAAGGCTGGTAGGATTGGAACGAGCCAGCGCGTAACGGTCCGGTCCAAAATGTGGGTGACAGCGCCAATTTGGCAGGGGCGATCTGCGGGAAATCACGTGGTCATGTGATCAGGGTCCACTTGGGATCACGTGATCACGCGTGGTGGCACAGCATGTCCGAAGAGATACTGCTTTATATCACAAACTTGATATGGATAGGCGAGTTTTCCGATTGACGGATGCTAATCCCTCGCAGCTACCATCTAACAGTGGTGACACACGCTGTGGTGGCTGATGTGGTCGTGTCGGTGACGTGACTGCCTCACTATTGCGTGACACTGTTGCGTGTTGCGCGTCACTGTTGCATGACTGCGCCACCAGGCGTGACAGGCGGGCCGCAACCACTGCGATAAGTGCCAACGCAGCGACTGACCCTGTCACACACACTCCCCGTCAGCTGTGACAGCCGGACGTCATCGCTGCCAATCGTAACGACCTGTGCGTCCCCATTGCCGATTGTGACGGCTGGAATGTTGCCACCGCCGGCGGTTGCAGCCTGGAGCTGGACTATACATAGCGTGCTGTATATATATATATATATATATATATATATATATATATATATATATATATATGCATATGTTAGCGAGCAAACTGGCCGTCGCTGCCGGCGCGGCGGCGGCGGCTCCGCGAGGTGTGAGCGGCCCCTCTGCGGATTGGTTCCCACCATCTGGAGCCCATAAACCCATGTGGGTTCATGGGGACACGCGGGGCGGGGACGCACGGTCCCAGCCGGCCAATTCACGTTCAGGCTCCGACGGCGCGGCTCGACGCGAGCCCAGTCCACGTTCAGGCTCCGACGGCGCGGCTAGACGCGAGCCCAGTCCACGCTCAGACTCCGCCGGCGCGGCTCGACGCGAGCCGCGACAGCGTTTACGACGACGACGACGACTTCGGAGTGTGCGACGCCGCCCTTCCAACCCCTCTCTCACCTTTGCCTTGCAACTCTTTGGCCAGTAGAGACTCTTTCCTTTCAACGTCTCAAGTCGAATGGTCCCCCGGAATACTAGCGAATTTTTTCGGACGAACATTCTGGGTCCTCCGGGCCGGATGTAAGTGAACTTTTTCGCACGAACAATATATATATATATATATATATATATATATATATATATATATATATATGTATATACAAATGTCGTTTTGCACAGAATGCCCTATATAGGGACGACATTGACAGCCTTTTCATCCCGATTTAACCTTTACCTATAGATTACAACCAAAAACGTTGCCCGCATTCACCATTATCACCGTAACTTCAGTAAAACACCTGTCCATCTTTTTAAACTTTCCGCGCTTCTTTGTTGATTTCATAGGCATGACTTTGAAAAGGGTGTTACACATGACAGTACATTTTCATCAACCCATCTCCAATTGCTGGCTTACATAAATATTTTCAATAAGTTTTAGGTTAACAATGCAAGGCACGCGCGCTATGCAAGTGAATGATGCACCATACAAACGCGGACGCAACTAAACCCCAGAATGATGACTTTGCAGCGCTGCCAGAGCCCTCATGCAGATATCACTCACACACTGCGTGTAGCATGACCACAACCAATACACAGCACGCCAGATGGAGCTCCTGACCACGCCCGTTATGTCCGTTTAGGTACTGTCGTCAGATTTCTACCGTTCAGCAGGGGTGGTAAAACCTGCGAACTTGGTGGATAAGGTCGGCGACAAAAAAATGCATATATTCACGCGAAACTTGGCACCAAAAATGTTTTTGGGCAGCAAATTGTTTTTAACAGTGGACTCTCAGTGTTCCGAACTAGGCTGTAAAACACTGAAAAATCTAAATACAGGGATTCATCTGGCCGCAAACGGCATGTTTCAATCGTTGCGATGCGGCTGATATAACATGGGCAGTGACTTTCTACGCACTGCAGTTTTGCAAGCGGCATTCGCATTGCACTGTCAGGAGTACCATCCTGGGGTTTAACTTTTGACCTCGCTTACTTCGTTGGAGGTGCCACGACTCAGCATCCTGTCCTCAGCGACGACAGGCGTTAACAGTTCAGGGTAAGGAGGCGACATGATTCGATCAAGCAAGAAGCTGACCTGTGATATTGCCAAACCGCCTTTTCTAAAACAACCGCAAAGGCTGTTGACTTATTGAAACCAGTCGACAGGCGACCAGCCTTCCTTCCCTTGAAAAAGGAACCGTAGGTTGTGATGTTGCAAGTCTCATGTGCATTCCACATGAAGGGGAATAATAGGTCATAATAGGTGAATTCTGTGTTGGTCCCTTTGTGGTGACCTAACAGCCAGCCCCTCGGGCCCTTACTACCTACGTCCCCTTCAATCAGGGTTTCTTGATTGTCGGTTGGCGAGCCCCGGGACCAGCCTGGGCCTTACTAAGCCCTGCCCTTGGTCGACTCGGGACATTTTTGCCAACACGGGACCCTCGGTAGGCACTGTATGGAGGGCCCTGATAGGAGGCAGTGGCCCCAACTTAGTTGCTGTCCGTTCCGAACGTGGGCCCTCATGCCCATACTATAACACGGCCGCCGACCTGAGGTGGCACTGGTGGTGCCAGACTTCAGGGACCAGTGCCAGTGCCAGTGCCAGTGTCAGTGTCATTGCCAGTTGCCAGTGCCAGTGCCAGACTCAGTGCCCAGACCCTTATCGACTCAGGGGTCCCGTAACGGCGCAAAGGATCCGCTGACCTGTCATTCTGAGGGCCCGTCCCGCAGGGTCGAGAACGGGAGACCTTCCGTCCTAAGCCCTTCGTGAGCCTTATGCCCGTGCGATCGAGTCCTTTATCGCTTCGGGGGCCCGGTGGGGTGGCCCTCCTGAACGTGCAGAAGTTCAGAACCTAAGGGGCTGGGGGCGGGGGGCTGTGCCCCTTGTACCCCCGTCCCCTGCTGCAATACAACACTGGCGCTACATGTTAGGTCAATTTATACATGACGTGATATTCGACACATGACAGAAATGATAGAAAAGCAGAGCTTTTCAAACATCAACGTTCCGCTCTCCTCCTCCAAATGCAAGCCGCTAACCGGGAGCCAGGAGGATGCGTATAGAGAACGTCCAGAGTTCATAAAGTCCAGCGGTCAAAAAGGTCCAGAATTGCGCATCCAGCTTCACAAGGTCCAGACAACGTCCAAAACCCCTGGACAAAGGAGAACCATGAAGTTCAGCGTTCATGAAATCCAGCGTTCATTAATTCCAGCGTGCATGAGATCCACGGGTTGGGATGCTGTCCCCCTTCCTCGCAACCTTTTACCTGATGGTTCGGATATTGCCCGATAGAGGGCTACCGGAGCCGATTTCGCCCGCCTCAGCCAACGAGTGACGTCATGTGATACAGTGCCGCCCAGTTAAGCCACTGCACATGGATATGGACGTCGTTTTGTTTGAGCACACAGCGCAGCACTGCGAAGTGCGTGTTGACGCGGCACGCCCTTGGCAGAAAGCACATTAAAGAATTCAAAATTTTGATCCCTGGCTCGTGGCATCGAACATAGCTGGTTCCTCGGCAGTATCTGCACGGTAATCGTGGACAGCACTTGTCGGGGTGCCTGCTGTTTGGTACTGGGGCTATGGATAAGATTATCCGCGGTATTTGGTTCCGTTTTGTACCGTATGTGTTGGTGATGATTCGCAACTCATTTTTTGAAGGAATCGATGACTGATGTAAAAGGCTGACTGATTTGATGTTTGCTCCAGGCAGGCGCGCATACAGACTTCCAGCTCCTGGAACGCTAACTTACGTTGTCGGCGTGTTTATTTGGTTGCTCGCTTCCCTTCCCCCATTTGATTTACACGCTTCTGCAGAGCTCCTTCCCAGTCTTACGTGTCTAATGTCAAGGGGGTAACTGTCTCATCAGCTGAATTTGGAAATCACTCCCCTAGTGAGACACGCCCAACAGCCCAGTCTACAAACACCCATTTTCTTCAATCAGGCACGTTAAACGGGAGCGTCGCTCCACAAGATAAGTTGGTTGGCTGAGCAATAAGGAAGTGCCCTGCGGCGGTAGACCGAGCGTACAGCAGTTTCCTGAAAATGTTTATTACGCTATTCCAAACGACCATGGCTGCACCCTATCTCCATATTCTTGGCCACCACTGCCATGAAATTAATTCACGTGTTGGTCGCATAGGTGTCCTTGAACAGCAAAATGAGGAAATGCTAAATAATTTCGTGATCTCATGTTTCAGTGCAATTAACTTTAAACAGGCCCCGAAGCAGATACTTCTGAGGCGAGCATGGGTTCTGAATCACCTACTCTGTGCGTCAAAGAAGGGTGCGTCCAATGCATGAGTGTGCCGTAGCGGCCGTACAGCGCAGGCAAACTTTCTGGAGTGAAGCAGCTCACATCAATGCGTACGTTTATGCGCAAACACCTTTTCACTTAAATGTTTTGGGTTTATGCGTAAAACCATTCACGCATATGCGTTTCTGCATTTATGCATGAATGTTAAACCTTGTGGACAAGCGTCGACCCGCGCGCGATTGTCCTGTCACTGACACGGACAGAGAACGCGCACGTCATATCACGGACGTCCCGCGCGCAGGCGACGCCCGTGACATCCATTAGTTTAACTGAAATTCGCGACGACATACCAAATCACATCGGGATATGCGTAACACCATGAAACGGGGAATTAAATCATCTATCGTTATCCGCCCTGGCAATGAAATGATATGATATTTTAACAACCTGGTGCTGCACCATTTGAATGTTCTGCGCGGGCGCCGCGCGCGACAATTGAGCTTGCACTTGGCAACGCTCTAGGCATTACTCTGAATAAATTATTTTGGCGGCGACATGTTCAAAGCTTCACAGCTATTTTTAATACCGTCATGTAAGAAATTTCATTCTGCACTAAAATCTGGACCAGCACATGATAATTTATGACTCCATGGCGCATGGCGTACGCGCAAACGCCGAATTTCATTCCTGACACCGCGGTAAACACACTAGTTCATTATACCGCCACCAGGGTCGGCCGCGGCGCCACTAGTAGTCATATCCGTTCGTGAAACGTAATGCACCGCCGATTAGACTGTCGGCGGCAGCCAGCGGCGCACCGGAGCCCGCCAGACCGCTCAGCTGCAGCGGCGCCAGCGACGGCACGGCAGGTGGAACGACCGCTCCGCCTCGGCCGATGTTAGCTGTGATCGGCCGGCGGTCACGGGTCAGCTGTGACAGGTCAGCCGTCACTCTGGTGGCGGCTCCCGCACACATCTTTGCCAGGACCGCAGCGCCTGCGTCTGCGTGTGTGCTGCCAGCGGTGACGGCGTGACGGCTTCATGGGCTTTCGGACGGTAGACCTGTAGCCAACCGCACCACCATTTTGTGCTGCACAGGGGCCGGAAAAGGCATGTGCAATGTCAATGGCAGGGGTGGCATGCAACCGCTTCTGCACAACACTGTATGCCAGCAACATTAAAGTCATGCATGACGCCATTTAAACGTCACGCCCAGTCTACGTAATGCGTCCGATGCAAGTTTCGAACACTACCAGGTCTTGTGGTAAATCGGAGTATTGAAGGAAGTCAGACCAAGTACAGTTATGACGGAAATAAGACTGGGAATCTAATAACTTGGAGGCCGGGGGTCTTAAGCGGGGTGCACGGCCACCATCAGGCAGACCATCCGAAGCTGACCAGTCCATACCGTTACCGCCGCCAGACTGCAAACATAGCCACGACGCTGATCACCACCGACGCGGCTGCAACGGACACGCGGCGGTTCGCCGTCGGGCACCGCCCTTCGCACACGCGTGACACATGCACACACACACATACACACGCACTACACACAAAAACACACACACACACACGCACGCACGCGCGCACACGCACACACACGCACGCACGCATGCTCACAAATGGAGAAACAAGCGCTTTTGCCTGAAAGCACAGGTAGCATCTATTTTGGATTGTTTGGTTACATGGGTCCCGCACACCGCAAACGCGAAAGTTTATGCAACATGGCATGATCATTGCTACCGTTGCGGAAATTATCGAACTGTGACGCTTACTCATCCACAGATTTTCGACACGAAAGACTGAAGCGGCATGTATGGATTGCGATAAGTGTCGTGCACTTGACTCACCGCCTAAAAGTACACTGCCACCGGGGGCGCATCGAAAGGACCCCGGCAGAAGGGGCAAACAGCCATCCCGTGTCCGTCTTCATACATTCGGAGCATGCAAGTGAGGCACCCCATCGCATGCCCACAGGGATGGACGACGCACCTTCTGGCGCCGTTACCCCACTCTACCAAGCAAATCTGAACCTCTGTGAAGAAAATGTGCTTTGCCTCAATGCATGCGCAATGAGTTGGCGCACATCACGGGTCGATAAGTCACTCCATGTAATATCCCGGGCCACTTGAAAATGGCATACGTGTTGGTTACGGAACATACTTTAAAAGGCTGACTGGCTGGTCATAGATGTAGAACGGTCATCCTCCTGCTTCGTTGAATATTCATTTCGACTTTTCCAAACCTCGCGGAAAGGAAGAAGAAACTGACAGCGGGGATATAACTAATGAATCATCAACAATAAAATATTCCGGGTCACTAGAAAGCTCTTAAATATCACTCTCGTTACGAAGAATACACCTGTGTGTTACGTACTCAATGTGATGGCTACCGTTTCACCCGCTAGCCATCTTCAACTTGTAAAAATAAAGTACGGGACCACGAAGTGCCAAAATGATGCATTGTGGAAAGCTGGTCGCAGCCAGCTGCTGGACCTGGCCGTCAAAGGGCGTCCATAAATGCATTACGCCTAGCGTGAATATGTGATTCTGGTGATAGTCACTCAGATTTACGCCTGCCAAACCGTATCAGTGGTGGAGGGGAGTTTTGGGCAGACATCACGCCCATGCGTGGCCCATCACCATCATATGTTTTAAATTTTTCCGAACCTTACGATTCCCTTATAATTTGTGTGAATTGGTCTTGCGACAAATAACGCGTCCACTTCTTTTGCAACTGTGTCGAAACTATGGGCAAACGGATGCCATCTTTTTGACCCTACGCTAACGTGGGGTAACCAGAGGCGGTTTCTGCAGTTCACAGCCCTGCCTTCTTAAGCCTTAAACACGGCTTGTGCTGACTACACGCTCGCGACGATGTGCAAAACTATTTCGAAGCCATCATTTCAAGGTCGCCCAGGGCATCCATGACGTCCACAAATAGCGTCATTCAATCCTGCTATTCAATTGACCACTCAGTGATCGAGTCCAAGAAAAAGTTGAACTGTTAAGTATTCATATCTGGCGTTCGTGCGCGCGATTTCCGGATAAAACGACCGTCAATTGGACCTCATCAATATTGTGCCAGATACGATGACGTCACCGAACAACGGCGCATCGAGAAGCATATTTATCAAACGAAGAATTTGTGCTGGCTGGGGCAACCTTTCCCACGTAAGAGTATGCCAATAGTTGTAAATTAGCTTGCTTCATGATATCTGATACTTGCTTCAATATTTTTACCCGTGCAACATTCCCTTTCAGTGATCATTTGTACGCCAATATACAAAA
>NW_023596420.1:8692667-8760282 GCF_011947565.3 Pollicipes pollicipes
TAGCTTGAATTTCAAAACACTGTGACGCGCTTTGAACCCACAAAACGCGCTCCTGCCCACGTTACCGACTATGCAATGTCGCCCACTGGGGCCGAGGGGGATTGCTGACAATATCGGGGGAATGATAGCTATGCTATGATTGGATAAGTTATTAGATTATCAGGAATTGTACTTACCTTGCAAGGAATGAGAGATTCAGTCTTCCACAGTGGCATATATGTGTGGCGTTTATTCATATGAGTTTGTCAATGCGATCTGTTTGTCAGGCATTTGTTTGTGGAATACGTGGCGGATTGTGTACTATGCAGCCTGTTTTGTACTATGCATTATTCGGAGTTGAAAATGCTGCATTTTATTGGTTTTAAGGTTCATTTTGCGTTGATGTCTCCATGGAACAAACTAAGATTAGTTAGTAAAAATTCCATTTGATTGGTTTTCAATCCGTTGAATCTGTGTGAGCTTGCGGATTTAAAAACCCGGTTCTGACCTGTGTCCATGTTTTGGTGAAAATGTCTGATTCAGCCCAATCCGGTCCGCGGATTAATTCCACAAGTCATGGATTGATTCAATCCGTCTAGTGCTCTAGCCCCCAGGGAGACTTGCAGGGCCTTAAGTAAGTTTAGTGCAACAGCTGCCGTACAGAGGTGTACACTGTTATTCGTAGATCCTGGGCACGATTGACCAGCTTTTTTATGCAGTGCTCAAACCATCTCGTGCTCTTGTCTCGTGCTTTCCGAATAGATCGGCACAAATGAGGCTGTTTGAGCGTTTCATTGTCGCCAGATAAACCATCAATATATTAATACGCCCCAGCCGCACAACAATCGCTCAGCAGCCCAAGACGCGGTCACTGGACCTTTGTCCGACTTCTGCGTCGCCCCGCATTAACAAGGGACACTACCCTCGCAGTCCGCGCTCACCTCCCCATCCCCTCCTGCTCCAATTGCCCCGGCCTTGACGGTCCACATGGGGGGAGGGGGGGGGGGGGGGAGCCGGCCGCGACGGCGCGCCGCGGCCCAGTCTTCATGCGTTACACACGATTCGTCGGTGCATGGACCATGCCTCTTCAAGCGGTAAACCATGTTCAAACCACGCTCTTTCACATGCAGTTAAAAAAGTTGAATATCGGGTAGGACAACTTTGCCTCGTGCGCTGCGGAAGTTCAATACGTCCTTATCATTGTTTTGTATGTACGATGACACTTTCAAGAAGAGCAAACAAATCTTTTGAAAAGATTTTGATTGTTTTAACGCTTAGATTTGACGAGCTATCTTTCAAGCAAGTAGTCGTGACGCTGTCCAGCTTGGAACCACCGTGAGGCTTCATAAAAACGACACCTAAAACAGGCATCACTGCCCCTGCCAATCCGAGCCTGCCCTATAATTTCAGAATCGGCTATCCCATTTTACGGTGTCATGGGGGGGGGGGGTCTTTTCAATCAGTGCATGTGGTGTGTTTCTACACAACAAATCCTTGGGTGAATCTGCCGCGTGGCGCGCGCTTGTCGATGCGGCGGGGAGGAGGTCGCAGGAAGCGACCGTTCTAACTTTGCGACGCTGTCCCTGCGGTTTAGGCGCACGCCTGTCCTTCCCGGAAAATCATCAGTTAAGCTGTCCCAGTGCGAGGGCGGTTATTGAACTGGAAAGATGACATTTCAGCCTGATGCAATTAGTTTTTACTTCCTCCTGGTACCCGTTATAAGAGGAACAGCCTGGTGAAAAACCAGGATATAGGAAGGAAAGACGTTAAGCTCCTGGTTTCTGGCATTATGACTTCGCAGATATTGTGTTGGCAATAGTTAGGCTTCACTATGCCAGCAGGTACTCGTTAAACCACACCATAACGCAAGCATTTCATGATATTTTCAAGATTCTGCATTTCAAGTTGTCGAATGCCACATCATGAGCGCAACTTCAAACATCGAGTTTTGACAACAAAATCATCGCTTGGTTGGTATTTGACAACGTTGTTCTAATTCCACCTTCAGTTTAATGCTTTCTTCCGATAGGTTACTAATTGTCAGAAAAGAGCTCCGTTTTCAAAGATGAAAGTCATAATGCTGGAAACCCAGGAAACTCAAACGTTTCCTTGCCTGCTGGCTATAATTAAACCGCAGTGAAACTTTGCTTTGTATAGTGAGGCAGCCCGAAAAAGCACGCTGATCCATGAAGGAATGACGCCACGTTAGATGCATTCGTCTCTGTATCCACCACTGGGTTTTGTCATTTTGCTAAAAAAAAAAGCAAAATGGAGAAGGAAAATAGTTTCTTCACGCGAATCGGATTCGGGGCAAGCTGGAGTAACTGTCTAATTCCTAACCAGGTTTAATGGATGCGTTACACAAGGAATGTCTGGGATACATTATTTAACACGCGCCCGGGTGGTGGGCTAGATACCCTTCGATCGGGTGGGGATGTGAATTTGACCCGGCTGAGATCTCAAGAACTAAGAAAGTCAGAGACATCAAATTTATTGGTCGTGTTGACCTGTGCGTAAACTCACTTAGGTCAAAGTTTGTGGTTCCTAGGTCATGACCTTCGGGTCGAATAAAGTCAAACAAGGTCAAATTTCAGGTTAGTCTCCAAAGTGCCCTCAGAACCTAGATAACTGTTTCTAAGCAAAAGGTCACATGCTTATTTTAGGTCAGTGACTTCCTTTGATTTTTTGAAGGTCATGGTGACTTAAGGCCTACAATGCTGCTTTAAGTTTTGCTTTTGAATAAGCGACAAAGATTACGAAAGGCAGCACGTTCCTAGCAACAGAATGTTGACCTGGGTCATTTCAGATCAATGACCAACTTCGACCTCGAAGAAGTCCGTGGAAGATGTATAGTGCGGTTCCTGCTATCAATTAATTTAACATGAGCACCAAAAACTATCCCATACAGCAAGCTCTAGAGCAATAAAACAGGTTGGTTTTGACTTTGTTCTGACCTTCATACCTGACCTTAGGTCAACTTAATTTGCCTATTCAATATTTGTGTTCCCTAAGAAAGCGTCTCAGTCAGAGATGTATGGCTTCGTCTAACACTCTGCTGTTGCATCAGGTTGAACGATTCCCTGGAAATTGACTTCGCTGAAACTATGGCCTAATTTTGACCTGCCATAGGTCAGCGACCTTACAAGGTACATCTAAATTGTTATACCAAACGATCCGCCACTCAACTGTCTACAACTTGCAAAATTTAGCGTGGCTACGCCGCACCGCTCGGAAGCCATTCTGGAAAAACCTTCGGGAGGGTCAATTTGACCCCCATCCGAGCGCGTGTTAAGTTAAGGTACATAGAAAGGATAAGCAGCCTAGTTTTTCCTAGCTTGACGTGACATGACAGGTCAACCGTAAAAGGTGGCTCAGGCTGTGGCAGGTTACCGTTGCAGGTCATGTGTGGGGCTTTTGTCTGGTTTTGGCACTTTTGCTTCAGTGCGTCAGACGGCGGGTGGGCTAGGGGTCATAGTAATCATCTCCCCCTCGCGGTGGAAAATAGCAAGACCGGTAAAGCCGGTGACGCATAAATTTCCATTAACTTGCCCAGCTTCTAATCGGCCAACCGACGCGGCTCAATGCGCTCCAACGCCTCCGCCGACTAATCGTTGACGGCCTGGTGGCGCCGAAGTCGGGCACGTGGCCGCCACGGGCGGCGCACGTGTGCCGGCCACGTGACACGGCCGCTGGGGCCCTTTGACGGGCTGGCCTAGTGGCGGTATTGAGCGCGACCTCGGCACGAACTCGACGGATAACGGCCCCACCCGCCAGCCTGGGAGCCCACCCCAGGGTCCCATCCCTCCTCTCCCCCTCGGAGCGTAATGGGTGCCATATGGGAGCGGGACTGTCCGCCTCCGGCAGAATGACGCGAGCTACAGCAGTCTCACTTACAGTGGTGTAGCCAGGGTAACTTTTAAGGCCATGCTGCGCTCTGGAGGTGGCGGTCCTCCGCTGGGGCCCATGAAACAATAAGGGGTCATTGTGTCTACCAGACGTCCACGGTGCCTAACCGAGGTTCTGTGTTGGCAAGGGGCTCCTGGTCGGCCAGGGAAAAATTTACTGAATAGCGACGGGACGGCACCCGGAATACCCCAGAGTCTCTCGCCTGGTCGGGATCCCCTGACCATGAAAAGAGATATGACAGCTTACGACCAAAGTCCACAACGAGGCAATGGAAGGGGTCCGTCTCGGTCAGGGGCCCCAGTACCGATGGGGTCCCTCCATTCCATTTCAGTCATCGGCCTGTTAAGTCAAACTGGCAACTCTGTGCCAATTACGGACCGCTTGCAGCGATGAAGGGCCTTTTTCTCAATGACTGTCTCTGCAAAAATCCGGAGTCAAGTAAACGGATCAGAGGGCCTCCTGCGCCAGAGAGGGGACCAGTGTATGATGCATTCATTGAGGGTCGTTCGGATCGACCGGGGGACTCCACCTCTACATCGCCAGAGCAATGGCCTTTCAGCCGCTGACCGAGAACGGTGATGTGCCCTCTAGTGTTTAGTTACCAGTTCCTTGGCCGAAAAAGACCAAGGATCTGGTAGTTAAACAGTTCCAGCGCTTAATTACACGGATTGAAATGAGGTGAAAGATGTAAGCCAATACATGCTAGCCCGGGAATGTCCATGTTTTTTTAGAATTGAGCAGTGAAGCAAATCACATAGCAAAATTTGGTCCAGCGCGCACACAGGCTTAGTAGGAAGAACGCCGATGCCGGGTTTGCAGTTTTCGTTAAGCCGGCCGGCGTTTGCAGCAGCAGATAACACCGCGCGGCTGGCGTCTGCAACCAGATAGTTGCCGCGGACTAAAGGCATCCGGTTTAAGCCTCCAAGTGAGTGCTCTTGAGGATAAGCACAGCTCGAAATATTGACCGCCACCAATATAATGCAGCATTACATTGCCGCTTACCAGTATCTCCTGGTGTATCGAAGATCGTTAATTCAACATGAGAACTTGCTTCTCATGAAAGCATAATTGTTCGGACTATCGGCTTCGTTTGTTGTGTGATATGTGCACATTGTGTCGGCCAGTTGACTTTCCATCTAACGTTAGGGCATTATGGAATTCAGAGAAACTTTGGATGCTGTTTGGCTTTCAATGCTTGTATGTTTGGCTTTTAGCTAGCCGTTCAGTTGACACATCACAGGACTCGCAATCAGAAGACCCTGGTTCGAATCCCGGCAATGCCAAGGAGAGAACTCGGGCTGCAACGTGTGCCTGGCTAAAAGCTAAACATCATTCAGTTCTTCTCGGGACTCCATACGACCTGGCGACGCCTAGTGAGTCATCATATGCGAAATGTTGCGCATATGCTAACACAGCAGACGATGGCCATAGTCCAAACACGTATTTCATCCGTAAGACGTAGTCGTCGGTCAAGGTCACATGTGCACATTCATGGTGAGAGACCTACTTAAGCAAACCCATTGCCGATCTTTCTAGTCATGCTATGCCGTCAGCATGCTGTTTCTGAGTGTTTTAGTGAAATAGCACAGTTTTAAAATAATTTGATGCTAAGCAATTCATTTAGGACTTACGTTTTTAGTGTTTGCTAGTTTAAGATTACATTAGTCGGTTAAAACACTGAGTGGCAGAAACTAGCCCCAGCGAGCAAATGAATATCACCCCAGGGTTACTCTGTTGACGCGAGGACTGAAGTCTCCCTGTTTGGTTGGGGGGCGTCCATATTGTCCAAGGTACAGAATGTCCGAAGGTACAGAATGTCCAAAGGTACAGAATGTCCAAAGTACAGAATGTCCAAGGTGCACAATGTCCAAGATGAGAAATAACTTCTAAAATGGTTCCGAGTGTAAGGGGTCCGTTTCATAATGACCAATGTACAGAATGTCCAAGGTACAGGATGTCCGAAGTACAGAATGTCCAATGTACGCATTGTTCAAGGTTCAGAATGTCCAAGAACCAGAGCTTCCAAAAAAGTTCTTAGAGCGGCCACCAGGGTGTGAATGATCGCCTTTACTGGTGGGTAGCGTTGCTCCACCCAGCGTCGGCCGCGTCGACGCCAGTGCGAACACTACAAGCATGCGGTCGGTGGGCCGTATAGCAACGGATTCATTTCCCACGCCGGTGTAGAGAAGGTGTCGGATGCTGTTGGTCGGCGAGGCCGCGCTCGACTTGCATGTGATCGTTGAATACGAGACGAGTACCGTGGAGTGGGGCGTTGGTCACGCGCGGAGCTGCTGTGAAAACGTCGCAGCATTGCCCTTAGTCAACGTGGAACTTATTCTGGACCTTACCGGGGGCGTGTTCGCTGTTTGGTCATAGCTATATGCAACTAGAAGCTCTTGTTGCAACTGTTGTTTTTTCTAAGTGATCGCTGTCACGTTTTCAACAAAATTAGCCTACGGCGTCCAGCAGAGTAAACATTGCAAGACAGGAAAAAGTATGGGTTATGAATAATTTATGCTTCCTATCGGGTTAATAGCCTGTTTCTGATCATTTATCCCTGGGATCTAGGTCAAATGTGTAACATATTACAAAGCACGCTACATTACAAATCATAGAATATGGTTCAATGAATAGCCATTTGTGGTCAAGATACTGCACATGGTACCATTTAAAACAATTAGCTGGCGCATCAAGAGATTGGTGGAGACGTTTCATTGATGTGGATTCCCCACATCAATTTATTGCATCTGGCGGGGGCGGCGCCAGGAGGTATAGGTTGGGGAAAGGCTTTTCCAGAGAGCTTCCTGAACAACATGGGGTCTCCTTTCAGAGGGGGGGGGGGGCTTCCAGGCCTGATCCTTTTGAAGCGGGTACCGAGGCATGTGACATGTGAGTCCTCATTGAACTGGACTATGCATTAATATTCATTTGAATCAATGTCGACAAGCAAATCCAGAATAGGGGGTGCATAAATGCTAAACTGTGCTAAAATCTAGTTTCAGTGCGTAAACGTGACACCGGTCGAGTCGTGAACTAGTAACCCTGAATGGGGGCCCAAAAAATACATCCAAGTTGTCAAAACATGGCTGTTGTCCTCTACGGCCGTCCATTCACTCCCCCGAGCCGGTGACTCATAAAGCAGCGAAGCAGTTTCGTCGCTGACGAAGCAGCAACGGTGAGGTTGTCTCCCGAACTGGGAAAGATGACGGTCAGAAAAACCGTGTTCGGACGGCTTAATGCCCGGAAGGTCTATGCGTGGAATATCCACTCTCGGATTGCCCACGCTCAGGAGACTTCGGAAGAACCTTCTGCTCCCCCAGATGAGACTCTAAAAGGAAATGGTGCAAAAAGTGAATGTGGAGCGCTGAGAGCGAATAACGGGGGACTCAAACCTACCCACACCGTCACATGTGGCATGGGCAGCACGCACTAACTGATAGAGCTACGGTGGCGTTTCTGCTATTAAAAGTCCCACCAGTCCCAGAGGAGGCACTGATTACTATGTCATGAGATCCCGCCAGGCTGAGAGGTGGCTGTGCTATTTTATAATTTCTAAATTCTGCGCTATTCTGTACATTTTGGTTTTGGTCCATTGAGATCATGGGTGTGGGAACTGGGGGCCAGGGGACCATGGTCCCCACCCTTCAAGGTGGGGGGCTAGCAATGTTAACTGCCGCCCCCCCCCCTTTTCAGGTAAAGGTTGCGTTTGGCTTACTTTTGCACTACATTTAACATGCATGCCGATTTACCTAGTTCACTAGACATCGCTCTTAACATGCGTCATCTTTTTCGTTCGCTCATTGGCCATCGCTTAGTGTTACAGCCGCAAGGCCGGCGCCGCACGGGCTGGAGACTGGAACGCCGGTCGTCGAGGCTGTTGTTGCTATAACTTTGGGAGCGCGCATGTTCAAGACCATATTGCATAGTTTTCTCATCAGTTATCAGCTATGACAGGATCTTGAGCATATTAAGACGAACATGGGTTAGCCATGTTAATACAAATTAGGAACCCCGTTTCATCTACAATTTACGGTCAGGGAGAACTCAATATCTCTGGAGAACACAGAAAAACGCGGAGCTAGAGTCTATGTGACAATTAGTGGACTATCTGCGGTGATCAGGAACGTTGTTGCGTCAATGAGGGTTCCTGTGCTGATCCGGGGCTAACTGCACGGGTCAGAAGGCCTACTGAGTCAGGGCTGGGAACAATGTGATATGATAAATCCTTCTTATGGCCTACGGATCGACCAGGAGATCCCGTCCCTGACGTTCTACTCAAGAGGCCCCTTACCCGGAAGGAAATAAGGAGTCTCATTAGTGTTGAATAGGATGGGTCCAACTAAGCTCACAAAACGAGCAAGTTCATGCCATGTTTGCCTGAGAACGTTCATTTTTTCAGAATGTACTAGTGAAGCAAATTTTATCAAAAGGCTTGAACATACGCGCCTGCATCCTCGAGAGCAAGGACTTGTCCTTGCTCTCGAGGATGGTCTGGGATGCAGCTTCCGTAAAACCGAAAAGTTTCGGCCACTGCAAGTGCCACCAGACGGCGGCGCCGCGTTAATCTGTCTTTTGGATAGATAAACACTTGCAAAAACAGGAAAAATAGAGATCCTACCCTCACTCTTACAGTTCAACCACCAGATTCCAGCCCCACTTCGCGGTGCTTTAAGGGCCGATCCGTTCTTTTCATCAGTCTAAAAGTTGCACACGTGACGTATGCGTTCAGACTGACTTCTGAATGTAAGACCTGATGTCATGAAGCGTTCAAGAATACTTTTTTTTAAGCAGCGTCGTCATTTTTGTCCACTGGTTGGCCACAGCTTAGCATCAACTGTTAGGCCGACGCCCCGCAGTCTACGGAGACTGTAACGTCTGGGGTCGAGGCTTGTGTTTCTAAGATTTTAGAGTGCGCACGCTCAAAATTACGTCACACAACTTGTCTTAATACTGGGTTGCACTGTTAAAAGGTTGTCATTTCAGGATCGTCATTGTTTTCGTCCACCGGTGAGCCACGGCTAAAAATTAGCTACTGGGCAAACGCTCCGCGGATAATGAAGACTGCAACGCCTGGTGTCGAGGTTTCTGTTGCTAAGATTTGCGAGCGCGCATGTTAAAAGAGCATGTTACATAAGTATTGGTATATGGTGAGTGGTGAGTGGTGATTAACTGAATCGTGAACATCTTCAGAAAACATGGCTTGGCCATGTAAATACCCATTGTTGACCACTCGATCTGCAATCAAGTTTCCATCTTCAAATTTGGATCAAACACATCGATCTACAATCTACCTTTGCAATATCCTCAATGCTTGTAGAACCCAGATGAAAATTTTAGCAAGGCTTCTGAATTCTATAGACTTAGAAGGAGTCAACTGAACCATTGTAAATTAAAAACGCCGCTGGTTTGTTCCATGCAGTCGTTCAACGCCTGATTTTTGCAGTTTATTGACCTCAAAATACAAACAGAATTGAGCTCACGGTAGTTCCTGGTTTCTGTTCGGGTTGCAAGGTAAAAAGAACAATAAAGCGAAGATAACCGTGCCTCTTGTTAACCGGTAAGCTATATCAGGGGATTTTTTTTTTGGGGGGGGGGGGCGGGGGGGGTATCACCATAACATGGCCTTTTGTCAACCTGTGTTTTCCCCTGGTAAGGTTCTGGCTACGCCCCTGTCTGCACACAAAAGCAGATCAAGTCGTGTACGTTGCATGATGGACAATGAAGTCTCCGTTGGGCCAATCCATGCCTAAGGCAGACAGCTTCCCGGAGGCTATTTTTCTGCGATGGTGTGGTATGAGGGAAGATAATTCGGAAAAAATACTGTTGCAAGTGTCCAACGCATGTTTCATACACCATGTAGTAGTAACGCTGATCCAAAAGTATGCAACAAAGTAGCCATACGATCAGCTCGCAGTCGGTCATACGGGAGACATCCGGGCCAGAGCAGTGGCCACCAACGGCGGACAGGAACAGGGCCCAGATAAGGAACACATGGCAGATGGGCCTCATTAACGCCCATCTGTCATGTGTTCCAGTTAAGAACCAAGCCTGGACATAGGCTTGTTTCTTAAAAGCATTGTGAGCCATCAATCCACTTTAAAAATTCTCACCAGCCTATGTCCAGGCCGTATTTAGGCATTTACACGGTGAATGCACATGCCTCCTCAATGACCCAAAATGCCTACCCGCTCGTGCAATTTCGCTTCCCCAGGAGGGGCAATGTTACAATGGACGAATAATCTTGAGGAGCCGGATAGCCTTATTTGCCAAATGACAAATGAGTCGAATAGGCAAGATTGTGCACCAGTGACAAACAGCTCTAGATGCATATCTAGCATAGCAGCCATAACATTTGAATAAAAAGGGATAAGAACCTCTATCCCTACCCATCTCCCGCCGGCCTTTGGGCTCGCTTTCCAGAAAAAGTTCCTGAAGTACACCCTGAGCTTGGCCCCCACTTTTTGAAACGTTCCTACGCCTTTCATTCAGGCGCATATGACAAGCTTGATGGAGTTTTTTATGACAGTCATTTTTCTCTGGATTTCGTCAAAGAAGCCTGGCATGAGCTAGTTCCATGAACCAAAACGCGCAAGTGTCATCGGCGTGTCGCATGTGCGATCATGGTTTTATATGGCATATAACTGGAAGAAAAGATAAATCCAGACATAGGATAGATAATAAAGTGTAGCAGGATGATAATTCAGATGCTGTCATTACACGCAAAAACACTAAACATGACAAAGAATGCAACTTGTAGGAATACTCCGTTTACGGAATTAATATGGTCGGTATAGTGGGCATAATCGAAGAAAACTTGATAGCGTTGCATTCTTCGGTATTACACTGAGTGCTCGCTGACTGTCTCCAAGAACCATCTCACAGATTTGACAATAACCTGGTGCTCTTCGCAAACTCAGTACACAACTTAAACGTACAGCTATAGTAATAGCCGTGCACCAACCCTAGTCCTAGTATTTGTTTTCATTCATCTGTCTTTCGAAATGGCGCTTAAATCAAGGTTGTACATCACATATATTGGCGAACTTTTCTCCATCAAGGCCTTGGAGACTGACTGGTTAGATTTATTTACTAAAATTAGAAACGCTACGTCAACATGTCTGTCATACCGACACAGAGCGCTCAATAAAGTTGATTGCTTCCTCGACAACTTAGTTGTAGTGCCGCTAGATGGGACATAAACCACAGGAATACGCTGCATGCCATGGTGCCCCGATTATACTACACTTAACGTCAGCACACCCATGACTAAACAACAAGCAGCCACGAAATCTCAACTATTAGGAGCGTTGTGCGTTTCTTGTGGCCTTTAGTCGTGTCAGCATAATGTGTTTGAAATCGAATTAAATGGGAAGTGCTCCTCGTTTTCCATGACAATATATACCTGCAAAACCGAGTGTCCGGTGCCGCTCATATTGCGCTTCCTCGATGTAATTCCTCTTCACGTCCAAAAAGAAGCAGTAAGAAGTTGAAGCAAACGCATTCTGCGTATGTGGAGCGCGTCTTTATAGATGACGTAATGTGAGAGCAGTGATATACCGTGTTACCACCGCACAGCGGAATGATTGCAAACAGGGGCGGATCCAGTATTTCGTGAAGGGGAGGGAGAGCACGCAACATTGTTGTGTCCCCTAGAGTTTGGGGCCCCGTCCAAAACAAATTGTGCCATAAATCTTAGGACAAAAAGTATCTGTACATTGCATCTCTAGCTTTTCATCCAAACTAGCGCTAGCTTTTAGCCTTAATTTCTTAAGGTTTTTTGGCCCTCGTTATCTCAGGACTGCGCAGTGTAACATGGGTTCCAACACTTATGGTATTTATCATATGCGTATATGTGCATGTATATACATATGTTATATATATATATACACACACATATATATATATATATATATACATGTGCATACCATATATATATAATATATATATATATATATATATTATATATATATATATATATATATATAATGATTAAGCAAGGCTAAGGCACCCCACGCAAACAATATGCACCACCTTAGGGCAACATGACTAGCAGTCCCCATCTTAATTTCATTCTAGTTGACCACTCCAGGAAACCCTAGTGCTCCGTCGGGGTTAAACGTTCGTCATGTATGCGCCAAAGGATTGAAAATTAAATAGAAAAATGGGGCAAGATATCAAATCTCCAAGAACTTAAGTACAGGGACAGTTTAGGTGGGGTAATCGAAACGTAAGATTCAGACCGGTTCATTTGACACCTCAGTGGCGCACGTTTACAGAAGGTGTGCACATCGTCACGAGGAAAACATGACAGGTAAACGCGTTGAGTATATCTAATGTCAAATTAAGTAATTGCATCGCGTGCGTGGTTTGATAGATGCAACATTGCACAAGAAACACTAGCTGTAAAGAAGATATTTTAACGGCAGAAGACAAGTATTCATATATTTAAATTGTTGCGCGCAATAGTCAACTTTGTTTGAGGCAAGTAAGCATGCATCATCTTGGAACGCCACATGAACAGCGTTTTTCATGTGAAGTGCGTCTAAAAATTACGCTTTAGTCATTGCCTTGAACACCTTGACCTAATTTTTGGTGCTGGTCATCTATGACTTCAAATTTAACCGTCTGTGTTTCGATCAGCCCTCCGCGCGTGCTGGATATGGCTGTGTTTCTATCTCCCATACTGAAAAGTATTAATCCTCATTCAACGATATTCACTGCTGACCACGAAACATTTTTGATGTTAGCTTGCTTTTGCTGAAAACTCATCTCATAGTAACCACAATGCTGGTGTATGATGCCGGAAATGATTATTAACCCGAGGTTATTTGTTATTGGAACTTGTTTGAAGTTATTAGCCCAAACTAATAATGTATGCATGATACTGACAATCGAGCAGTCAAGATCGGCGTCCAGAATTGCCCACTGCTGGTGTCGATTTTGACAATTATATTTTCGGGCACAGCGCGGCTATAATTCCATTTCATATTCCCCTGCTTTCAATGTTTTTAGCAGCCCAAAATGTGGGCAAACCTTACCGGGCTCAACTTTGGCAACCAGCAACTAATGCTCGGCATCTCCAGCCGGCTCTTTTGTGAAGCGGACATGGATTTGTTACAAATCTAGCAATCCGGCCGGCCAGCCTCACGCGTATGGTCTTCCTAATGGTGTCGACTGTATGTGCGCGGCCGGCGCTGGGCGGGCAACGTTGCCTGTCAATAAGGGCGATTATTCATACCCTGGTGGCCGCTCCAGGAACTGGTTTGGAAGCTTTGGTCTTTGGACATTCTGTACCTTGGGCAATATGTACATTGGACATTCTGTACTTTTAAAATTTAAAGGTGTTGTTTATCATTTAAAGGTATTGTTTCGAATTTGGAAACAATGAAGCAAGCATCAGATATGCTGAAATAAGCTCACTTATAACTATTGGTTTACTTTTAAGTGAAAGAGACTGCTCTAGACAGCACAATTTCTCTGTTTAAATAAATATACTCATCAACACGCCATCGTTTGATTACGTCGTCGTACCTTGCACATGACTGATTCAGAGCCAATTGACGGCTGTTATGTCAAAAAGCCGTGATCATAAACGCGAGAAATGAACAACTCGTCAGTTATATTTGTCTTTGCCTTGATCGCCGCATGGCCGATGAAATGGCAAAATTTTAATGACGTCATTGCAGCATTGTGGGTGTCTGGACGACATTGAAATACTCTCCCCGAAATATCCTGCACACATTTGCGGGCGTGTAACTCAAGAACTAGAGGGGATCAAACGTTAAGAAGGGCAGGGGCTGCACCGAATGTTCTTCAAAGTGGCCTTTTCGTTTAAAACCCCACACAATTGTGAAACACTCCATTTAACAAGTTTACCAGCCTGCGAGTGTGCTCCACCTGGTTCATAACTGCTGTGTCGTTACCGTCGTCATCTGGGAGAATAATACTGCTGTCTTTATTCCTGAATGTATATACGTATGCATGTATTCACGTTGCGGCACATTCCAATATATCATGCATCCTCTGCACAGATAACAAATTGGCTATTAATGTGGTATGTCATGTCTTAAAACATTCTCGGGGCTTAGGAATGCTCATTCGTTTAATAAAAGGCATACATATTTCGGATCAACTAAAAACGCATGCTTCCGTCTCGATGGCGTGTAGACACTCTCGCTTATCTGTGACAGCAAAGCATTAGTGGTTAAGGGCGCTTACGTAGTGCGGCAAAATATTATAGTTGACATGAGCCCGCTGAATAAACTGCCGTTTGCCACCGTTCTGACGTGCCGTCAGCATCCTGATGTCGTTTCACTGGCAGGTGCGTCTTCCTGCCAGTGATGAGTACATTTGCCAATGATTATGGCCTTGATGGTTGCTCGTTTTGGTCTCATTTGGCTACTGGTGATTTGGCAGGAAAACCCGCAGGTACTTGTGAAGTGGGTGTCCGTCGCGAAACAAAGCCAGAAAAAACCCAGTCCTATTTCCATGCTTTTCACTTTTGCATTGATAGTGAAACCCTCACAATCGTTTGTCCGTATTCACCACCTGTAAAGGTGAGATAGCACGGAGCAGGTGACGCTAGCACCTCCCACCACGAAGCTTCTACACACGCCTCACACCGACCAGCTGTCATCCACGCCTCCCACCGACCAGCTGTCAGCTACGCCTCCCACCGATGAACTGCCACCCACACCTCATTAGCTGTCGCCTCTGACGTAGCGCCCGCCACCTCCCACCACCGAGCTTACAACCCCGCCGCCACCCCGTGCTACAAACCAGCCCAAAACCAACAAAATTGCAAACAACGATCATGCCAACTGATTAACTTGGCGTGGGTCAAGTCAACACAACTTCAGAAATGTTGCAGCACGCATATCTCAACAAACCCAAATATGAATGAATTTTTTGCACCACCTTTACATGGTTCACAAGCCTGGATGTCAGGATAACCAGTGGAAAAGTTTCTGGCCCGGCAACAGCAGAAAATCAAGAGTGGGAGTTTATGGACGCTTTTGGCATCTTCCCCAACACAATTTTTGTAATTCCTTCGTCTTGGTACTATATTGGAAGAATGCATTTGGTCGCCAACGTAACCCACCCAACAGATATTGAAATTTGAAATGCATAAAACGGGATAAAATGGGTACCTGATTGTCCATCTTCAGGTGAAAGTTTGGGTAGCCTATGTTAAGTTACTGATGGCGTGTGAGGTTCTCATCAACCTCTTAGTTGGGTGTGTGGTCCACTTCAGCTATGCAGAACTACTTATGCAAATACAGTAATTTGGTGAAAGCCCCGTAGCGAGCCATCAAATTAAGTCAGGAGTTCAAAAATTTTTCCAGGGGATGTCTGACACATCTTCGAATTTCAAGACACTGCTGGGACGCTGCGCTGTAACGTTCCCATCTTCCCCTCTCCCCATGGCATGAGTGTTTTCACGTTGGTATATGACTCCGTGTCAGTTCAACAGTACACGACGAAAGCACCAGAACAGGAATTCAAACTCTGCGTAGCCCGTATGTGATGCACAAAGGACGAGAGAGAAAACGGGAGATCACGGTCAACACCTGCTGGCACCGGTTAAGCCCATTCCCGGCATCGTCTGTCCAGGCAAAGGTCCAGTTCTGCCCGCGGTGACACAACACCAATTGCTAGCGGTACCGAATTAGGAAATATTCGCTTTGTTCCTTCCCCAAATATTTGAAGAGTTTCAAATGAGAGCGGCAACAGATTTGTGACCCGTCAGTCATCGTAACCATGCGTCTTGAGCCAGCTTGCACCTTGCATCATGGTCAAGAGCCGGAAGGTCATCATGGTCGAGAGCCGGGAGGTCATCATGGCCGAAAGCCGGGGGGTCATCATGGTCGAGAGCCGGGAGGTCATCATGGTCATGAGCCGGGAGGTCATCATGGTCAAGAGTCGGGAGGTCATCATGGTCGAGAGCCGGGAGGTCATCGCGACATGCGACGGGGAGTCCCTTCTGCAAAGGGCGGTTTGGGGTACGAACAGCAATCCAGACCGCACCGGAACGTACGCATGTTCCTCGCAACCGAGTCAGCAATTTCGGCCAAATTCCAACCGAGATATTCCGGCGGTTCCCCAACTTTCTAGTTGGGAAATGCTCGAAATCAGCTCCAAAAGTGGGACACTAGTTGGGGTTCCGAACTGTTCCTAACCGTTTCTCTATATTTCTTCCACCTTGATATCTGGAGCGTTCTCCAGTTGCCTACGGCGATTACGCACTGACATGGTCCGAGCCTTACCGGGATTTGTCCATCTTTCCCCAAACGGCCGATTAGGGAATTACCGGCGTTTTCCGAGCTGCCTCTGGGGATTATGCACCGAAAATGACTTACCTAGAACAAGTACCAAAATGACATTTGGTGACGCTCGGAGAAATCCCAAGTTTCCCAAGCGATGGCCGATGACCTGGGAAGTACGTCATAAGGATTGACCTGTGACAGGAATGGACAGTCACAGGACCTATGTGTAACATCTACGTCCAGAAAACGTATTTTCAGCCGTTTGACATACTCGTTTCCATAGGTAAAACCTCTCTTGGAATACCCCTGCAAAAATGAAATTGCCATGAATTGGTTTCGTAATCGGTTTTATGAACGTAGGTAAGAATAAGAACAATATTGTTTTTAATGAGGCGATATATTTCAAACATATTTCGGCGTGCTTAGTCCTTGGTCGTCTGTCGATGTCGATGACAAAAAAATCGTGATGACGTCATACAACAAATAATAATATTGTATTTTGATGATTAAATTAGTGAAACTGCTTTTCAGATAGTGCCCTAATTAAAAATACCATTTCAAAGGGGCGAATGTTTGAAGTCACCAGCGCCAGTCTTCAGAAATTCACACAAAAACTGAAGTCCGTCAGATGAATTATACACATACCCCGGTGTAAAAATCAAGTACATACAGCAGCGCGCTAATCAAAATTTACCAACAGCTCATCTGTCTACATGTAGGTCGGAGACATCGATCACATTCCAAAAATGTTTCCACGACTAGTAAGCAATGATTCATAAGCCGGTCGTTAACGCAAAACATGAAAACACTTTCATCCCCTATGCGCATTACGCAACACGACATCACAACGACAACAAAGCCCAAAGCCACAACACCCTGAAGAAATATGAGGATCATTCGCATTTCCTGGTCGCCGCCACAGTTGGCTGAACAGCTGATCAGCTGCGCGGCAGCTGCCTCAGCCCAGCGCGCAGCTGCTCAGCCAGCTGTCGGTTCTCAGCGATGTCCATCACGTCCAGCAGGAAGCGGTAGGTATCACGCTGGAGACCGCGCAGTTCGCGCTGGATCTGCTGGTCTCGCCGCACCAGGCGCATGAGGCGCAGCGCCAGCGCCTGCAGCTGCCAGCCGTGCCGCTGGCGGGCGCTGGCGGTGCCGCCGAGGGCATGCGGCGTCACCACACGGTCCCGCTCCACTGGACCCGCCAGCCGAGTCGCCGGAGGCATCGGTGACGGGTCACTGAAGCACAGAATGGGAAGGGCACGGACGTTATGGCTGACTGAGTCGCCGGGTGGACCCCTTGCCTTGGTCCCCTTCCTCCCTCCCCGCTTCGACATCATTCCTCTCTCCGGCTCCGTTTCCGTGCTCGGACTCGTTTCTCCCCACCCACGAACGCACACGCAGTCATCATCGACACGGCAGACCGGCCCGCGCGCGGTGACTCGGCACGATTACATGCGTTGAGCAACCGGTGAACCGTGCAGTACTTCCCGAGAGTGGGAGATGCAACACTTTACCGGCGCTCAGACGAACTCGAATATAGCTTGGAATTGCGATCTGCGCTTGAGAAGGTTAAGACGACAGGAAACGAGGTCCAGGGCGGATCGGAGCCGTTTCAGTATCCATACCGGCCGTGGTCCTAAGCTTCCAAGGACATTATCAAGCCACAGTGCGCGTGACAGCAGAGAGGGACGGCAAGGCGCACCGCCATCCTCGATGAGCACTGGCCGCCCCATCAACATCAGCCGGGCCAAATACCAGTGAACCCACCTCGGTGTCGCCGCTGCCGCGCGGTCCGGTGCCGTCCTGCCACGGCGCCCGGAGCTGTCGGTGTGAGGTCAGTCGCGGGCCGGGCGGCGCCGACAACAGGCAGCGCTGCCACGTGCCGGGGCCGGCGGACGCGCCGACGGGCGGCGGCGCCGTCCGCAGGGAGGCCGGCGCCGCCGGCGCGCCGGCACAGCCCGGCAGCAGACGCACCGCCGCCCGGCAAGCGCGCCTGGCCACGTGACTTGGACGCGGAACCAATCGTCGCAACACGTGTTCACGGTTCGCATCAGTGGGACATGCGACCTCTGAAGCGCCACGTGATCTGGGGCATGTAACACTGGATGGGACAGAGGAGCTAGGCAGCACTGAACCGGATCACCGTGACCTGTAACCTGAGGCTGTACTAGCGGAGCGTGCAGGACGACTCCTCGAGGCATGCTGGCCGTTCACAAGATCTCCTGAGATATGACGAATATTTCTGAGGTCGATTTTCCGACACCTAAATTTGTTTATTGAGCCATAGGCTGGGGGAGCAAAGGAGATCCTGCGCAGGTTTAGTTGGCGTGATTCTTGTTGAGAACATCGGAACAATGCACCAGACTGAACGATTGCTCTGATGTGGGCTGGAGGACGGGCGCGAGTGTATGGTTCCGAATCTCGCCTCATTAGCCTGCTGCCGATATATGAAGTCTTTGGTCACCAGGCTTGCGAAGGCATGTCTGACCTTGACTGTCACGTGCATACTTCAGGAGTGGGTCGGTAGGGCACGAGACCTCGGACCAAGGCTGGTAGGATTGGAACGAGCCAGCGCATAACGGTCCGGTCCAAAATGTGGGTGACAGCGCCAATTTGGCAGGGGCGATCTGCGGGAAATCACGTGGTCATGTGATCAGGGTCCACTTGGGATCACGTGATCACGCGTGGTGGCACAGCATGTCCGAAGAGATACTGCTTTATATCACAAACTTGATATGGATAGGCGAGTTTTCCGATTGACGGATGCTAATCCCTCGCAGCTACCATCTAACAGTGGTGACACACGCTGTGGTGGCTGATGTGGTCGTGTCGGTGACGTGACTGCGTCACTATTGCGTGACACTGTTGCGTGTTGCGCGTCACTGTTGCATGACTGCGCCACCAGGCGTGACAGGCGGGCCGCAACCACTGCGATAAGTGCCAACGCAGCGACTGACCCTGTCACACACACTCCCCGTCAGCTGTGACAGCCGGAACGTCATCGCTGCCAATCGTAACGACCTGTGCGTCCCCATTGCCGATTGTGACGGCTGGAATGTTGCCACCGCCGGCGGTTGCAGCCTGGAGCTGGACTATACATAGCGTGCTGTATATATATATATATATATATATATATATATATATATATATATGCATATGTTAGCGAGCAAACTGGCCGTCGCTGCCGGCGCGGCGGCGGCGGCTCCGCGAGGGTGTGAGCGGCCCCTCTGCGGATTGGTTCCCACCATCTGGAGCCCATAAACCCATGTGGGTTCATGGGGACACGCGGGCGGGGACGCACGGTCCCAGCCGGCCCATTCACGTTCAGGCTCCGACGGCGCGGCTCGACGCGAGCCCAGTCCACGTTCAGGCTCCGACGGCGCGGCTAGACGCGAGCCCAGTCCACGCTCAGACTCCGCCGGCGCGGCTCGACGCGAGCCGCGACAGCGTTTACGACGACGACGACGACTTCGGAGTGTGCGACGCCGCCCTTCCAACCCCTCTCTCACCTTTGCCTTGCAACTCTTTGGCCAGTAGAGACTCTTTCCTTTCAACGTCTCAAGTCGATGGTCCCCCGGAATACTAGCGAATTTTTTCGGACGAACATTCTGGTCCTCCGGGCCGGATGTAAGTGAACTTTTTCGCACGAACAATATATATATATATATATATATATATATATATATATATATATATATGTATATACAAATGTCGTTTTGCACAGAATGCCCTATATAGGACGACATTGACAGCCTTTTCATCCCGATTTACCTTTACCTATAGATTACAACCAAAAACGTTGCCGCATTCACCATTATCACCGTAACTTCAGTAAAACACCTGTCCATCTTTTTAAACTTTCCGCGCTTCTTTGTTGATTTCATAGGCATGACTTTGAAAAGGGTGTTACACATGACAGTACATTTTCATCAACCCATCTCCAATTGCTGGCTTACATAAATATTTTCAATAAGTTTTAGGTTAACAATGCAAGGCACGCGCGCTATGCAAGTGAATGATGCACCATACAAACGCGACGCACTAAAACCCCAGAATGATGACTTTGCAGCGCTGCCAGAGCCCTCATGCAGATATCACTCACACACTGCGTGTAGCATGACCACAACCAATACACAGCACGCCAGATGGAGCTCCTGACCACGCCCGTTATGTCCGTTTAGGTACTGTCGTCAGATTTCTACCGTTCAGCAGGGGTGGTAAAACCTGCGAACTTGGTGGATAAGGTCGGCGACAAAAAATGCATATATTCACGCGAAACTTGGCACCAAAAATGTTTTTGGGCAGCAAATTGTTTTTAACAGTGGACTCTCAGTGTTCCGAACTAGGCTGTAAAACACTGAAAAATCTAAATACAGGGATTCATCTGGCCGCAAACGGCATGTTTCAATCGTTGCGATGCGGCTGATATAACATGGGCAGTGACTTTCTACGCACTGCAGTTTTGCAAGCGGCATTCGCATTGCACTGTCAGGAGTACCATCCTGGGGTTTAACTTTTGACCTCGCTTACTTCGTTGGAGGTGCCACGACTCAGCATCCTGTCCTCAGCGACGACAGGCGTTAACAGTTCAGGGTAAGGAGGCGACATGATTCGATCAAGCAAGAAGCTGACCTGTGATTATCCAAACCGCCTTTTCTAAACACCGCAAAGGCTGTTGACTTATTGAAACAGTCACAGGCGACCAGCCTTCTTCCCTTTGAAAAGGACCGTAGGTTTGATGTTGCAATCTCATGGCATTCCACATGAAGGGGAATAATAGGTCATAATAGTGATCCGTGGTCCTTTGTGTGACCTACAGCCAGCCCCTCGGGCCCTTACGCCCTTCAATCAGGTTCTTGATTGTCGGTTTGGCGAGCCCCGGGACCATCCTCGGGCCTTACTAAGCCCTGCCCTTGGTCGACTCGGGACCTTTTGCCAACACGGGACCCTCTGGTAGGCACTGTAGGGCCCCTGATAGATGCAGGGGCCCCAACTTAGTTGCTGTTCGTTCCGAAAGTGGGCCCTCATACCCATACTAACACGGCGCCGACTGTGTGGCACTGGTGGTGCCAGACTCAGGTACCAGTGCCAGTGCCAGTGCCAGTGTCAGTGTCATTGCCAGTGCCAGTGCCAGTGCCAGACTCAGTGCCAGACCCTTATCGACTCAGGGGTCCCCGAACGGCGCAAAGGATCCGCTGACCGGCATCTGAGGGCCCGTCCCGCAGGTCGAGAACCTGGAGACTCCGTCTAGCCCTTCGTGACCTTATGCCCTTCGATCGAGTCCTTTATCTTCGGCCCGGTGGGCCCTCCTGAACGTTCAGAAGTCAGAACCTAAGGGGCGGGGGGCGGGGGCTGTGCCCCTTGTACCCCGTCCCCTTCTGCATACAACACTGGCGCTACATTTAGTTCAATTTATACATGACGTGATATTCGACACACAGAAATGATAGAAAATGCAGAGCTTTCAAACATCAACGTTCCGCTCTCTCCTAAATGCAAGCCGCTAACCGGGAGCCAGGAGGATGCGTATAGAAACGTCCAGAGTTCATAAAGTCCAGCGGTCAAAAGGTCCAGAATTGCAGCATCCAGCCTTCACAAGGTCCAGACAACGTCCAAAACCCCTGGACAAAGGAGAACCATGAAGTTCAGCGTTCATGAAATCCAGCGTTCATTAATTCCAGCGTGCATGAGATCCACGGGTTGGGATGCTGTCCCCCTTCCTCGCAACCTTTTACCTGATGGTTCGGATATTGCCCGATAGAGGGCTACCGGAGCCGATTTCGCCCGCCTCAGCCAACGAGTGACGTCATGTGATACAGTGCCGCCCAGTTAAGCCACTGCACATGGATATGGACGTCGTTTTGTTTGAGCACACAGCGCAGCACTGCGAAGTGCGTGTTGACGCGGCACGCCCTTGGCAGAAGGCACATTAAAGAATTCAAAATTTTGATCCCTGGCTCGTGGCATCGAACATAGCTGGTTCCTCGGCAGTATCTGCACGGTAATCGTGGACAGCACTTGTCGGGGTGCCTGCTGTTTGGTACTGGGGCTATGGATAAGATTATCCGCGGTATTTGGTTCCGTTTTGTACCGTATGTGTTGGTGATGATTCGCAACTCATTTTTTGAAGGAATCGATGACTGATGTAAAAGGCTGACTGATTTGATGTTTGCTCCAGGCAGGCGCGCATACAGACTTCCAGCTCCTGGAACGCTAACTTACGTTGTCGGTGTGTTTATTTGGTTGCTCCCTTCCCTTCCCCCATTTGATTTACACGCTTCTGCAGAGCTCCTTCCCAGTCTTACGTGTCTAATGTCAAGGGGGTAACTGTCTCATCAGCTGAATCTGGAAATCACTCCCCTAGTTAGACACGCCCAATAGCCCAGTCTACAAACACCCATTTTCTTCAATCAGGCACGTTAAACGGGAGCGTCGCTCCACAAGATAAGTTGGTTGGCTGAGCAATAAGGAAGTGCCCTGCGGCGGTAGACCGAGCGTACAGCAGTTTCCTGAAAATGTTTATTACGCTATTTCAAACGACCATGGCTGCACCCTATCTCCATATTCTTGGCCACCACTGCCATGAAATTAATTCACGTGTTGGTCGCATAGGTGTCCTTGAACAGCAAAATGAGGAAATGCTAAATAATTTCGTGATCTCATGTTTCAGTGCAATTAACTTTAAACAGGCCCCGAAGCAGATACTTCTGAGGCGAGCATGGGTTCTGAATCACCTACTCTGTGCGTCAAAGAAGGGTGCGTCCAATGCATGAGTGTGCAGTAGCGGCCGTACAGCGCAGGCAAACTTTCTGGAGTGAAGCAGCTCACATCAATGCATACGTTTATGCGCAAACACCTTTTCACTTAAATGTTTTTAGGTTTATGCGTAAAACCATTCACGCATATACGTTTCTGCATTTATGCATGAATGTTAAACCTTGTGGACAAGCGTCGACCCGCGCGCGATTGTCCTGTCACTGACACGAACAGAGAACGCGCACGCCATATCACGGACGTCCCGCGCGCAGGCGACGCCCGTGACATCCATTAGTTTAAGTGAAATTCGCGACGACATACCAAATTACATCGGGACATGCGTAACACCATGAAACGGGGAATTAAATCATCTATCGTTATCCGCCCTGGCAATGAAAGTGATATGATATTTTAACAACCTGGTGCTGCACCATTTGAATGTTCTGCGCGGGCGCCGCGCGCGACAATTGAGCTTGCACTTGGCAACGCTCTAGGCATTACTCTGAATAAATTATTTTGGCGGCGACATGTTCAAAGCTTCACAACTATTTTTAATACCGTCATGTAAAAAATTACATTCTGCACTAAAATCTGGACCAGCACGTGATAATTTATGACTCCATGGCGCATGGCGTACGCGCAAACGCCAAATTTCATTCCTGACACCGCGGTAAACACACTAGTTCAATATACCGCCACCAGGGTCGGCCGCGGCGCCACTAGTAGTCATATCCGTTCGTGAAACGTGATGCACCGCCGAATAGACTGTCGGCGGCAGCCAGCGGCGTACCGGAGCCCGCCAGACCGCTCAGCTGCGGCGGCGCCAGCGACGGCACGGCAGGTGGAACGACCGCTCCGCCTCGGCCGATGTTAGCTGTGATCGGCCGGCGGTCACGGGTCAGCTGTGACAGGTCAGCCGTCACCTCTGGTGGCGGCTCCCCGCACACATCTTTGCCAGGACCGCAGCGCCTGCGTCTGCGTGTGTGCTGCCAGCGGTGACGGCGTTGACGGCTTCATGGGCTTTGGACGGTAGACCTGTAGCCAACCGCACCACCATTTTGTGCTGCACAGGGGCCGGAAAAGGCGGCAATGTCAATGGCACGGGGTGGCATGCGACCGCTTTCTGCACAACACTGTATGCCAGCAACATTAAAGTCATGCATGACGCCATTTAAACGTCACGCCCAGTCTACGTAATGCGTCCGATGCAAGTTTCGAACACTACCAGGTCTTGGGTAAATCGGAGTATTGAAGGAAGTCGACCAAGTACATGTTATGACGGAAATAAGACTGGGAATTAATAACTAGAATACTCATCAGCGAGTATGTGAGAGCAACAGCGTTAAAAGGGTTCTAAGCGGGGTCGGACACGGCCACCACACAGTCACAGGCTGCGATCACCGTGGAAGCTGACCAGTGGGCCTACCGTTTAACGGGGCACGGCCCACCATCAGGAAGCCACCGGCTGACCACCTTTACCGACGCCGGACTGCAACAGCACGACGCTGTCACCACCGCGCGGCTGCAACAGGACACGCGGCGGTTCGCCGTCGGGCACCGCCCTTCGCACACGCGTGACACATGCACACACACACATACACACGCACATACACACAAAAACACACACACACACACGCACGCACGCGCGCACACGCACACACACGCACGCACGCATGCTCACAAATGGAGAAAAAAGCGCCTTTTGCATGAAAGCACAGTAGCATCCTATTTTGGATGTGTGTGGTTACATGGGTCCCGCACACCGCAAAACGCGAAAGTTTATGCAACATGGCATGATCATTGCTACCGTTGCGGAAATTATCGAACTGTGACGCTTACTCATCCACAGATTTTCGACACGAAAGACTGAAGCGGCATGTATGGATTGCGATAAGTGTCGTGCACTTGACTCACCGCCTAAAAGTACACTGCCACCGGGGGCGCATCGAAAGGACCCCGGCAGAAGAGGCAAACAGCCATCCCGTGTCCGTCTTCATACATTCGGAGCATGCAAGTGAGGCACCCCATCGCATGCCCACAGGGATGGACGACGCACCTTCTGGCGCCGTTACCCCACTCTACCAAGCAAATCTGACACCTCTGTGAAGAAAATGTGCTTTGCCTCAATGCATGCGCAATGAGTTGGCGCACATCACGGGTCGATAAGTCACTCCATGTAATATTCCCGGGCCACTTGAAAATGGCATACGCTGTTGGTTACGGAAATACTTTAAAAGGCTGACTGGCTGGTCATAGATGTAGAACGGTCATCCTCCTGCTTCGTTGAATATTTCATTTCGACTTTTCCAAACCTCGCGGAAAGGAAAGAAACTGACAGCGGGGATATAACTAATGAATCATCAACAATAAAATATTCCGGGTCACTAGAAAGCTCTTAAATATCACTCTCGTTACGAAGAATACACCCGTTTGTGTTACGTACTCAATGTGATTGGCTACCGTTTCACCCGCTAGCCATCTTCAACCTTGTAAAAAATAAAGTACGGGACCACGAAGTGCCAAAATGTATGCATTGTGGAAAAGCTGGTCGCAGCCAGCTGCTGGACCTGGCCGTCAAAGGGCGTCCATAAATTGCATTACGCCTAGCGTGAATATTGTGATTCTGGTGATAGTCACTCAGATTTACGCCTGCCAAACCGTATCAGTGGTGGAGGGGAGTTTTGGGCAGCACATCACGCCCATGCGTGGCCCATCACCATCATATGTTTTTAAATTTTTCCGAACCTTACGATTCCCTTATAATTTTGTGAATTGGTCTTGCGACAAATAACGCGTCCACTTCTTTTGCAACTGTTGTCGAACTATGGGCAAACGGATGCCATCTTTTTGACCCTACGCTTAACGTGGGGTAACCAGAGGCGGTTTCTGCAGTTCACAGCCCTGCCCTTCTTAAGCCTTAAACACGGCTTGTTGCTGAGCTACACGCTCGCGACGATGTGCAAACTATTTCGAAGCCATCATTTCAAGGTCGCCCAGGCATCCATGACGTCCAAATAGCGTCATTCAAATCCTGCTATTCAATTGACCACTCAGTGATCAAGTCCAAGAAAAGTTGAACTGTTAAGTTATTCATATCTGGCGTTCGTGCGCGCGATTTCCGGATAAAACGACCGTCAATTGGACCTCACTCAATATTGTGCCAGATACGATGACGTCACCGAACAACGGCGCATCGAGAAGCATATTTATCAAACGAAGAATTTGTGCTGGCTGGGGCAACCTTTCCCACGTAAGAGTATGCCAATAGTTGTAAATTAGCTTGCTTCATGATATCTGATACTTGCTTCAATATTTTTACCCGTGCAACATTCCCTTTCAGTGATCATTTGTACGCCAATAATACAAAAAAGCACATTTCTAAATCGGTTCTCGAACACAAAACACATTCCATAAGTTCAGTCGGTCTAAACCATATCATACCCCGACTACGGCCTCCATTGCCTCGTCTTGTGCGGGAACAGGAGGGTCAGGAGGACCGGAAGCCGGGACAGGATGGCGCAGAGCATTCGGACGTTCCCCTGCGTCGTCGTTTTCCCCCTGAATGGTTGAATTTCAACACATAGCTGCAGCGCATACCAGTGTATGTACAGCCACCACATTAGTTCAACTAACGCCCTCCTCCCCCTCCCCAGAGGATGAATTGGGACAGATTGTCGTATTTAGATTCAACTAATTAGTAGTAATATGCTTTTTTCAAGATCGGTCACACTAGGACACAGAAAGTTCCATTTCAACGCTGTTTATGATCGCATTTCAGGATGGTCACCAAACCTCAGTAATCACGGGCAAGGGCGGTGCTCTCTGACATTGCTATCTAGTACCTGTGACACGCTTGTTTTGTAGCTACAAAGTTGTCCCAACAGGTTATGAAGAAAACCAAACGTTATGATAAAAAACCAACAAACCACGAATAATTGACACTTCTTACCTCTTCCGGGCATTCCTTGGGGTTCAAGGCAGCAGCTTGGTACCAGAAGGCGTGCTTCACAGCCTCCAAGTATGTATCCAGGGACCACTGCCCGCCCCCCAGCTCCCCCGCGAGCGCAGCCAGCCTGGCTTGGATGTGCTGCTGATGATGTCGCATTCTGCCTCGCCGGAGAACGTCCAGTTCAGCAGCGCGGGCGTCTCGGTTAGCAGCGTCGATGGCCTGTAAGCAACGCTGCGGTCAGCGCATTGTTGCACTAGGCATCATGCATTGCGCACTTTTACGCATTATCACCTGATGGGTCAAAAAAGACGGCGCGTTCGAGTCCCTCACGCCACGATCGCGAAGAGAATGTTTGGCGTTGCTATTTGAGCTGCAGAAGCGGAAATCAGGCCACTGTCTATGCTGTCTACGATATGTGCATTTGGCGATATCTCAGCGCGTGTGTTGTTGTGTTGTGTAATGTGATTTGACTTTGCTTTTTCCACGTGACGTTCAGAGGGCGCAAACTTTTTAGCGATCAGTTCTGCTCACCGCGTGCCCGCTCGCCCCTTCGCGGCGCCTGGGAATCCCCGTCGCGTGCGTGACCTGGCGAACGCAGCATGCTGATGGGGATACAGCGAGCACTGTCAAGGCTTAGTGTACGTGGTGGCGATGGACGATCCGGTGTGTAGCCGACAAATTATGTGTAGCTCATATGTCGAGGGGGCGACGACTGGCCGTGCAGGAAACCGTGCCAATTACCGTGGCCACTCTGGACGCAGGCGTCATTGTAGTTGAGGTAGTGTACATTCCCGACGAGGGGTAAGAAAATGGCGAGGTTGTTATTACGGATGTGAACAATATAGCCGGTAAAGTTATAGCGCTTTTTCAGAGGTCCATGACAAACGACGGACGATACGGCCGATCGTGACGATCGTGGCGATCCGCAGTCGTCATAAAACAGATGGCACACGGACAGAGGTGTGCAAGCGGGTGTATTCTTCGTAACGAGACTCATATTTAAGAGCTTTCTAGTGACCTGAAATATATTATTGTTGATGGTTCATTAGTTATGTTCCCCTTGTGAGTTTCTTTGCTTTCCGCGAGGTTTGTAAAAGTCGAAATGAAATATTCGCGTGATCACGTGATCCCAAGAGGACCCTGGCCACGTGACCACGTGATTTTCCACAGATCGCCCCAGCCAAATTGGCGCTGTCACCCACATTTTGGACCGAACCGTCATGCGCTGGCTCGTTCCGATCCTACCAGCCTTGGCCTGCGGTCTCGTGTCCTACCGACCCACTCCTGAAGTATGTGCGCGACAGTCAAGGTCAGACATGCCTTCGCAAGCCTGGTGGCCAAAGACTTCATATATCAGTAGCAGGTTAATGAAACGAGATTCGGAACCATGCATTCGTGACCGTCCTCCAGCCCACATCAGAGCAATCGTTCAGTCTGATCCAGAGATCATTGTTTCGATGATCTCAACGAGAATCACTCCAACTAAACCTGCGCAGAATTCCCTCCGCTCCCCCAGCCTATGGCTCCATAAACAAATCTGGATGTCGGAACGCGCGCGCGCGCGCGACACACACACACACACACAAACAGGATGTACATTCGGCTGTGTTAATATTTGGCCTCACTGTCTCCATGGCAACGGAGGCCTCGCCGGTACTCCTAGGAAGTCAAGATGAGAAACGTTAAGTCCAAATTTAGCTCGGAAATCAATAAAGCTCTCAAGGGTTCCACGTTCTCCGAGCAAATCATTCAAATATCGAATCCCACGTGCATGCCACCCACGAGCTCCCGTGTTTGCGACCTCACCGTGATGTGTTCCAGACTGCACATGCGTCATGTCATCATTATTAATTTCGTAAGCCTCATTAAAGGCTGCTATAGCCAGTACGACTTCCCTCCAGAAAGGATTACTCATTGTGCTGACAAGGTTACGTCATGATTTTGCGTTCATTTGCGCAATGAGAATAAGGTGTCGAAGTGTTGAGGGATAAAACAAAAAACTGGGAGATCAAGAGGGATGGAAGAGTAACGAAGACCCGGAAGACCCGTCCATTTATGCGCTGAAGGCATATGTCCCCTGCTCTAAGCAATCGTTAAAGCAGAAATGTGGGCTTCCAAGTCGATCGCTGCCATTCCTCGCTTGATTTGTGGTTCAACCATCTTTTAAATCTCTCATTTTTGTGTTCCAGATACGGCGAAATATTAGTTTTACCCCTTGAAGATGGGCACATGAAGCAAAGGAATCTCCTTAGCCTGTTTCTCGCGACTCCTGATTCGGCTGGACAAAGCCTCAAATTTTGTTTCCAGTTTGCTCTGAATTCATATATATTTCTTTAGATGCTTCTGAAAATGTTCGTCGAGGTGTCCGATGGTCCCCCTCATGTAGCTCTTTAACCCCCTGTTTATCTGGGCTGGAAACCTCGGAGACTCTTTCTTATGGTCCTCGGCGCCCCGTTTGCTTACCAGCACAAAGTCCCAGCAGAGTTACCAGTCAGCCTTAGAGCGGTCAAGATATTTCCGGCTTTCGTCTCGGTCGTCTGAATGCTTGCCTCCATCACAGTTCGGACGAGGTCTGTCGCTAAAGTTTTCTTCTATCAGATTGGCCGCTCTCTTCCTGGCTCGCTTGAGCCCTTTCTACGACACGCCATGGTCAATGGAAACGCCTGAATAAGCCACTTGATTTCCTTGCTGAGGCGGTTGCAGGCACTACCAGCACTAAGCTTGTGGTGCCTGCATTAGTTATGTGCATTAGGTCCACAAGGAAGTGCCTGCAAGGCCCTAACAGAGTGTTCTAGAGTCACCCGCCACTCGCGGTCGCCCACTGCGCGCGTCAGGTCTCGTACCGCTCCTCTCCGGGGAACGTGGGGAGGACGGTAACGTGACCTGTCCCGTTGACCGCCACCGCTGGGATGACCGGCAGTATCTTAAGAACACCTGGTTCTTGACAAACAGTGCGTAGAGTAATGACCACCAACACAAGCTTTAACCAACCGAAAGGAACGTGGTCGGTTGAACATTAATCGGGTTCCTCCTCACACTCATAATCATCATCATCGGCATCACTCAAGCTGGCACCAACATTTGGCCGGGGCCCCAAGCTGACGAAAGGGACCTTGAGCTGACAAACGGGAACCAACCGTTCTCGCAGAACCACGCGTCTCTTCGCTCTGCTCTTTATGCTGAAGGCAGTAATGAAGCATCCTTGCCCCGGGAATACTGGAATCAACACGCGTGACTGCCAGCCGGGTCCCCAAGTCACCTGATCCAAAAGCATCGGCTCACAAAGGACGGTTCGTTTGTGCTAGTAATCAGTACTGGTGCTGACTGCCGGTCGAGTTCCAGTGTGTGAGCACCGGGACAGGTCACGTTCCCGTCCCCTCCGCACTCCCTGGCGCGCTAATACGGCACCTGCCGCCCGCAGTGGGCGACCGCGGGGGGACAGCTGGCGCAGAGATACACTTAACATATCCTATTAGATTGGTGTGCCGAGACTTGCGATGGATTGTAAGAAACTTAATTATTAGGTTTCATTATAAAAGGTAATTTTTAAGAGGCTGAGGGTTTGATTTAATTTCTGTGTTTAGCTCGATCTACTCTTCTGGTGAAGCAAGCACTGGACGACCACCTGTTTTTGGGACTTGAGTACTGCTCTCAGTTTTGTGGATTAGATCTCGGTCTAAGGTCACGATCATTCAGGCATCAGATGTCCCGCAGAGACGGTGACTTTACGTTGTGAAGTTTTTCAACTCTTAAATAGCTAATTCGCTTTAGAGGACAACTTTTGGTGAGGTTTCTGCGCGACACTGGTCAAAAACCGGGATGGGGCGGACGTTGCAATGATTTGAGGCATCTCGATGTGGTATGAGGTGGATCATCTTTGCTGTCCAACGTTAGTGGGAATGCTTACCTTCGAGAGGTGTATATTAAAGACAAACACGATCGAACAAGACCCTCCGAACGCAATTATACCATAAGGTTGTATGTAGAAATGCTGAAATCTGTACGGCACGGTCGCATCATGCTGCATTTGGTAGCGCATTAGCCAATCACCAAATTGTGCTGCAGACCGATGACGTCATTCCTGACCATTGAACCGGTGTAAAAGGCCCAGACTGGGATAAGCCAATGAACGAATTGCATCCTGGATCAAGAACTGGGGCGTTTTAGTTCTTCGCGTGGTTATAATTGTACCTATCTATCTGCGGGTTACATCTGGCTAGCTCAGTTCAAAACTCCGTACAAAGGAAGCACACGGAATCAGGTCACCTAAATACAGCTAACAACACTTAGCCGACGCTGCATACAGCTGGTAACAGAAAGTCGACGTTGAATACAGGTAGTAGCAGCTTGCTGACGCCGGTGCGGGTGTGTACTGAGGTATGCACATGTGTCTCCACTGGCCGGAAAGACCATTACGCTTTAAGAGTGCCAGTTCAAGAACCTGTTACTCAGCAACAAGTCACTTTTTGGTCGATTTCTTTGAAAAGTGCCCTTTGCTCAGGCGAAGAAGAGTGTGAACATTGTTTCTCCAGGAACCAAGAAGGTGGCTTAAAAGAACAGAGTACGAATGCTTTCGCTCAATGTGGTTGCCGTATGGCTGGCGTTTTTCTGCTGTCAAGAGCTGGCATTAAATGTGCATGTGTGTCATCGAATGATATGACTCAAAACGTCACAAGTTTGACTTGTCACTACCTAATCCGCTGCCAGCTGCCTTCGGGTTATTGAAATGTCGATACCTCTTTGCATATGGCAGTAAGTACATATGACCACTTAGCTTCGGCCGACCACCAGGGACTGCTGGTGCGCAGTGTGCTGACTGCGGAGGAACTTTTGAATAAATGACACGTGAGCGGGACCTGGGAGCCAGTCAGCACCTTGTGGGAGTTCTTTGAGTTTCCACACAGTGATAGTGTGGTGCTGACCATGGCACCACGCCAGGCTTCTTACGTCCTGGATCCCCGCTTCATCGCCGTCTTGTTTTACTGTGAAGAAGCCTTAGATATGAGCCAACTGGCCGCCTCCCGCGGCCGGTCGGAGCGTACGAGCACAACAGAGCTAACCGGGGCTCGACAACTGGGGGGGACCAACAACGGGCTCGACAACTGGGGGGGGGACCAACAACGGGCCTCGACAACTGGGGGGACCAACAACGGGGCTCGACAACTGGGGGGACCAACAACGGGGCTCGACAGCTGGGGGACCAACAACGGGGCTCGACATTGAGCTAAGCGGGCTGTGATCAGCGACACACCCTGCACTGCTGCGCTGTACCCTGACGCTGAGTGGCTCGCTGTAGAGCTGGTGGCTGCGAGTGTGAGACTGCATTTAGTCTCTTCAGTGGTGCGGATGATTGGCTGGTGCGCAGATGCACACGACCCATTAGCTGCGGCTGGATTACAGGGAAGGTCGGTGCTCATTACTCAGCTTTTTCTGAGAAGACCCTCTCACACGGGTGCGTAGGATGGCAGAGTTTCAAAAGTTAAGGCAAGTTATCTACGTAAAAACAAGCTCATAAGACCGGGTCACCTACGTGGAGCTCAAGGCGTCTAGACCCCTTTGCTGGTTGTTTTTATCACTCATCATTTGGAAGGATCTGTGTCTCAACAACTAAGATAGATAGAAATGCGCCAATTGCAGTGACAGATTATCTAAGCGCTGGCAAACGTTTGATTTGGTGCGAGTTTTCCAATTTGGGAAAAATAAAGGTGCAAATCTCATTAAGTCTTACCCCAAGTTTGCACATGTTAAATTATGTTTTTTTAAACTCATGCCAATAAATTTTGAAACAATTTCGAAGATCTGTTTGCTGCGTTGTATGCCACCAGCTGTAGCAGATGTCCGTAAAGGGCAGCCGCTCGCTCGGCTGAGGTAGAGTCACATTCCCGCCAAATCTCGGAATAACAAGTTATCAATCCTCAGTGCGTTTCCAAGAAACTGCCAGCTTGGATACCCCATACATGATTGAGCTGAGCTGTCGGGAAAGGTGCCTTACACCGCAAACTTAATGTACAGCGGCAAGGTTTTTGTCCTGAGAAGGCGGCGCGCTTCATCTCATAAGAGACGCTAGATCAGTGGGCTACGTCGTTTTACGATGCGATGTCCTTAAGCCTCCTAGAAGTCCTGTCCTAGCAAGTCCTGCGAGCGCGCGCTCCTGTGAATACAGCAGGTAGGTCTTCTGAAGCTGTTTCCACATTTGAAGCTATCGAGGTAGGCATCAGATATGATAGGAAAAACTTACTTGTAAGTATTGGTAGGCTTTCAAGGTTCAAAAACGACGCTAAGTAGCAAAACTTCAAAGTTGCGCAAATTGTTGCAGAAAACTTCAAAGTTGCAGTACAAATGCGCCCCATTACATCACTGGTTGATGTCATCGTGGACTAGTCTTGTGACGACAGCAATACCTGGCAACATCTGGAAGCCAGATCTCAAGAATATCTCCAAACACACGGAAGCTGACGTCAGCCGACCATTCTCGTCACAGGGCTGTGTCGGACGGCGGATTGGTGGGTAGTTTGTTTGTGGATTTGTGTAAGTGGAAATGCGGTGTCATGCGAGAATTAATAAAATTGTAACGTTGCTATGAATTGATTGACAACGCATTGCTATCGCTATGGTAAAGATAGTGAGAGTGGGCTATGATTTTTTTTTTTGCTAGGACAACTTATGCAATTAATAATTAAACCTGATATAACCATTGTGGTGCAACGACGCTCTTGCTGTTGATAGTCCCATGACATTGCGAAATCAGTTGTTACCAGTCATTCATAAATTATAAGCTCCCGTCTCACAGGCTTGACATACAATAGTCAACCAATGTGGTACATTGTGTGATGGCATCGGTCAAAAGCTTCACTGTGCTATTACCTCAGTCCTCTACTGTGGCATGACATCATGAACAACGATGCGGTTCTTGTACTGCAATCCACGCTGCTTTCATAATGAATTTAATCATGAAGAGATGGGTCAAGTGTGCTCCCTTGTATTAAATCCCCATCTGAAATATGACTCACCGAAACACATGATACAACATACAAATCACTTTCAGCAAAGCAACCAATAAGTGACATCACGTGCTCAGCCTGTTTTGGGAATCGACAAAGCGTAGGTGAGAAAAATGCAGACACAAAAATGCAGACACTTCCACAGTCATGCACCATGCTGCAGCCATCAGGCTGCTTTACTAAAAAAAATAACAGGAAAATTCTACATGTGGTGAAATGGCACTACAAACATGCTGGCCTTTCCCAAGCTGAAGACATGACAAATGCTATAGTTATGGTTGGATGGACAAAATGCAAGGAAGTCATGAAGTTGCCAGTGCACACAAGGCTCAGGATAAAAATATTATTAAGTGTTATACGAAGACACCAACGGCAATACTTTTCCACCTTTCTCAGCACCCAGCATCCCACGCAAGCAGCTGTGACTATGACATTGTTGACTCACGAGTAATGCTCGCCTATAATGCTATAGTAGCTATAGTATAATGTATAGTAGCTATAGTAGCTATAGTAGCTCGCCCATAGTAATGCTCTATATTTTCAGAATTCCTTAGGGAATGACAATTTTGCGAAGACATATAATGCGAGCCTTTACTGAGCATGTCCAATAATGAGCTGCAGGCACAAGCCCGTACTGACAAAATGAATTGCTGATGTAATGGCATACAATGGATTAATTACATGCCGCAACACCTCAATAGGTTCAAAATGTTGGCAAGATCATAATAAAGTACCAGCTTGCCTTTGTACACCACTGCAACAAAACTGCTGGTGCTTCCCCTAGATTGCCAGCATGCCTTGGTCTTCGTCAAACACAAACATAAAGGTAAATATAGGTATATGTATATATACATATATCACATTTTAGCGGGAGTCAGTAGACCTTAACAATATCAAAACAAAGTTGTTTACTACATCCTTGATAAGGGGGTGATAATAAAATAGGCGTGACCATCTTTTTCGAAAAAGTGAAAATTTTGAAAATGCAATTTTGTGTTATAAAATAAAAGGGCATGGTCCACTTAGTGTGTGTATGAAGTAGCAAGTGTTTCTGTGGATATTAACAGTTTCCACGGCAATTGCAATATCTACAGCGAGCGCGGCTTGTAGGGTTTTTAAAAAATTTCAACACTATACAAGTGATACAATTTCAAGTTACTCCATCGTATGCGCCGTGCGAATACACGTCTAATGATTTATAATGCCATGAGCTTCCATCACTTGAAACATGCACAATTCTTAAAGCACGCAAACTTCCATGCTTTTGTTTCTGGGACCCGCTATGTTTGAAAGCAGCTTGCACGTGCAAACGATACACCACGATGGAACAAACATTCAGTGCTGTTGTTGTAAACAAGGAAGAAAACACAAATCCCGCCAGAGCCACTTTGTTGCGAAAAAGCTAAAATGTAAAACGGATGTTTTTTTTCGTCTCAAATGAGGGTCAACTCAGCGCGTGTACGAAACGGATGCATGTTCTCTGCCGGCTTACGCCAAGTGGAAGAAGTGGCCAATTTCCAACATAATCCTACGTTGGTTGCAACTAAATCAAAACCTATCAGCATTTGACAGTTAATGTTACACCATAGCATGGGAAGGCAATTATGCGTCAAAACAAGTGTAACGCAACACATTGACATAATTTGAAATGGGCTGTTTTTTGGGTAGTAAAACGTTCCAGACTGCTATCTCTCGAAGCAATTAAAATACAGGGCTCCTTTTATGTGCAAACAATGTAAAACCATGTTACAAGTTGTTAACTACATTCTTGATCACCGGGTGATGAGGAAAAGAAATGGGCGTAACTATTATTTTTTTTAAATGAATATTTTAAACATGCGATTTTTGGTGATTTTTTTATTTCTGTGGATGTTAACAGTTTCTACGGCAATTGCAAAATCTACAGCAAGCGCGGCTTGAGTGTTTCTTTGAAATAACATCAAAGCTATACAAGTGATAGCATTACAAGTTACACCATCGTTTTTGCCCTGCGATTACACGTCTAATGACCTATGATACAATGCAATTCCACCACTTCGGACATGCACCATTCTCGGTGCAGGCAAATTCTATGGTTTTGTTTCTGAAACCCGCTCTGTTTGAAAGCAGATTGCACGCGTAAACGATACACGATGATGGAATAAAGACTCAGTGCCGTTGTTGTCAACGTGGAAGTGCACAGAAATCTCGCCAACGCCACCTTGCTGCAAAAAAGTCCAAATTCAGGATAGAATGTTTTTTCGTCTCAAATGAGGGCCAATAATACATTCGTCGCGTATGTTCAACCAACGGATGTATGTTCAACGGATGTATGTTCAACGGATGGATGTTCTGTCGCCGTTTGCGCGTTTTGCACAAAATGGCCATTTTTCAACATCACTCCACGCTGGTTGCACCTAACGCAAAACCTATTGGCATTGGTCAGTTTATATTACACCACAGCATGGGAAGGCAATTCTGCGTTAAAACAGGTACTACGCAACACATTGGCAGAATAAACACGTCAGTTTTCGGGTAGTAAAACGTGGCAAGCTCATATCTCTCAAACCAATGAAAAGAGAACCCTCCGTTTACATCCAAACGATCCAAACGATGTTACAAGTTGTTGACCACATTCATGATGGTCGGCTGATGAGAAAAAACTTGGGCGTGACCTTTTTTTTGAAAAGTGAAATTTTCGAAAATGCCATTTGCCATCATAATGCCATCATAAAATGACAGTGCATGGTCCATGTAGTGTGTGTATGAAGCGGCAAGTGTTTCTGTGCATGTAAGCAGTTTCTGTGGCAATTGTAAAATCTACAGGAAGCGCGGCTTAAGTTATACAAGTGATAAAATTTCAAGTTAAACCATCGTATTTGCCATGCCATTACGCGTCTAATGAATTATTATACAATGAGTTTCCCATGCCTGGTACATGCACCATTCTTGATGCGTTCAAAGTTCCATGCTTTTGTTTCCGAAACACGCTCCGTTGGAAAGAGGATTGCACGTGCAAACCATGCAAAGGGATGAAACAAACATTCAGTGCCGTTGCTGTCAACATGGAAGAGAACACAAATCGCACAAGAGCCACTTTGCTGTGAAAAAGTTGAAATTCAGAAACGGATGCTATTTCGTCTCAAATGAGGGTAAATAGTAACTTTGTCGCGTGGACGAAACAGATGCATGTTCTGTTCCCGGTTGACTCGTGTTCCACGAAATGGCTATTTTTCAACATACAACATAATTTCAACATAATATTTTTCAACATAAGTTGGTTGCAGCTAACTGAAGACCTGTCGGCATTGGACAGTTTATGTCACCCCACAGCATGGAATAAAAAGTGGCAAGCTCATATATCTCGAGCAAAAACCAAATAGAAATCTCCTTGTGTTTGCAAACGATGTAAAACGATGTTACAAATTGTTGACTACATTCTTCATCGCCGGGTGCTGAGAAAAAAATTGGGGCGTTGTTTCGAAAAAGCAGCATTTTAAAAAATGTCATTTTGTTTTATTACGTGAAAGGGCATGATCCATTTAGTGTGTTTGTGAGGCGGAAAGTGTGTCTCTGCATGTAAACAGCTTCTACAACAATTGCAAAATCTAAACCACGCGCGGCTTGTGAACGTTTTTTTAAACTTCAAAACTATACAAATGATAAAACATCAAACTACGCCATCGCATTTGCTGTGCAATTAAGCGTCTAATGACCTATAATACAATGTGATCCTAATACTAGAGCATGCACCGGTACTGCTACGCGCGAAGTTCCATGTTGTTTACACTCATACCCGCTCCGTATCAAGCAGGTTGCACGTGCAAACGGTACATAAGGATGGAATAAACATTCAGTGCCGTTGTTGTCAACATGGAAGTGAAAACAAATCTGGCCATGGCCACTTCGTTGAAAAAAGCAAAAACCATAAACGGATGTTTTTTCGTCTCAAATGGGGGCCAATAGTGAATTCATCGCGTTACGAAACACATGCATGTTCTGTGCCGCTATACGCGTTTTGGAGGAAATGGCCGTTTTTCAACATCATTCCACGTTGGTTGCACCTAAGTTAAAACCTATCGGCATTGGGCATTTCATGTTACGCTATAGGATAGGAAGGCAATTCTGCGTAAAAAAGTGCAACGAAACACCTTGCCAGAATTTGAAAACGGCCGTTTTTGGCGCATTAAAATGTTCCACGCTTATACCTCTGGCAGCAATGTAAATAGAAGGCTGCTTTTACTTGCAAAGCGTAAAACGATGTTACAAGTGATTCCCTACATTCTTGATCACCGGCTAACGAAAAAACAATTTGGGCGTGACCATTTTGTTGAAAGTGGACGTTTTGAAATTAGGAGTTTTTGCTATGTTATGAAAGGGCGTGGTTCATATAATGAGTGTATGAAGCAGGAAATGTTTCTGTGCATGTAACCAGTTTCTACATCAGCGGAATAGTCCACAGCTGACGCAGCGGTGTTTTTTTAAGATATAACTTTAAAGCAATAGAGGTGATCAAATTTCAAGTTACACCATCGTTTTTGCAATGCGATTGCACGTCTAGAGACCTACAATACATTAAGATTTCACCTTTTCGAACACGCACCGTTCTTGATGTGGGCAAATTTCCGTGGTTTTCTTTTTGAAACCCGCTCTGCTTCAAAGCAGATTTCACGTGCAAACAATACACGATGGTGGAGCAAACGTTTAGGCTGTTGTCAACATGGAAGTGAACACGAATCTCGCCACGGCCATTTTATTGCAAAAAGTTAAAATTTAGAAAGATGATTTTTTATCTTGAATGAGGGGCAATAGTGAATTCGTCGCGGATACGAAACAGATGCATGTTCTGTTCCGATTGACGCGTTTTGCGCGAAATGGCTATATTTCAACATGATTGCACGTTGCTTGCACCTAACTCAAAAGCTGTTGGCATTCGACAGGTCATGTCACCCCATAACATGGGAAGGTACTTCTGCGTGAAAATAGGCGTAGCGTACTACATCAGCAGAATTTGAACACGGCCAGTTTTGGAGTAGTAAAACGTGGCAAGCTGATATCTCTCCAACCAATGAAAATAGGACTCTCCTTGTACATGTATGCGATGCAAAACGTTGTTGCAAGTTGCTGACTACATTCTTGATGACCGGGTGATGAGAAAAAAAATTGTGCGTGACAATTACTTTTGGAAAAAAGAAACCTTCGAAACTACGATATTACGGTGATATTACGGTGATATCACTACTACGGTGATAAATCGAAAGAGCATGGTCCATTTATTTTGTGTATGAAGCGCCAAGTGTTTCTGTGCATGTAAGCAATTTCTGCAGCAATTGTAAAATCTACAGGAGGCGCGGCTTGTGAGTGTTGTTTTTTAAATACGTCTAAGCTTATACAAGTCATAAAATTCAAGTTACACCATGGTATTTGCCATGCCATTACGCGTCTAATGAACTATTATGCATCAGTTTCCAATACTTGGTACATGCACCATTCTTGATGCGCTCAAAGTTCCATGCTTTGTTTCCGAAACACGCTCCGTTGGAAAGAAGATTGCACGTGTAAACGATACAAAAGTATGAAAAAAACATTCTGTGCCGTTGCTGTCAACATGGAAGAGAACACAAATCCCACAAGGGCCACTTTGCTGTGAAAAAGCTAAAATTCGGAAACGGATGCTTTTTCGTCTCAAATGGGGGTCAATAGAAACTTCGTCGCGTGGACGAGGCGGATGCATGTTCTGTTTTGGTTAACGCGTGTTGCACGAAATGGCTATTTTTGAACATAATTCCACGTTGGTTGCAGCTAACTGAAAACCTTTCGGCATTGGAAAGTTTATGTCACCCCATCACATGGGATCGTATTTCCGCGTAAAAACAGGCGTAACGCCTGTTTTAACGCCTATATTGGCAGAATTTGAACACGGCCCGTTTTGGGGTAGATATACTTGGCAATGTCATATCTCTCAAATCAATGAAAATAGAAGGCTGCGTTTACGTGCAAGCGATGTAAAACGATATTACAAGTTGTTGACTACATTCTTGATCACCGAGTGATAAGGAAGAATATTTGAGCCTGGCCGTTTTTTTCGAAAAATAGAGAATATTTTGAACACGCGTTTTTTGTTGATAACATGAAATGGCATGTTACATTTAGTGTGTTTATGAAGCGGCAAGTGTGTCTCTGCATGTTAACAGTTCCTACAACAATTGCAAAATTTACACCAAGCGCGGCTTGTGAAAGTGTTTTTAAAATTCAAAACTATACAAATAATGAAACTTCAAAATTCATAAACGGAAGACTTTTTGTTCTTAAGAGTGAGGGCCAATAGTAAATTTGTCGCGTGTATGAAACGGATGCATGTTTGGTTCCGGTTGACGCCTTTTGCACGAAATGGCTATTTTTCAACATAATTCCACGTTATTTGCACCTAAGTCAAATGCTATCAGCATTCGACAGCCTATGTCGCTCCTTAACATGGGAAGGTAATTCTGCGTTAAAATAGGCGTGGCGCACTACATCGGCAGAATTTAAAAACGGCCGTTTTGGGGAAAGTAAAACGTGTCAAGCACATATCTCTCGAACAAAAGAAAATGGGAAGTTCGTTTTATTTGCAAACGATATAAAACCATGCTACAAGTTGTTAACTTTATTCCTAATCGCCGGGTGATGAGAAAAAAGTTGCAGGTGACAGCTTTTTTTTAGAAAAAGCGATAGTTTTAAACATGCGATTTTGTGCTGCAGAATGAAAGGGCTTGTTCCACTTAGTATGTGTGTGAAGCGGCAAGTGCTTCTGTGCATGTGAACAGTTTCCACAACAGTTCCAAAACCTACAGCAAGCGCGGCCTGTGGATGTTTTTTTAACTTCAAAACTATACAGACGATAAAATTTCAAGTTACATCATCGTATTTGCGTCGGTATTTTTCTGCCTCGGCCTAAACGTTTGCACGAAATGGCCATTTTTTTTTTGCCTAATTCCACGTTGGTTGCACCTTACTGAAAACCTATCAGCATTGAACAGTTTATGTCCCACCATAGCATGGAAAGACAATTCTGCGTCAAAAAGGGTATAACGCAACAAATTGGCGAAAGTTGAAAACGGACGTTTTTTTGGGTGGTAAAAGGTTTCAAGCTCATATCTCTCGAAGCAATAAAAATAAAAGGCTGCTTTTACTTGCAAATGGTGTAAAACGATGCTAAAAGTTCTTGAGTACATTCTTCACCACCGGATGATCAGAAAATTTTGTGGGGTGACAACTTTTTGAAAAATTTAAGTTTAAGAAATGCAATACGGTGTTGTAAAATGAAAGGGCACGGTCCACTCATTGTGTGCATAAAGCGGCAACTGTTTCTGCGCATGTAACCATTCTCTACATAAAATGCTATATCTACACCCAGTGTCGTCTTTGAGTGTTTTTTTCAAATAACTTGAAAATTATTCAAGTGATAAAAATTCAAAATACAAGATCGCTTTGGCCGCGCTGATAACACATACACACGGATGAAACATTCAATGCCGTTGTTGTCAGCATGGAAGTGAACACAAATCTCGGCACGGCCACTTTGTTGCAGAAAAGGAAAAATTAAGAAAAGGATGCTTTCTCGTCTCAGATCAGGGCCAACATTAAATTCAGCGCGTGTATGAAACGGATACATGTTCTGTGCCGGCTTACGCGTTTTGCACGAAATGGCCATTTTTGGACATCATTTCACGTTGGTTGCACCTAACTCAATATCTATTTGCATTGGACGGTTTATATTACACCGTGGAATGGGAAAACATTTCTGCGTCAAAACAGGTATAACGCAACACACTGGCAGAATTTGAACACGGCCGTGTCTTTGGGCGATAAAACGTGAAAAGCTCATACCTCTCGAACCATTGAAAAGAGAACTCTCAAACTAAACGAAATAAAAATATTATTTTATTTGCAAACGATTTAAACGATATTACAAGTCGTTGCCTGTGTTCTTCATCGCCGGGTGATGGAAACAATTTTTTTAAAAATTTTCGAAACAAGTGACATTCTTAAAAATGCGATTTTGCCTTGAAACATGAAAGGCCATGTTCCATGTAGCGTGTTTATGAAGCGGCAAGTGTGTCTCTGCATATAAATAGTTTCTACAGCAATTGCGAAATCTACACCAAACGTGGCTTGTGAAGATTTTTTTTCAAAACTTCAGAACTATACAAATGATAAATTTTCAAGTCACACCGTTGCATTTTCTGTGCGATCACGCGTCTAATGACCTATAATACAATGAGATTACAATACTCTGAACACGCATAATTTTCGATACGCGCAAAATTCACTGCTTTTGTTTCTTAAACCCGCACTGTTTAAAGAAAATTGCACGTCGAAGCGATACACAAGGATGAAGCACACATTCAGTGCCGTTGTTGTCAACATGGAGGTGAACGCATATCTCTCCACGGCCACTTCGTTGCAAAAACAGTCAAAATTCATAAACGGATGTTTTTTCGTCTCAAACGAGGGCCAACAGCAACTTCATCGCGTGTACGAAACGCATGCATATTCTGTGCCGGCTTACGCGTTTTACACGAAATGGCCATTGTTCGGCATAATTCCACGTTGGTAGCACCTAAGTCAAAACCTATTGGCATTGGACAGTTTATGTTACACCACAGGCTGGAAAACCAATTCTGCAGTAAAACAGGTCTAACGCAACACCTTGCGAGAATTTGAAAACTGCCGTTTTTTGGGCAGTGAAAGGTTCCAAAATCATATATCTCACTGCAATGAAAATAAAAGGCCGGTTTTACTTGCAAACGATGTAAAACGATTTTACAAGTGATTCCCTACATTCTTTATCACTGGCTGATAAGAAAACAATTTGGGCGTGACCATGTTTTGAAAAAGTGAACACCTTGAACTTAAGAGTTATGTTATAAAATGAATGGGCATGGTCCATATAGTGTGCGTATGAAGCGGTAAATGTTTCTGTGCATGTAACCATGTACTGTTTGTACAGCAACTGCAAAATCTACAGCAAGCGCGGCTTGTGAGTGCTTTTTTAAAACAACTTTAAAGCTGTACAAATGACAAACTTTCAAGTTACACCATCGTTTTTGCCCTGCGATGACACGTCTAATGACCTATAATACAATGAGATTCCACCACTTCGAAAATGCACCATTCCTGATGCGGGCAAATTTCTATGGATTTGTTTCTGAAACCCGCTTTATTTGAAAGCAGATTCCGCGTGCAAAAGATACACAATGGTGGAACAAACACTGAGCGCCGTTGTTGTCAACATGAAAATAAACACAAATTTCGCCACGGCCACCTTTGTAAACAAGTCAAATTCAGAAACTAATGTTTTTTGTCCTGAATTAGCCTCAATAGCAAGTTCGTGACCTGTACGAAACGGAAGCATGCTCTATGCTGGTTGACGTGTATTGCACGAAATGGCTTTTTGCAACATAACTCCATATTGGTTGAACCTAACTGAAAAGCCATCGGCATTCCGCAGTTCATGTCACCCCACGACATATGAAGGTAATTCTACGTCAAAATAGGTATTACGTTTCACATTGGCAGACTCTGAAAACGGCCATTTTTTGGGTAGTAAAACATTCCAAGCTCTTATATCTCAAACCAATAAAAGGAATCTCCCCTTTTACATGCAAACGATGTAAAGCGATGTTATAGGTTTTTCACTACATTATTGACCGCCAGGTGATGAGAAAAAACTTTGAGCGTAAGTGTTTTTTTGGAAATGTTTAAAAATATTTTAAGATGCGATTTTTGGTGCTAAAATGACAGTGTTTTTAGTGTTTTTCCATTAAGTGTGTGTATGAAGCGGCAAGTGTTTCTGTGCATGTAACCAGTTACTACAGCAAACGCAAAATCTAAAGAAAAAGCGGCTTCTGAGTGTTTTTTAATAAAAGTAACTATAAAATTTTACAAGCGATAACACTTAAAGTTACACCATTGTATTTGTCGCGCAATTACATGTCTAATGACGTATAATACGATGAGATTCTAAAAACTCAAACGCGCACCATTGTTGATGGGCGCAAGTCTCCATGCTTTTGTTTCCCCGCTCCCTTTAAAGCAGATTACACGTGGAAATGACACACAAGGATGAAACAAACATTCAGTGTTGTTGTTGTCAACATGGAAATGACATTAAATCCAACCACAGCCTCATTGTTGCGAAAAGTGTCCAAGTTCAGAAACATTTGTTTTATTTTGTCTAAATCTGGGCTGATCGTAAAATCAGCGTGGGTACGAAACAGATGCATGTTCTGTTTCGGTTTACGAGTTCTGCAGGAAATAGCGATTTGGCAACATAGTTCTACGTTAGTTGCACCTAACTCAAAACCTTTCCGATCTCAGTTTTTGTCACACCATAGCATGGGATGGGAATGCTGCGTCAAAACAGGTGTAACGGAACACATTGGCAGCAGTTGAAAACGGCCGTTTTTTGTAGTAAAACGTGGCAAGATCATATCTCTCAAACCAATGAAAAGACAACTCTTCTTTTACATCCAAACGATGCAAACCGATGCTACAAGTTATTGACTACATACGTGATCACCGGGTGATGAGAAAAAAATCGAGCGTGACCATTTTTTCGAACAGTAAAAATGTTTACGCCATTTTTTGTTATAAAATGAAATGGCACTGTCCATTTAGTGTGTGTAAGAAGCTGCAAGTGTTTCTGCGCAAGTAAACAGTTTCTACAGCGTTTGAAAATCTAAAGCAAGCGCGGCTTTTGGGTATTTTTTCAAACTTTAAAACTATACAGACAATTAAATTTCATGTTAAATCATCGTATTCGCCGGGCGATTACGCATCTAATGACATGGAATAAAATGAGATTCAAATACTTGGAACATGCACCATTTTTCATGCGTCCAAATTTCCATTACATCACATCATCCGTTTCTGAATTTGACTTTTTTGCAGCGAAGTGGCCCTGGCGGGATTTGTGTTCACTTCCATGTTGACAACAACGGCACTTAATCTTGTTTCATCCTTGTGTAACGTTTCCACGTGTAATCTGCTTTAAACGGAAAGGATTTCAGGAACAAAAGCATGGAAGTTTGTGCGCATCAACTATGGTGCATGTGCCATTTATTGGAATTTCATCGTGTTACATGCCATGATACGCGTCATCGCGCGGCAAATACGATGGTGTAACTTTAGGTGTTATCACTTGTAATATTTTTAAGTTATTTTTTTAAACTCTCAGGAGCCGTGCTTGCCGTAAATATTCCAATTGGTGTAGAAACTGATGACCGGTACAGAAACACTTGCCGCCCTCTACACACGCTACAGGACTATGCCCTTTCATTTTATCAAGAAATTCGCATTGTCGAGCTTTTCACGTTTCGGAAAAAATGGTTACGGGAAAATTTTCTCTCATCACTCGGCGATCAAGAATGTAGTCAGCAGCTTGCAACATCGTTTTACATCGCTTCCAAGGGAAGCAGCCTTCTATTTTTATTGGTTTGAGGGATATGAGCTTGGAACGTTTTACTACGCAAACAACGGCTGTTTTTAAATTGTGCCAATGTGCTGCGTTACAACTGTTACAACTGTTAAAAGCTGTTTTGACACAGGAAAACCTTCCCATGCTATGTTGTGACATAAACTGTCCAACGCCAGTAGGTTTTCAGGTAGCTGCAACCAACGTGGAGGTATATTCAAAAGCGGCCATCCCGTGCAGAACACCTAAACCGGCGCAAAAAAAAATGGATCTCTTTGGTATACGCGACGACTTTATTGTTACTCCTCATTTAAAACAAAAACATCCGTTTCTGAATGTTGTCTTTTTCGCAACAAAGTGGTCGTGCCTGGATTTGTGTTTACTTCCATGTTGACAACAACAGCACTGAATGTTTGGTTCATCCTTGTGCATCGTTTGCACGTGGAATCTACTTCCAAACAGAGAGGGTTTCAGTAAGAAATGCATGGAAGTTTGCATCCATTAAGAGTGGTGCATATTCCGAGTAGTGGAATAGCATTGTATTATATGTCAATACACGAGTAATCGCACGCCCAATGCGATGGTGTAATTTCAAGTTTTATCACCTGTATAATTTTAAGGTTATTTGAAAAAAGCGCTCAATGACCGCGCTTGATGTAGATATTGCATTTGCTGTAGAAACTGGTTCATGCACAGAAACACTTGCCGCTTTATACAAACACTAAATGGACCATGCCCTTTCATTCTATAACACAAAATAGTTTTTTAAGCTCCAATTCTTCGAAAAAATTGTCACCCCAAAATTTTTTCCCCATCGCCCGGTGATCAAGAACGTACTCAAGAATTTGTAACATCGTTTTAACCAGTTGCAAGTAAAAACAGCCTTTTATTTTCATTGCTTCGAGAGATACGAGCATGAAACCTTTTACCACCCAAAAAACGTCCGTTTTCAACTGCCACCAACTTGTTGGGTTATACCCACTTTGACACAGAAAACCTTGCCATGCTATGGTGTGACATAAGCTGTCCAATGTTGATAGGTTTTTAGTTTTGTGCAACAAATGTGGAATCGTGTTTTTAAAAAAAACCATTTCGTGCAAAACGTATAAACTGACGCCGAAAATCAGCATCCGTTTCGGACACGCTCTGAATTTACTAATGGCTCTCATTTGGTACGAAAAAACACCCGTTTAAGAATTTTACCTTATCTTACAACAAAGTTCCCGTGGCAGAATTTGTGTTCACTTCCATGTTGACAACGGCAATGAATGCTTGTTCCATCCTTGTGAACCGTTTGCACGTGTAATCTGCTTTAAACGGAGCGAGTTTTTACAGACAAACTTCACTGCATACAAGTTGGTTGCACCTAACTCAAGCCAGATCGGGTATTCTCAGTTTATGTCACAATATAGAAGGGGAAGGCAATTCTGCGTAAAAACAGATGCAATGCACTCCATTGACAGAGCTTGAAAACGACAGCTTTTATGGATAGCAAAACGTTCCAAGCTCACATCTCTCGAACCAATGAAAATAGAAGGCTTCTTTGAGTTGCAAACGGTGTAAAACGATGTTACAAGCCATTGACTACATTCTTGATCACTGGTTGATGCTAAAAAAAATTGGGTGCTACCAAATTTTCGGAAAATGTGAAAAAATTTTCCACCTGCGATTTTTGTCATAAACTTAAAGGGCATGGTCCATTTAGTGTGTGTATGAAGCTGCAAATGCTTCAGTGCACGTAAGCATTCTCTACAGCAACTGTAAAATCTACAGCAAGCGCAGTTTGAGTTTTTTTTTGGAAAAAACTTGAAACGTTTACAAGTGATAACAATTCAAGTTACACCATCGTATTTCCCATGCAATTTAGCGCCTAGTTACCTATAGCACAATAAGATTTCACCACTTGGAACACGCACCATTCTTGATGCGCGAAAGTTTTCATGGTTCTGTTTCTGAAACCATCTCCGTTTGAAAGCAGGTTGCACTTGCAAACGACACACAAACACCATAGCAACATGGAAGCGAAGAAAAATCCCGCCACGGAAACTTTGTTGTGAAAAGTTAAAGCTCAGAGAGTGATATTTTTTCGTCTCAAATGAAGGCGAAAATTAAATTCACCGCGTTCGCGGACCGGATGCACGTCCTGTGCCTGCGTACGCGCTTTGCGCGAAATGGACAATTTTCAACATCTTTCCACGTTGGTTGCACCTATCTCGAGACCTATCAGGATTGGACTGTTTATGCCACACCATAACGTGGAAAGGCAATTCTGCGTCAAAAACGGTATAACGCAACAAATTGGCAGAAGATGAAAACGACCGATGAAGATGAAAAATTTTTGGGTAGTAAAACATTCCAAGCTCATATCTCTCAAAGCAATGAAAGCATAATAATGCTTATACTTGCAAACGATGTAAAACGATGTTAAAAGATCTTAGTACTTTTTTGATCGCCGGATGATAAGTCATTGGGGGTGAACATTTTTTTTCAAAACAGTGGAATTTTAAAAAAAGCGAAATTGTGTCATAATATGAAAGGGCATAGTCCATTAAGTGTGTGTATGAAGTGGCAAGTGTTTCTGTGCATGTAAGCAGTTTCTACAGCAATTGCAATATCTACAGCAAAGGCGGCTTGTGAGTGTTTTTAAAATATCTTCAAAACCATACAAACAATAAAATTTTAATTTTCATCATTGTATTCGCCGTATGGCTACGCGTCTATTGGCCTATAAAACAATGAGATTGCGCCACTTGGAACATGCACCATTCCTGTTGCGGGCAAATTTCCACGGTTTTCTTTCTCACACCCGCTCCATTTGAAAGTAGACTGCACGTGCAAACGATACACAATGATGACAGTAACATTCAGTGCCGTTGTTGTCAACATGGAAATGAACACAAGTCTTCCTACGACCACTCCGTTGCGAAAAAAAAACAAATCCGAGACGGACGTCTTTTCGTCTCAAATGATGGCCAATATGTACTTCAGTGCGCGTACGAAACGAATGCATGTTCTACGCTGGTTTACGCGTATTGCACGCCATGGCCATTTTCTAACATAATTTCCCGTTGGTGTCACCGAACTGAAAACCTATCGGCATCGGACAGTTAACGCCACACCATAGCATGGGAAGGATTTTCTGCGGCAAAACAGGTGTGACGCAACACATTGGAGGAATTTAAGAAGGGCCGTTTTTAGGGTAGCGAAACGTTCGAAGCTCATATCCCCTGACACAAAGAACATAGAAGGCTGCTTTTACGTGCAAAAGATGTAAACCGATGTTAGGAAGTTGTTGACTACATTCTTGATCACAGGGTGACGAGAAGGAACCTGAGGGATTTTATTTTTTTCCAAAAAGTCAAAAGATTCAAAATGATATATTTTGTTATGAAACGAAAAGGGTTGGACCATTTAGTGTGTGTATGAAGGGGAAATATTCCCTGTGCATGTAAACAGCTTCTACAGTAACTGGAAAATTTGAGGGCGGCTTGTGAATTTTTTTTAGCTAAGTTCACAACAATGCCATGGAAAACATTCCAAATTACGCCACCATATTCGCCGTGCAATTAAGCGACTAATGACATATGCTAGAGATTCAACTACTTTTTAAAATGGACCAATCTTGATGTGGGGAAGTTTCCATGGTTTTGTTTCTGAAACCAGCTATGTTTAAAAGCAGAGTACACGTGCAAACGATACACATTTATGGAACAAACATGCAGTACCATTGTTGTCACCATAGAAGGTAACACAACGCACGCCGCGGCTACGTTGTTGCAAAAAAATCGAGATGTAGAAACGGATATTTCTTTATCTTAAATGAGGGCCAACAGTAAATTCAGTGCGTGTTCTAAACGGATCAATTTCCTCCCCCGGTTTAGGTGTTTCGCACATGACCATTTTTTAAAATCAATCGAAGTTGGCTGCACCGAATTCAACATGTATGGACCTTGGACAGGTTATGTTACACCATTGCATGGCAAGGCAATTCTGCGTCAAAACAGGTGTACCTCAACACGTGGGCAGAATTTGAAAACGGTCGTTTTTTGGGTAATAAAACGTTCCAAGCTCAATAAAAGTCTGCTTTGGTTTCCAAACAATATAGCACGATATCATAAGTTGCTGACTACGTTTTTAATCACTGGTTGATGAAACACAGATTTGGGCGTGAAAATTTTTTGAAAAGTGAACGTTTTGAATTCGTGAGTTTGGTGGGTTAGTCATGGGCCCCGGGACCCGACAGTAGACCTTGGTGTCATCCGCAAACATCTTGACCACGCTTCGCACTTGTTCTGGCAGATCGTTCACGAAAATTATGAACAGCCTCGGTTCAAGTACTGACCCTTGCGAGATGCCACTGACGACGTCGGTCCAGTCCAACTTCGAGCCCTGGACCCGCACTCTGCATCCAGAGAGTAGGAAAAGCCCTGCTCCAGCGCAGCAAATTACCTCTCACACCGTAAGCATGAAGCTTAGAGAGCATACGGTTCTGGAGAACAGAATCAAAAGCTTTGCTGAAGTCCAGATACGCCACGTCCACCGACTCTCCATCCTCTGCCGCGGCGCTCCAATCCTCCATGACCTCGAACAGCTGGGTGGTACAGGACCACTTAGGGAGAAACCCATGCTGGGCTGCATGAAGAAGTCCAAACTCCGAGAAGTGATTAAGTAGGGTATCACGGACGAAAGTTTCGAGTATCTTGGAGGGAATGGCAGTAAGGCTCACTGGGCGGTAGCTCGCTGGAGATTGCCGGTTACCCTTCTTGAAGATCGGGACTACCTCGCCAAGCTTCCACTCCAGGGGGAGCTTTCCGAATGCCAAATATTTTCGGAAAAGCATGCTGAGGGGTGCTGCCAGGACATCCGCGGACTCACGAAGAAGCCTTGGATGGGGATCGTCTGGCCCAGGGGCGCTCGAGGTCTTCAGAGCGGCCAATTTCGTTGTCACTGCCTGGGTAGAGATGGCCACGTCATCCAGTAACGGTCCAGTAAGGTTGCATGGTAACACAGGCATGGCACTAATCCTTTCGTCCGTGAAAACGCTGGCGAAGAATATAGAGGGACGTTGGCCTTCCCTTCGATACTGCTGGTCAACACTCCATCATTGTCAAGAAGGTCTTCTACCCTGCATCTTGTGCGTAGTCTAGAGTTGGCGTGCCTCAGAGAGGCCTCGGGGCCTCTTTTGATGTCTGCTACTAATCTAATATCATACTCTTTCAGAAGGTTTCTGGTCAACTTCCGAAGGTCATTGCAACGACGCACAAACCTAGTATGGTCCAGAACATCCTGAGTCCGCGCGTACGTTCGCCATGGTCTTTCCTTAGCCTTCTTTAGCTGCATGGCCCTGAGGTTCATGTGTAAGTTCTTCTTAGCTTTACTCCTTCTGCTGACGGAGCAAACCTCAGTAGCCCTGGCGATTCTTTCCTTAAAGAAGTTGTAACCGTCTTCGAGGCTGAGGCTCTCCATCAGGGACTAGTCCATTGACCTGAGGGTGTCAGCCAGATGCTTGTAATTTGTGTGTGTCAGCTGGCTGGGACGAGGAGTTTGTAGCCCAGAGTAGCAGGCCAAAGTGTACCTAATAACCACATGGTCACTGTTACCTAGCCCAGGCAGGTATTTGATTTGGCTCACCATGCCCTCCTCATTTGTGAAAATGAGGCCGAAAACACTAGGAGCTTCACCAACCCGGTAGCGTGTTGGCTGCTGGACATGCTGGGACAAGAAACAGCCCTGAATGGTGTCTATCAGTGAGTGGGTTGGGTGAATCTCTGGAGCTGACGACCGCTTTGTTGCCCAGTCAAGCTGAGGCAAGTTAAAGTCACCTACAACCATCAAGTGAGAACACTGGACTCTGCATGCTTTCCGAGGAAAGTCTTCCAATTGGCTCACACTGTCTTGGATGTTTCCTGATGGACTTCTGTATATGCAGCCAAGCAACAGGGCATCCTTCACACTCAATGCCATCTTCAGCCACACTTGCTCCATAGGACTTGACCCAAATGAGTGCTCAGCTGCGCTTAGTAAGTTTGACACATAGACACATGTGCCTCTCCTACCACTAGATCCGAGGTTGGGCTGAGAGAGATTAAAGTTTGTGTACAAGGTGTACCCGGAAATTGGTAGGAGAGATGGTGCAGTAGGAAGCTTCTGGGCTTTGGGAAGGACCTCAGTCAACAGGATGATGTCTGGTTTATGGTCGGAAATAAGCATACATAAGCCATCCCTTTTACTAAGGAACTGGTCTGCGTTGGTGCACAACATCTTCCGACCTTACCTACCCCTGCACTGACGAGCATTATGCAGTCATTGTGGACTTGGGGAACCAGCATCAGCCTGAGCTTGAGTATGCCGATCCGTGGATCCATCCCCAGTGACAGAGGTCGCTGTGTTGCTATCACTCCTGTCAGGGCCCCTAGAACCCCTGGGACCCTGAGTGAGGTGACCCACAATACCCCCACCAGCATGGACCAATAAAGGGGTGCATCCTGCTTGAGTGCCCCTGGAGTTCTCACTTGGGCTTGCAGTTGGTCCGGAGGCAAGCGGAAGAACCATGCTGATGCCTCTGAGACCGTCAGCTTGGCAGACCGCTGGAGTTGTTGATGTTTCATCACTTCGCAGGATACCTAGAGCTGCCGCTGGTATGGTAGAATGAAACACACTGGTACCTTTGGGTCCATCAGCCACTTGTGACAATGGGGCACTCTGCATGATGATTTTGCCCTGCCTGATCAGCAGGTTCAGCCCACCTGTCTCCCTTCTCGTAAAGAGCTCATCTCTAAGTTTATTATTCTCCTCCCTCTCTTTGCGGGTTTTGTCCTGAGAAGTGAACAACCTACTCCAGTTGCTACTATGCCGCAGGTGCGGGGCAAGCTTCAGGAGCTCAGCTCTGGTCTCTGTGTTTTCAAGTGTTGCTATATCAGCCTGTGCTTGCCTGGAAGCCTCTTTCCAGCCCGGAAGGCCCTGACTATGCGGACATTCAGCTTTAATTCTTGTCTCACAATCTCAGAGAACTTGGCCATATCTTGTTGGGTGCGGTCACTAGGAGGCTCACCGGCCTCATCTGGTAGGCTTTGGACAACTACATTGCATTTTCTTTTTCCTTATAAATGTAGTCATCAAACATTCCTGAGATTTCCTTGGCAGCTCTGGACCCAATACTAACAGCTGGCTGCAGAGGAACAGACTCCACTTTTTTACAAACTGACTGAACTACTTAGTCGCATGAACGTCTCTGCATAAGAACTCTTCAGTTTCTCCTGCTCCTTAAAGGAGCGCTCAATAATCTATGTCTGCCTGATCACAGCCTCCTCCTGTTCCTTCATGGATCCTTGAACCTGTCTCATGTGCTCCCTGAGGGATATGTCCAAGCCACTGACTTTGCTTTCCAGTTGAGTGATCCTTTCACTCGGCTGTGGGATCTGGTCACACTGACGGTACGCTTTGGGGTGCTTAACGAGGGATATCTTACACTCTGCACACAGCCAAGACAAAATTGGGAACTTCTTTAGGGCCTTGTAGGCCCCTACTGCCATTGTCTGACAAGATGCATGGGACCAATTTGTGCACTTGTCACACTGGACCCCATTTTCTCCATCTTTCACTGGGTTACCACAAAACAGAAGCCCTGGGCCTGCTCTGCAGCAAGCAGTCACTACCAGCATCACTACCCCACAGTCTACATGCGCTTGCACCTAGTCTGCTTACCTCTTTCGGCCTTCCAGCCCCACTCTGCGACTCAGTTGGCTCCAGTAGGGCAACCTGAGAATGAGGAGACAAGCCAAGATCTCTCCCCGACAGATTCAAAGGCCCAACAATTCCTGGAGCAGCACTTACATGCTTGGTAACTTCTTCCTGTGTGCTTCCAGTACTCCCCAACTCACCCTCCAACTCACCCTTCGACGATTCACCACCTGGATTCTCACTCACCACCTCCGCACCTTCTGACGCCTTCGTCGATCTTTCCATCGTTTCCGTTGTTTTTTTTCCATCGTGATGGATCCATGTTTACTGCGACGATCGCGACGCTGATTTAAAGCCCCTTTGTTTCCCTGCTTCTTGCCGCTGGACGGGCGGGGAGCGCGCCAACAGCATCTTAAGAATGTTTTAAATTGAGTACCGATATCGCCGATAAATGTAAGTGTTCGGGGTCGCTCTGGCCTGCAAACTACCCAAACCCTAATCTAGAATTGATAAAATGATGTGCTGATGTTTTCCATGTGTCATCAATCGCACGAAAGCGTTGGGGGCTGACCAACCACTGGCCGGCCAATAGCGTAAGGAAACCGGATCGGGAGCTCAGCGAGACACGTCCGACCGCTACGAATTCCCGACACCGACTCCAAACCGAAATGGATACATATTCCGTTCCGGTTGAAGCGTTTTGCATGAAATGGCTTTTTTAGGCATAACTCCACGTTGGTTGCATCTGTTTGAGAACCTATCGGCATTGCACAGTTTGTGTTACACCAGACTATGGGAAGTTTCTTCTTCATCAAAAGAGGTGTGGCGCAACAACTTGGCAGCATTTAAAAACGGCCGTTTTTCGGTAGTAAATCGTTCCAAGCTCATACTTTTCGAACCAATGAAAATAGAAATTTCCTTTTACTTCCAAACTATTTAAAACGATATGAAAAGTTGTTGACCACGTTCTTGATCACCTGGTGATGAGGAAAAAATTTGGCCATGACCTATTTTGTCGAGAAGTGTATATTAAATTCAGCGCGTTTACGAAACGGATGCATGTTCTGTGCCGACTCACGCGTCTCACGAAACGGACAATTTTCAACATCTGTCCAAGTTGGTTGCAAATAACTCAAAACCTATCAGCATTGGACAGTTTGTGTCATACCGTAGCATGAAAAGGCAAGTTCGCGTGAAAAAGGGTATAACGAAACAACTTGGCAAAATTTGAAAACGGACGTTTTTTGGGTAGTAAAACGTTTCAAGCTCATATCTCTCGAGGCAATGAAAATAGAAGGCTGCTTTTACTTGCAAGCGATATAAAACGATGTTAAAAAGTCTTGAGTACAATCTTGATCACCGGGTGATGAGGAAAAAAATTGGAGGTGACCATTTTTTCGAAAAATTAAACTCAAAAAAGCAATTTTTCCGTTATAACATGAAAGCGCACGGTCCATTTAGTGCGTGCATGAAGCGGCAAGTGTTTCTGTGCATGTAACCAGTTGCTACAGCAATTGCAATATCTAGAGAGAAACAGAGAAATTGCAATATCTACAGGCTTGTGATGTTTTTTCAACTACTTTCAAAACTATACAAGTCATAAAATTTCAATTTACACCATCGTATTGGCCGTGCGATTACGCGTCTATTGACTTATAATACGATGAGATTACACCACTTGGAATATGCACCATTCTTGATGCACGCAAATTTCCATGCTTTTGCTTCTGAAACCCATTTTGTTTGAAAGCAGATTGCACGTGCAAACGATACGCAAGGATGGAACAAACATTCAGTGCCGTTGTTGTCAAGGAACTGAACGGCCCTTTAGTTGCAAAAAAGTCAAAGTTCGGAAACGCATGTTGATTTGTCTTGAATGAGGGCCAATAGTAAATTCGTCGCGTGTACGAAACGAATGCATGTCTGTTCCGGTTGACGCCTTTTGCGCGAAATCGCTCCTTTTCAACGTTATTACACGTTGGTTGCACCTTACTGAAAAGCCTATCGGTATTGGACAGCTTTTGTCACACCATACCATGGGAAGGTTTTTCTGCGTAAAATCAGGCGTAACGCAACACCTTGGCAGTATTTAAAAACGACCGTTTTTCGGGTAGTAAAGCGTGTCAGCTTCATATCTCTCGAACGAAAAAAAATGGAAAGCTCCTTTTATTTGCAAACGATGCTGCAAGTTATCCACTACATTCTTGATCGCTCGGTGATGAGAAAAACAGATTTGCGGGTGACCATTTTTTGTGTGAGAAATTGTCAAGTTTAAACATGCGAACATGTGTTCTAAAATGAAACGACATGTTCAATTTAGTGTGTACATGAAGCGGCAAGTGGTTCTGCGCATGTAAATAATTTCTACAACAATTGCAAAATCTTCAGCAAGCGCCACATGTTGGTTTTTTAAATTTTAAAACTGCAGTTGATAAAATTTCAAGTTACACCATCGTATTTCTCGTCTGATTACGCGTCTAATTATGCATAATACAATGAGATTCCACGTTTCAAAGCAGATTCTACGTGCAAACGATACACAATGATGGAACAAATATTCAGTGCCGTTGTTGTCAACATGGAAGTGGGCACAAATCCCGCGACAGCCAATTTGCTGCAAAAAATTCAAATTCAGAAACGGATGCTTTTTCGTCTCAAATGAGGGTCAATAGTACTTTCATCGCGTGTACGAAACGGATGCATGTTCTGCCACGGTTTACGCGTTTTGCACGAAATGTCCATTTTTCAACATCATTCCACGTTGGATGCACCTAACGCAAAACCTATTGGCATTGGTCACATTATATTACACCAGATCATGTGAAGGCAATTCTGCGTCAAATCAGGTATAACGCAACACATGGGCAGACATTGAAAAATGCCGATTTTGGTGTAGTAAAACATTGCACACGGCCAGTATCTATGGAGCCAATGAAAATGGAAGGCTGGTTTTACTTGCAACAGATGTAAAACAATGGTGCAATTGTTGACTGCATTCTTGATCACCGGGTAATAAGAAAAAAACTTGAACGTGACCATTTAGTGTGTGTATGAAGCGGCAAGTGTTTCTGTGCATGTAAGCAGTTTCAACAGCAATTTAAAAATATACAGCAAGCCCAGCTTGTTAGTGTTTTTTGAAGTACCTTTAACACTGCACAAATGCTAAAATTTTGACTTACACCATTAAATTTAGACATTTATAGTGCCGTTGCTGTAAACAACGAAGTGAACACAAATCTCACCACGGCCACTTTAGTGCAAAGAAAGCCAAAATTAAGAAACGACCGCTTTTTCGTCTCAGATGAAGGCCACTTGTAAATTCATCGCGTGAACAAGACGCATGCATGTGCTGTGCCGGTTTACGACTTTTGCACGAAATGGTCATTTTTCAACATAATTCCAGTTTGGTTGAACGTAACTCAAAACCTACCGGCATTGGACAGTTTATGTCACACCATAGCATGAGAAGGAAATTCTGCCTCAAAACAGGTATAACGCAACACATTGGCAGAATTTGAACACGGCCGTTTTTTAGGTACTTAAAACGTTCCAAGCTCATGTATGTGGGGCCAATCAAAATAGAAGACTCCTTTTACATGGAAACGATGTAATACGATGTAACAAGTTGTTGACTACGTTCTTGATCACCGTGAGATGAGAAAAATACAAGCGTAGCCATTTTTTTCTCAAAAAGGTAAATTTTCTAAAAGTGCGATTTTGTGTTAACAAAGAAAAGGACATGGTCTGTTTAGTGTGTGTACGAAACGGCAAGTGTTTCTGTGCATGTAACCAGTTTCTAGAGCAATTCCAATATCTACAGAAAGCGCAGCTTGTGAGGCTTAAACATGAAAACAAAACTATACAAGCGATAAAATTTCATGTTAAACCATCGTACTTGCCGTACTTGCGATTACGGGTCTAATAACATACAATGCAATGAGGTTCCACCGCTTGTAACATGCACCATTTTTGATGTGTGCAAATTTCCATAGTTTTGTTTTTGAAACCCGCTTTGTTTCAAAGTAGATTGCACGTGCAAACTGATGCAAAAGGATGAAACAAACATTCAGTGCGGTTGTTTCAGCAAGGAAGTGAACACAAATCTCGCTACCGCTACTTTGTTGCGGAAAAGGAAAGATTAATTAATTAACTAATTAATTAATATATTCAAAGCAGCTTGCATGTGCAGACGATGCACAATGATGGAACAAACATTCAGTGCCGTTGTTGTCAAAATGAAAGTGAACATAAATCTTGCTACGGTCACTTTGTTGCAAAAAAGTGAAAATCCACAAACGGATGTTTTTTCGTTCCAAATGAGGACTTGTAATAAATCCAGCGCGTGTTCTAAACGTATCCATTTTGTCCACCAGTTTAGGCGTTTTGCACGGTATGGCCATCATTTAAGACATCTCCACTTTGGTTGCAGCTATCTGAAAACCTACCGGCATTGGACAGTTTATGCCACACCATTGTAGGGAAAGGCGATTGTACGTCAAAGCAGATGTAGCGCAATACAGCGGCAGAATTTGAAAACGGCCGTTTTTTGTAGAAACCGTTGCAAGCTCGTATCTCTCAAATCAATGAAAATGGAAGGCTGCGTTTACGTGCAAACGATGTAAAACGATACTACAAGCTATTGACTACATTCTTGATCACCGGATGATAAGGAATAATATTTGAGTGTATGAAGCGGCAAATGTTTTTTTGTGCATGTCATAGTTTCAAGAGCAATTGCAATATCTACAGCAAGCGGGCTACTGGTGTTTTTTAAATAAATTCAAAACTATACAAGTGATGAAATTTCAAGTTACACCATCCTATCTGCCGTGCGATTACACGTCTATTGACTTGTAATGCAATGAGTTTCCATCACTTGGAACATGCACCATTTTTGACGCACGCAAATTTGCATGCGTTTGTTTCTAAACCCCGCTCTTTTTGAAAGCAGATTGCGCGTGCAAACGATATGTAAAGGTGGAACAAACGTTCAGTGTCGTAGTTGTCAACATGGAACTGAACACAAATCTCGCACAGCCACTTTTTTGCAAAAAAGTCAATTTTCAGAACATTTTTTTCGTCTCAAATCAGAGCTAATGGTAAAAACAGCGCGTGTACGAAACGGATGCGTGTTCTATACGACTTACGTATTTAGCAACAAATAGCCAATTTTCAACATCTTTCACATAAGTTGAATACAGCTGTTTTTTAAGTAGTAAAACGTTCCAAGCTCATATTCTTCGAACCAGTGAAAATAGAACGCTGCTTTTACTTGCAAACGACGTAAAACGATCGTATAAGTTGTTGACCACATTCTTGATCACCTAGTGACAATACAAATATTTGTGGGTAACCTTTTTTCGAAAAAGTCAGAATTTTTCGCCTGCGACTTTTTGTTTTAAAATGAAAGGGCGTGGCTCATTTAGTGTGTGTATGAAGCGGGAAGTGTTTCTGTGGATGTAAACATTCACTACAGCAGTTGCAATATCTACAGCAAGCGCGACTTGTGTTTTTTTAAATAACTTCAGAACTATAGAAGTGATAAAATTTCGAGTCACACCACCGTTTCTGCCGCACGATTACACGTCTTTGATTTATAATACAATGAGATTCCACCACTTGGAACATGCACCGTCCTTGATGCGCGCAAATTTCCCTGCTTTTGCTTCTGAAACCCGCTCCGTTTGAAAGCAAATTACACGTACACATTGATAGAAAAAAACATTCAGTGCCGTTGTTGTCAACATGGAGGGGAACACAAACTCCGCCTCGGCCACTTTTTTGCAAAAAATAAAAAATAAAATTCATATTTTTTTTTTGTCTCAAATGAGGGCCGATAGCAAGCTTAGTGCGTAAACGAAACGAGGTGCATGCTCAGTGCTGGTTTACGCATTTTTCTCGATTCGACCATCGTTCAACATAATTCCACGTTGGTTGCACCTAACAGAAAACCTATCGCCATTGGACATCTTATGTCAAATAATGGCATGGAAAGGCAGTTCTGCATCAAAACAGGTGAAACGCAGCGCATTGGTAGAATTTGGAAACCCCGTTTTTTGGGTAGTGAAACGATTGAACCTCATATCTCTCGAACCGATGACAATGCAAAGCTACTTTTACTTGCATACGATGTAAAACGATGTTGCAAGTTGTTGACTGCATTCTTCATCCACCGGGTGAATAGAACAAATTTTGGGTGTCCTTTTTTCCGAAAAAGTTTAAAATTTTACACAAGCGATTTTGTGTTATGAAATGAAAGGGCATGTTCCATTTAGTGTGTGTATGAGGCTTCGAGTGTTTCTGTGCATATGAATAGGCTTTTACAGCAATTGCAATATCTACAGCATGCGCGGCTTGTGAGTGTTTGTTTGAAATAACTTCAAAACTATACAAGTGATAAAATTTGAACATACACCATCGCATTCGCCGTGCGATTATGCGTCTAATGACCCATAATACAATGAGATTCCAGCACTTGGAACATGCGCCATTTATGATGAGCGCAAGTTTCCATGGTTTTGTTTCTGAAACCCGCTCCTTTTAAAGCAGATTGCACGTGCAAAGGTTGCACAATAATGGAACAAACAGCCAGTGCCGTTGTTTTCAACATGGAAGTGAACACACATCTTCCCACGGCCACTTTGTGGGGAAAATAGTCAAACTTCAGAAACGAATGTTTTCCGTCTCAAATGAGGGCCAATAGTAAATTGAGCACGTTTACGAGACGGATGCGTGTTCTGTGTTGGTTACCTGTTTTGCAACGAAATACCCATTTTTCAAGATCTTTCCACGTTGGTCGCACCCAACTCAAAACCTTTCAGCATTGGACAGTCTATGTGACACCATAGCATGGGAAGACAATTCTGCGTCAACATCAATGTAACGCAACTACATTGGCAGGATTTGAAAGAGCCCTTTTTGGGGTAGTAAAACGTTCTAAGCTCATATCATTCGATCCAATAAAAATAGAAGGCTTCTTTTACTTGCAAACGATGTAAAACAGTGTTAGAATTTGTTTACATTCCTAATCACCGGGTGATAAGAATGCGATTTCTTGTTTTAAAACGAGAGGGCATGGTCCATTTAGTGTGTGGATGAAGCGGCAAGTGTTTTTGTGCTTGGTAAACAGTCTCTGCAGCAATTGCAAGATCTACAGAAAGCACGGCTTGTGAGCGTTTTTTTAAATAGATTCAAAATTATACAAGTGATAACATTTCAAGTTACACTATCGCATTTACCGTGGGATTATGCGTCGAATGACATATAAAACAAATACATTCCACCACTTGGAACATGCACCATTATTGATGCATGCCAAGTTCGATCGCCTTGTTTCTGAACTGCGCTCCGGTTAAGGCGGATTGCACATGCAAACGTTACACATTAATGGAACAAATATTCAGTGCCAATGTTGTAAACATGGAAGTGAACACAAATTTCGCCAAAGCCACTTTGTTTAAAAAGGGTAATAATTCGGAAAGGGGTGATTTTTGGTCTCAAATGAAGCGCATTCTCATTTAAGACGCGACTACCAAGAGGAGAGATGTTCTGCGCCTTTTTGCGTGTTTTTTGCCTGTTTCCTGTGCCTGTTCCACGTGGTGGAATCACATTGTATTATAAGTCAATAGACGTGTAATCGCACGGCAGATGCGGTGGTGGGACTTGAAATTTTATCACTTGTGTAGTTTTAAAGTTATTTAAAAAAACACTCACAAGCCGCGCTTGCTGTAGGTATTCTAACTGCTCTGGAAACATTTTACATACGAAACAACAATTGACGCGTCATACACACACTAAATTGATTATGCCCTTCCGTTTTAGTTAAATCACAAAATAACATTTTAAAAAATTTATAGAAGAATGTAGTCAATAACTTGTAACATTGTTTTACATCGTTTCCACCTAAAAGCAGACTTCTATGTTCATTGCTTCGAGAAATATAAGCTTAAAATGGCTTACTGCGAAAAAACGGCTGTTTTTTCAACTTCTGCCATTGCGTTGCGTTACACCTGTTTTGACGCCTTTCCCTGCTTTAGTGTGACATGTACTGGCCAGTGCCGATACGTTATAAGTTAGGTGCAACCAACGTGGAATTGTGTTAGCTCAAAACCTCTCGGCATTGACATTTTATGTCACACCATTGCATGGGAAGGCAATTCTGCGTCAAAACAGGTGTAACGCTACACATTGGGAGATGTTGAAAACGGCCGATTTTTGGGTGGTAAAAAGTTTCAAGTTCATATCTCTCAAACCAATCAGACTGGAAGGCTGCTTTTTCTTACCAACGATATAAAGCAATGTTACAAGGTGTTTTACTACATTGTATCTACATCGTTGATTACCTGGTGATGAGAAAAAACTTGGACGTCACATTTTTTTCTTCAAAAACTCTAGATTTTGAAATTCCCACTTTTCCTGATAAAATGAAAGGGCGTGGTCAGTTTAGTGTATGTATCAAGCGGCAAGTGTGTCTGTGCATGTAAACAGCTTGTCCAGCAATTGTAAAATTTGAGCGCGGCTTGTGAAGCTTTTTTCCAACTAACTTCACAACTATGCCACTGATGATATATAAAGTTACCCCATCGCATAGGTCGTGCGATTGCGCGTCTACTGGCGTATAATACAATGATATTCCACCTTCTTGAAAATGACCCATTCTTGACGCGCGCAAATTTCGATGGTTTTGTTGCTGAAACCAGCTCTGTTTCAAAGCAGATTGCGTGTGCGAACAAAACACAATGATGAAACAAGCATTCAGTGCCGTTCTTCTCAACGTGAAAGTAAACACAGCTCTCGCCACCGCCACTTTTTTGCAAAAAACGTCAAAATTCAGAGACGGGTGTATTTTTTGTCTCAAATGAGGGCTAATGGTACTTGATGCGCGTGGACGGGGCGGATGCTTGTTCTGTACCGGTTTACGCGTCGTACACCAAATGTCCATTTTTCGACATGATTCCACGCTGACTGTTCCTACTGCAAAACTTATGAGAATAGGGAAGTTTATGTCACACCCTTCCCATGTCATGGGTAGGCAATTTTGCGTCAAAACAGGTGTAACGCAACACATGGGGAAAATTTGAAAACGGCAGATTTTTGGATAGTGTAGCGATCCTTGTTTATGTCTCTCGAACCAATGAAAGTAGGAGCCTGCTTTTATTTGCAAACGATTCGAAACAATCTTAAATGTTGTTGGCTAGGTTCTTGATCACCGGGTAAGTGAGAAAAAAATTGGCGCAACCATTTTTTTCCAAAAGTCGAAATAAAAAAATGTAATTTTTGTCCAAAATGAGAGTCAGCGGTCCATTTAGTGCGTGTATGAGGCGGCAAATGTTTCTGTGCATGTAACCAATTTCTACAGCAATTGAAAATTTTGAGCGCGGCTTGTGAAGATTACTTCCAAAAAAACTTAAAAACCATGCAAGTGATAGTATTTCACGTCACACCATCGCATTGGCCGTGCGATCACGCGTCTATTGACATGGAATACAATAAGATTCCCCAGCCCCTTATAAAAATGGCCCATTCGTGATGTGCGGGAATTCCCATGCCATTTTTGTCTGAAACCAGCTCCCTTTGAAAGCAGATTGCACGTGCAAACGATAAACAGTGATGGAACAAACATTCAGTGCCGCTATTTTCAACATGAATGTGAACACAAATCTCGCAACAGCCAATTTGTTGCGAAAAAGTCAATGGTCAGAAACGGATCATTTTTCGCGTGATTTCATTTTTTTCCAAATGAAAGGCAATAGTAATTCAGGCGCGTATAGCAAGCAGATGCATGGTCTGTGCCGGTTTAAGCGTTACACAAAATAGCAATTTTTCGGCATGATTCCACATTTGTTGTAGTAAACTAAAGTCCCTATCAGCATTGGACAGTAAATGTCACACCATAGCTTGGGAATGCAGTTCTGCGTCGAAACAGGTGTAATGCAACACCTTGGGAGGAGTTGAAAACTGCCGGTTTTTCGTTAGTAGAAAGTTCCAAGCTCATATCTCTCGAGTCATTGAAAATAAAAGGCTGCTTTTACTTGCAAACGTTGTAAAACGATGTTACAAAATTTGAACTGCATTCTTGTTCACCGGGCGATGAGGAAAAATTTGGGCAGTGGCCATTTTTCCAAAAAGGCACATATTTAAAAATTCCATTTTTTTTGTATAAAATGAGTTAGTGGTCCATATAGTGCGTGTATGAAGCAGCAACTGTTTGTATGGATGTTAACAGTTTCTACAGCAATTGCAAAATTTGAGGTTGGAAGGTGAAGTTTTTCAAAAAAAACTTTAAACCTATACAAATGATAAAATTCAAGTTACACCAACGCATTTGCCGTGCGATTACGCGTCTAATGACATATAATATAACGAGATCCCACCACTTTGAAACTAAACTATTCTTGATGAGCACACTTTGCCATGCTTTTCTTTTTGAAACCAGCTCTGAAAGCAGATTGCACGTGAAAACGATACACAATTATGGAACAAACATTCCGTGCCGTTGTTGTAAGGATGGAAGTAAACACAACTGTCGCCACGGGCACTCTGTCTCGAAAACAATCAAATTTCAAAAGCGCATATTTTTGTTTTAAATCAGGGCCAATGGTAATGCCAGCGCGTGTACGAAGAGCATGCATGTTCTGTGCCGGTTTATGCGCTTTACACGTAATGGCCATCTTTCGACATGATTCCACGTTGCTTGTGCCTACCTCAAAACCGATGAAAATTGTATAGGTTATGTCATACCATGTTATGGTAAGACAATGTGGCGTCAAAACAGGTGTAACGCAATATATTGGTAGAGGTTGAAAATGGTCGATTTTTGGGTAGTAAAACGTTCCAAGCTCATATCTCTCGAACCAATTTAAATACAAGGCTGCTTTTACCTGCAAATGAAGCAAAACGATGTTGCAAGTTGTTGACTACATTGTTGATCACCAGGTGGTGAGAAACGTGACCATTTTTTCGAAAAAGTCAAAAAAATTTAATGCGACTTTTTGCTATAAAATGGAATGCATTGATCCAATTAGGGTTTGTATGAAGCGGCGCGTGTTTCTGTGCAGGTAAACAAGTGTGGCAACTGGCAACTGAAAAATTTGAGCACGGATTGTGAATGTTTGCTTCAAATAACTTTAAAACTGTATAATTTTGTATACTATAGTGATTATATTTCACTTTGTTGCATGGTAGTCGCGGTCCGTTATGCGTCTAATGACATATAATACAATGGAATTCCATCGCCGTCAAAATGGACCATTTCTGATACGCGCAGGTATCCGTAGTTTCTTTCTAAAACCAGCTCCGTTTGAAGGCAGATAGCACGTGCAAACGATACACAGTGATGGAACACACATCCAGTACCGTTGTTTTCAACATGAATGTGAACACAAATCTCGCAACGGCCACTTTGGTGCGGAAAAGGTCAGAGGTCAGAGTCGGATGTTTTTTCATCCCAAATAAAAGCCAATAGTAATTAAAGCGCGTGTAGCAAGCGGATGCATGTTCTGTGCCCGTTTAAGCATTTTACACCAAATAGCCTTTTTGACATAATTCAACGTTCTTTGTACCCAACTCAAAACCTATTAGCATTCGAAGTTTGTCTGATTTTGATTTTTTATGACAATTTTTTGCAAAAAGGGAACAATTTTGAAAACTCTAACATTTCCGTATAAAATGAAAGGGCGTAGTCCACTTAGTGTGTGTATGAAGGAACAAGTGTTTCTGTGCATTCAAACAATTTCTACAGCACCTGCAAAATTTGAGAGCGGCTTGGGAAGGTTTTTTAAATCGCTTCATAATTATCCAAGTGATAATATTTAAAGTTACCCCATCGTATACGCCGTGCGATTACGCGTCTAATGACAGGTAATACAATGATACTCAACCATTTTGAAAATGGACCATTCTTGATGCGTGCAAGTCTCAATGGTTTTGTTTCTGAAACCAGCACCGTTTGAAAGTAGATTGCATGGGCAAACGATACACAATGATGGAACAAACATCCATTGCCGTTGTTGTCAACATGGAAGTAAACACAAATCTCACCGCGGCTACTGTGTTGCACAAAAATTCAACTTTCGGAAAAGGATGTTTTTTTCGTCTCAAATGAGGGCCATTAGAAAATTCAGCGCGTATACGAAGCGGATGCATGTCTTGTGCTGGCTTACGCGTTTTACATGAAATGGCCGCTTTTCGACATGCTTCCGCGTTGGTTTTAACTAGCTCAAAACCTATCAGCACTGGAAATTTTATGTCACACCATTGCATGGGAAAGCAATTCTGCGTCAAAACAGGTGTAACGCAACACTTTGGGAGAAGTTGAAAACGGCCGATTTTTGGGTGGTAAAAGTTTCAAGCGCATATCTCTCGGACCAATATAAATAGAAAGGTCTTTTTCCTTGCAAACGATGTAAGACGATGCAACGAAAATGGTTGACTACATTCTTGGTCACCGAATGATGAGAAAAAAATTGGCAGTCACCACTTTTTTTCGAAAATTCGAAATTTTCAACTTGTTACTTTTTCTGATAAAATGGAAGGCCGTGGTCGATTGAGTGTATTTATGAAGCGACAAGTGTTTTTTTCTGTGCATGTAAACAGTTTCTAGAGCAATTGCAAAAGTTGAGCGAGGCTTGTGAAGGTTTTCAAATAACTTGAAAACTATGCAGTTGATAATATTTCATGTGACATCATCGCATTTCCCATGCGTTTACACGTATCATGACACGTAATACACTGAGATTCCACCATTTGGAAAATGAAACTTTCTTGATCCGCAAAAATTTCCATTGTTTTTTAGACCAACTCCGTTTGAAAGAGGTTTCCACGTACAAACGATACACAATGATGGACCAAATACAGTGCCGTTGTCGTCAACATGAAAATGAACACAAATCTCGTCACGGCCACTTTGTTGCGAAAAAAAGTCCAAATTCAGAAACGGATGTATTTCGTCACAAATGAGGGCCAATAGGAATGCCAGCGCTTGTACGAAGCGGATGCATTTTCTGTATGGGCTTACGCGTTTGAAACCAAATGGCCTTTTTCCACATGGTTCCATGTTGGTTAAACCTAACTAAAAACCTATCAGCTTTTGACAAGTTATGTCACACCGTAGCATGAGAAGGCAATTCTGCGTCAAAGCAGGTGTAACGCAACACATTGGCAGAATTTGAAAACGACCGATTTTTGGGCAGTAAAACGTTCCAAGCTCATATTTCTCGACCCCATGAGGAAAGAAGGCGGCTTTTACTTGCAAACGATGCAACAGCGATGTTGCAAGCTGTTGACTAGATTTTTGACCATCGGGTATTGAAAAACAACTTGGGCGTGACCATTTTTTTCGAAAATAGTCAAAATTTAAACATGCGATTTTTTGTTATAAAATGAATGGGCGTGGCCCATTTAGTGTGTGTATGAAGCGACAAGTTTGTTTGTGAACATAAAGGGTTTCTACAGCAACTATAATATTTTTGCGCGGATTTTGAAGTCTTTTTTTAAAATAACTACACGAATGTACAAGCAATAATAGTTAAAGTTACACCAACGTACTCACCGTGCGATTACAGGTCTTCTGACGTATGATACAATGAGATTCCACTTTTATAAAAATGGACCATTCTTGATGCGCGCAAATTTCCGTAGTTTTGTTTCTGAAACCAATTCCGTTTGGAAGCAGATTGCAAGTGCAAACGATACACAGTGATGGAACAAACACAAACAAGGCACCGCACGTGCCAGAGCGTGCCGTCGACCTCAACCACCTGGTCCGACACGACCCGCGTAATTACGCCCCGGCGCGACACATCGGTACACCGCGTGGTGGGCCCACGGCGCCGCATCCACACCGCACCGCCGACGCAAAACAGCGATGAGACGGGTTCCTACATCAGCGGCGGGCTGCCTCGGCAGCGCGCTGGCCGGTCGGCAGGCCGGCACCGGCTGCGCGGAATACCTGCGCCATCGGCGCGCTCACTGAGTTAGCACCGCCCCGCGGGAGTCGCATTGTACCGATGCTCCGCTTCACTGACGGAGCACAGTTAGCGGGCGACCATCACCTTTATTGTTTGGTGGTGGCGCCGCACGGTTCCTTTGCTACCGGCCTCGTGCGCCACGCAAAACCGCAGCCGAACCCCCCACTTCGCGGCGAATGCAGCCATTCGCCGGCTCCGGAATTCGGTGGCATTGTCCAGCAGAAGCTCAGCCTGCGCGCCGTGTTCTAGGAACACTCAGTGCAGATGATCCGTCACTTCTGCCGCGTCAGACCGTCGCAGTGCGCTCCAAATGCTGTACCGGGACGGCACGCAGCCTAAGATCGTGAGGTAGAGGCGGCCTTGGCAATGGGTCACGTCGATCGTGAGTCGGGTCCATGTTGTCAGGACACCGAGTGAGTCGGACCGCCAGCGAGTCGGCGCCGGGTCAATCGAACTGCACACATCGCAATGGCTGACGACGGCTCGCACGTCGGCCCGTGCAACGTGTCCGCCGAAGTCCCGTCTGGCGTACCACAGGGACCGGCGGATCCCCTGGTGACCCGTCCGTTCGTATATCCGGGCACGAACGTCGCTTGCCGTGGGCTCGTGAGCGGCTTCTTGGTCCGCCGGGGACGCCGCGACTTCTTCCGGCCCGATAGTCGCGGAGACAGAAA
>NW_023596420.1:8761282-8794700 GCF_011947565.3 Pollicipes pollicipes
CATTTATGCATGAATGTTAAACCTTGTGGACAAGCGTCGACCCGCGCGCGATTGTCCTGTCACTGACACGAACAGAGAACGCGCACGCCATATCACGGACGTCCCGCGCGCAGGCGACGCCCGTGACATCCATTAGTTTAAGTGAAATTCGCGACGACATACCAAATTACATCGGGACATGCGTAACACCATGAAACGGGGAATTAAATCATCTATCGTTATCCGCCCTGGCAATGAATGATATGATATTTTAACAACCTGGTGCTGCACCATTTGAATGTTCTGCGCGGGCGCCGCGCGCGACAATTGAGCTTGCACTTGGCAACGCTCTAGGCATTACTCTGAATAAATTATTTTGGCGGCGACATGTTCAAAGCTTCACTATTTTAATACCGTCATGTAAAAATTACATTCTGCACTAAAATCTGGACCAGCACATGATAATTTATGACTCCATGGCGCATGGCGTACGCGCAAACGCCGAATTTCATTCCTGACACCGCGGTAAACACACTAGTTCATTATACCGCCACCAGGGTCGGCCGCGGCGCCACTAGTAGTCATATCCGTTCGTGAAACGTGATGCACCGCCGATAGACTGTCGGCGGCAGCCAGCGGCGACCGGAGCCCGCCAGACGCTCAGCTGCAGCGGCGCCAGCGACGGCACGGCAGGTGGAACGACCGCTCCGCCTCGGCCGATGTTAGCTGTGATCGGCCGGCGGTCACGGGTCAGCTGTGACAGGTCAGCCGTCACCTCTGGTGGCGGCTCCCCGCACACATCTTTGCCAGGACCGCAGCGCCTGCGTCTGCGTGTGTGCTGCCAGCGGTGACGGCGTTGACGGCTTCATGGGCTTCGGACGGTAGGCCTGTAGCCAACCGCACCACCATTTTGTGCTGCACAGGGGCCGGAAAAGGCGGCAATGTCAATGGCAGGGCGTGGCATGCAACCACTTTCTGCACAACACTGTATGCCAGCAACATTAAAGTCATGCATGACGCCATTTAAACGTCACGCCCAGTCTACGTAATGCGTCCGATGCAAGTTTCGAACACTACCAGGTCTTGTGGTAAATCGGAGTATTGAAGGAAGTCAGACCAAGTACATGTTATGACGGAAATAAGACTGGGAATCTAATAACTTGGAGGCCGGGGGTCTTAAGCGGGGTGCACGGCCACCCATCAGGCAGACCATCCGAAGCCTGACCAGTCCATACCGTTACCGCCGCCCAGACTGCAACATAGCCACGACGCTGATCACCACCGACGCGGCTGCAACAGGACACGCGGCGGTTCGCCGTCGGGCACCGCCCTTCGCACACGCGTGACACATGCACACACACACATACACACGCACATACACACAAAAACACACACACACACACGCACGCACGCGCGCACACGCACACACACGCACGCACGCATGCTCACAAATGGAGAAACAAGCGCTTTTGCCTGAAAGCACAGGTAGCATCTATTTTGGATTGTTTGGTTACATGGGTCCCGCACACCGCAAACGCGAAAGTTTATGCAACATGGCATGATCATTGCTACCGTTGCGGAAATTATCGAACTGTGACGCTTACTCATCCACAGATTTTCGACACGAAAGACTGAAGCGGCATGTATGGATTGCGATAAGTGTCGTGCACTTGACTCACCGCCTAAAAGTACACTGCCACCGGGGGCGCATCGAAAGGACCCGGCAGAAGAGGCAAACAGCCATCCCGTGTCCGTCTTCATACATTCGGAGCACGCAAGTGAGGCACCCCATCGCATGCCCACAGGGATGGACGACGCACCTTCTGGCGCCGTTACCCCACTCTACCAAGCAAATCTGACACCTCTGTGAAGAAAATGTGCTTTGCCTCAATGCATGCGCAATGAGTTGGCGCACATCACGGGTCGATAAGTCATCCATGTAATTCCCGGGCCACTTGAAAATGGCATACGCTGTTGGTTACGGAAATACTTTAAAAGGCTGACTGGGGTCATAGATGTAGAACGGTCATCCTCCTGCTTCGTTGAATATTTCATTTCGACTTTTCCAAACCTCGCGGAAGGAAAGAACACTGACAGCGGGGATATAACTAATGAATCATCAACAATAAAATATTCCGGGTCACTAGAAAGCTCTTAAATATCACTCTCGTTACGAAGAATACAACCTGTTTGTGTTACGTACTCAATGTGATTGGCTACCGTTTTCACCCGCTAGCCATCTTCAACCTTGTAAAAAATAAAGTACGGGACCACGAAGTGCCAAAATGTATGCCATTGTGGAAAAGCTGGTCGCAGCCAGCTGCTGGACCTGGCCGTCAAAGGGCGTCCATAAATTGCATTACGCCTAGCGTGAATATTGTGATTCTGGTGATAGTCACTCAGATTTACGCCTGCCAAACCGTATCAGTGGTGGAGGGGAGTTTTGGGCAGCACATCACGCCCATGCGTGGGCCCATCACCATCATATGTTTTTAAATTTTCCGAACCTTACGATTCCCTTATAATTTGTGAATTGGTCTTGCGACAAATAACGCGTCCACTTCTTTTGCAACTGTTGTCGAACTATGGGCAAACGGATGCCATCTTTTTGACCCTACGCTTAACGTGGGGTAACCAGAGGCGGTTTCTGCAGTTCACAGCCCTGCCCTTCTTAAGCCTTAAACACGGCTTGTTGCTGAGCTACACCGCTCGCGACGATGTGCAAACTATTTCGAAGCCATCATTTCAAGGTCGCCCAGGCATCCATGACGTCCAAATAGCGTCATTCAAATCCTGCTATTCAATTGACCACTCAGTGATCGAGTCCAAGAAAAGTTGAACTGTTAAGTTATTCATATCTGGCGTTCGTGCGCGCGATTTCCGGATAAAACGACCGTCAATTGGACCTCACTCAATATTGTGCCAGATACGATGACGTCACCGAACAACGGCGCATCGAGAAGCATATTTATCAAACGAAGAATTTGTGCTGGCTGGGGCAACCTTTCCCACGTAAGAGTATGCCAATAGTTGTAAATTAGCTTGCTTCATGATATCTGATACTTGCTTCAATATTTTACCCGTGCAACATTCCCTTTCAGTGATCATTTGTACGCCAATATTACAAAAAGCACATTTCTAAATCGGTTCTCGAACACAAAACACATTCCATAAGTTCAGTCGGTCTAAACCATATCATACCCCGACTACGGCCTCCATTGCCTCGTCTTGTGCGGGAACAGGAGGGTCAGGAGGACCGGAAGCCGGGACAGGATGGCGCAGAGCATTCGGACGTTCCCCTGCGTCGTCGTTTTCCCCCTGAATGGTTGAATTTCAACACATAGCTGCAGCGCATACCAGTGTATGTACAGCCACCACATTAGTTCAACTAACGCCCTCCTCCCCCTCCCCAGAGGATGAATTGGGACAGATTGTCGTATTTAGATTCAACTAATTAGTAGTAATATGCTTTTTTCAAGATCGGTCACACTAGGACACAGAAAGTTCCATTTCAACGCTGTTTATGATCGCATTTCAGGATGGTCACCAAACCTCAGTAATCACGGGCAAGGGCGGTGCTCTCTGACATTGCTATCTAGTACCTGTGACACGCTTGTTTTGTAGCTACAAAGTTGTCCCAACAGGTTATGAAGAAACCAAACGTTATGATAAAAAAACCAACAAACCACGAATAATTGACACTTCTTACCTCTTCCGGGCATTCCTTGGGGTTCAAGGCAGCAGCTTGGTACCAGAAGGCGTGCTTCACAGCCTCCAAGTATGTATCCAGGGACCACTGCCCGCCCCCCAGCTCCCCCGCGAGCGCAGCCAGCCTGGCTTGGATGTGCTGCTGATGATGTCGCATTCTGCCTCGCCGGAGAACGTCCAGTTCAGCAGCGCGGGCGTCTCGGTTAGCAGCGTCGATGGCCTGTAAGCAACGCTGCGGTCAGCGCATTGTTGCACTAGGCATCATGCATTGCGCACTTTTACGCATTATCACCTGATGGGTCAAAAAAGACGGCGCGTTCGAGTCCCTCACGCCACGATCGCGAAGAGAATGTTTGGCGTTGCTATTTGAGCTGCAGAAGCGGAAATCAGGCCACTGTCTATGCTGTCTACGATATGTGCATTTGGCGATATCTCAGCGCGTGTGTTGTTGTGTTGTGTAATGTGATTTGACTTTGCTTTTTCCACGTGACGTTCAGAGGGCGCAAACTTTTTAGCGATCAGTTCTGCTCACCGCGTGCCCGCTCGCCCCTTCGCGGCGCCTGGGAATCCCCGTCGCGTGCGTGACCTGGCGAACGCAGCATGCTGATGGGGATACAGCGAGCACTGTCAAGGCTTAGTGTACGTGGTGGCGATGGACGATCCGGTGTGTAGCCGACAAATTATGTGTAGCTCATATGTCGAGGGGGCGACGACTGGCCGTGCAGGAAACCGTGCCAATTACCGTGGCCACTCTGGACGCAGGCGTCATTGTAGTTGAGGTAGTGTACATTCCCGACGAGGGGTAAGAAAATGGCGAGGTTGTTATTACGGATGTGAACAATATAGCCGGTAAAGTTATAGCGCTTTTTCAGAGGTCCATGACAAACGACGGACGATACGGCCGATCGTGACGATCGTGGCGATCCGCAGTCGTCATAAAACAGATGGCACACGGACAGAGGTGTGCAAGCGGGTGTATTCTTCGTAACGAGACTCATATTTAAGAGCTTTCTAGTGACCTGAAATATATTATTGTTGATGGTTCATTAGTTATGTTCCCCTTGTGAGTTTCTTTGCTTTCCGCGAGGTTTGTAAAAGTCGAAATGAAATATTCGCGTGATCACGTGATCCCAAGAGGACCCTGGCCACGTGACCACGTGATTTTCCACAGATCGCCCCAGCCAAATTGGCGCTGTCACCCACATTTTGGACCGAACCGTTATGCGCTGGCTCGTTCCGATCCTACCAGCCTTGGCCTGCGGTCTCGTGTCCTACCGACCCACTCCTGAAGTATGTGCGCGACAGTCAAGGTCAGACATGCCTTCGCAAGCCTGGTGGCCAAAGACTTCATATATCAGTAGCAGGTTAATGAAACGAGATTCGGAACCATGCATTCGTGACCGTCCTCCAGCCCACATCAGAGCAATCGTTCAGTCTGATCCAGAGATCATTGTTTCGATGATCTCAACGAGAATCACTCCAACTAAACCTGCGCAGAATTCCCTCCGCTCCCCCAGCCTATGGCTCCATAAACAAATCTGGATGTCGGAACGCGCGCGCGCGCGCGACACACACACACACACACAAACAGGATGTACATTCGGCTGTGTTAATATTTGGCCTCACTGTCTCCATGGCAACGGAGGCCTCGCCGGTACTCCTAGGAAGTCAAGATGAGAAACGTTAAGTCCAAATTTAGCTCGGAAATCAATAAAGCTCTCAAGGGTTCCACGTTCTCCGAGCAAATCATTCAAATATCGAATCCCACGTGCATGCCACCCACGAGCTCCCGTGTTTGCGACCTCACCGTGATGTGTTCCAGACTGCACATGCGTCATGTCATCATTATTAATTTCGTAAGCCTCATTAAAGGCTGCTATAGCCAGTACGACTTCCCTCCAGAAAGGATTACTCATTGTGCTGACAAGGTTACGTCATGATTTTGCGTTCATTTGCGCAATGAGAATAAGGTGTCGAAGTGTTGAGGGATAAAACAAAAAACTGGGAGATCAAGAGGGATGGAAGAGTAACGAAGACCCGGAAGACCCGTCCATTTATGCGCTGAAGGCATATGTCCCCTGCTCTAAGCAATCGTTAAAGCAGAAATGTGGGCTTCCAAGTCGATCGCTGCCATTCCTCGCTTGATTTGTGGTTCAACCATCTTTTAAATCTCTCATTTTTGTGTTCCAGATACGGCGAAATATTAGTTTTACCCCTTGAAGATGGGCACATGAAGCAAAGGAATCTCCTTAGCCTGTTTCTCGCGACTCCTGATTCGGCTGGACAAAGCCTCAAATTTTGTTTCCAGTTTGCTCTGAATTCATATATATTTCTTTAGATGCTTCTGAAAATGTTCGTCGAGGTGTCCGATGGTCCCCCTCATGTAGCTCTTTAACCCCCTGTTTATCTGGGCTGGAAACCTCGGAGACTCTTTCTTATGGTCCTCGGCGCCCCGTTTGCTTACCAGCACAAAGTCCCAGCAGAGTTACCAGTCAGCCTTAGAGCGGTCAAGATATTTCCGGCTTTCGTCTCGGTCGTCTGAATGCTTGCCTCCATCACAGTTCGGACGAGGTCTGTCGCTAAAGTTTTCTTCTATCAGATTGGCCGCTCTCTTCCTGGCTCGCTTGAGCCCTTTCTACGACACGCCATGGTCAATGGAAACGCCTGAATAAGCCACTTGATTTCCTTGCTGAGGCGGTTGCAGGCACTACCAGCACTAAGCTTGTGGTGCCTGCATTAGTTATGTGCATTAGGTCCACAAGGAAGTGCCTGCAAGGCCCTAACAGAGTGTTCTAGAGTCACCCGCCACTCGCGGTCGCCCACTGCGCGCGTCAGGTCTCGTACCGCTCCTCTCCGGGGAACGTGGGGAGGACGGTAACGTGACCTGTCCCGTTGACCGCCACCGCTGGGATGACCGGCAGTATCTTAAGAACACCTGGTTCTTGACAAACAGTGCGTAGAGTAATGACCACCAACACAAGCTTTAACCAACCGAAAGGAACGTGGTCGGTTGAACATTAATCGGGTTCCTCCTCACACTCATAATCATCATCATCGGCATCACTCAAGCTGGCACCAACATTTGGCCGGGGCCCCAAGCTGACGAAAGGGACCTTGAGCTGACAAACGGGAACCAACCGTTCTCGCAGAACCACGCGTCTCTTCGCTCTGCTCTTTATGCTGAAGGCAGTAATGAAGCATCCTTGCCCCGGGAATACTGGAATCAACACGCGTGACTGCCAGCCGGGTCCCCAAGTCACCTGATCCAAAAGCATCGGCTCACAAAGGACGGTTCGTTTGTGCTAGTAATCAGTACTGGTGCTGACTGCTGGTCGAGTTCCAGTGTGTGAGCACCGGGACAGGTCAAGTTCCCGTCCCCTCCGCACTCCCTGGCGCGCTAATACGGCACCTGCCGCCCGCAGTGGGCGACCGCGGGGGGACAGCTGGCGCAGAGATACACTTAACATATCCTATTAGATTGGTGTGCCGAGACTTGCGATGGATTGTAAGAAACTTAATTATTAGGCTTCATTATAAAAGGTAATTTTTAAGAGGCTGAGGGTTTGATTTAATTTCTGTGTTTAGCTCGATCTACTCTTCTGGTGAAGCAAGCACTGGACGACCACCTGTTTTTGGGACTTGAGTACTGCTCTCAGTTTTGTGGATTAGATCTCGGTCTAAGGTCACGATCATTCAGGCATCAGATGTCCCGCAGAGACGGTGACTTAACGTTGTGAAGTTTTTCAACTCTTAAATAGCTAATTCGCTTTAGAGGACAACTTTTGGTGAGGTTTCTGCGCGACGCTGGTCAAAAACCGGGATGGGGCGGACGTTGCATTGATTTGAGGCATCTCGATGTGGTATGAGGTGGATCATCTTTGCTGTCCAACGTTAGTGGGAATGCTTACCTTCGAGAGGTGTCTACTAAAGACAAACACGATCGAACAAGACCCTCCGAACGCAATTATACCATAAGGTTGTATGTAGAAATGCCGAAATCTGTACGGCACGGTCGCATCATGCTGCATTTGGTAGCGCATTAGTCAATCACCAAATTGTGCTGCGGACCGATGACGTCATTCCTGACCATTGAACCGGTATAAAAGGCCCAGACTGGGATAAGCCAATGAACGAATTGCATCCTGGATCAAGAACTGGGGCGTTTTAGTTCTTCGCGTGGTTATAATTGTACCTATCTATCTGCGGGTTACATCTGGCTAGCTCAGTTCAAAACTCCGTGCAAAGGTAGCACACGGAATCAGGTCACCTAAATACAGCTAACAACACTTAGCCGACGCTGCATACAGCTGGTAACAGAAAGTCGACGTTGAATACAGGTAGTAGCAGCTTGCTGACGCCGGCGCGGGTGTGTACTGAGGTATGCACATGTGTCTCCACTGGCCGGAAAGACCATTACGCTTTAAGAGTGCCAGTTCAAGAACCTGTTACTCAGCAACAAGTCACTTTTTGGTCGATTTCTTTGAAAAGTGCCATTTGCTCAGGCAAAGAAGAGTGTGAACATTGTTTCTCCAGGAACCAAGGGGGTGGCTTAAAAGAACAGAGTACAAACAAATGCTTTCGCTCAATGTGGTTGCCGTATGGCTGGCGTTTTTCTGCTGTCAAGAGCTGGCATTAAATGTGCATGTGTGTCATCGAATGATATGACTCAAAACGTCACAAGTTTGACTTGTCACTACCTAATCCGCTGCCAGCTGCCTTCGGGTTATTGAAATGTCGATACCTCTTTGCATATGGCAGTAAGTACATATGACCACTTAACTTCGGCCGACCACCAGGGACTGCTGGTGCGCAGTGTGCTGACTGCGGAGGAAATTTTGAATAAATGACACGTGAGCGGGACCTGGGAGCCAGTCGGCACCTTGTGGGAGTTCTTTGAGTTTCCACACAGTGATAGTGTGGTGCTGACCATGGCACCATGCCAGGCTTCTTACGTCCTGGATCCCCGCTTCATCGCCGTCTTGTTTTACTGTGAAGAAGCCTTAGATATGAGCCAACTGGCCGCCTCCCGCGGCCGGTCGGAGCGTGCGAGCACAACAGAGCTAACCGGGGCTCGACAACTGGGGGGACCAACAACGGGGCTCGACAACTGGGGGGACCAACAACGGGCCTCGACAACTGGGGGGACCAACAACGGGGCTCGACAACTGGGGGGACCAACAACGGGGCCCGACAACTGGGGGGACCAACAACGGGGCTCGACAGCTGGGGGGACCAACAACGGGGCTCGACATCTGGGGGGACCAACAACGGGGTTCGACAACTGGGGGGACCAACAACGGGGCTCGACAGCTGGGGGGACCAACAACGGGGCTCGACAACTGGGGGGACCAACAACGGGGCTCGACAACTGGGGGGACCAACAACGGGGCTCGACAGCTGGGGGGACCAACAACGGGGCTCGACAACTGGGGGGACCAACAACGGGGTTCGACAACTGGGGGGACCAACAACGGGGCTCGACAGCTGGGGGGACCAACAACGGGGCTCGACAGCTGGGGGGACCAACAACGGGGTTCGACAACTGGGGGGACCAACAACGGGGTTCGACAGCTGGGGGACCAACAACGGGGCTCGACAGCTGGGGGACCAACAACGGGGCTCGACATTGAGCTAAGCGGGCTGTGATCAGCGACACACCCTGCACTGCTGCGCTGTACCCTGACGCTGAGTGGCTGGCTGTAGGGCTGGTGGCTGCGAGTGTGAGACTGCACTTAGTCTCTTCAGTGGTGCGGATGATTGGCTGGTGCGCAGATACATTAGCTGCGGCTAATGTATCTGCACACGACCCATTAGCTGCGGCTGGATTACAGGGAAGGTCGGTGCTCATTACTCAGCTTTTTCTGAGAAGACCCTCTCACACGGGTGCGTAGGATGGCAGAGTTTCAAAAGTTAAGGCAAGTTATCTACATAAAAACAAGCTCATAAGACCGGGTCACCTACGTGGAGCTCAAGGCGACTAGACCCCTTCGCTGGTTGTTTTTATCACTCATCATTTGGAAGGATCTGTGTCTCAACAACTAAGATAGATAGAAATGCGCCAATTGCAGTGACAGATTATCTAAGCGCTGGCAAACGTTTGATTTGGTGCGAGTTTTCCAATTTGGGAAAAATAAAGGTGCAAATCTCATTAAGTCTTACCCCAAGTTTGCACATGTTAAATTATGTTTTTTTAAACTCATGCCAATAAATTTAGAAACAATTTCGAAGATCTATTTGCTGCGTTGTATGCCACCAGCTGTAGCAGATATCCGTAAAGGGCAGCCGCTCACTCGGCTGAGGTAGAGTCACATTCCCGCCAAATCTCGGAATAGCAAGTTATCAATCCTCAGTGCGTTTCCAAGAAACTGCCAGCTTGGATACCCCATACATGATTGAGCTGAGCTGTCGGGAAAGGTGCCTTACACCGCAAACTTAATGTACAGCGGCAAGGTTTTTGTCCTGAGAAGGCGGCGCGCTTCATCTCATAGGAGAAGCTAGATCAGTGGGCCACGTCGTTTTACGATGCGATGTCCTTAAGCCTCCTAGGACAAAGCAAGTCCTGCGAGCGCGCGCTCCTGTGAATACAGCAGGTAGGTCTTCTGAAGCTGTTTCCACATTTGAAGCTATCGAGGTAGGCCTCAGATATGATAGGAAAAACTTACTTGTAAGTATTGGTAGGCTTTCAAGGTTCAAAAACGACGCTAAGTAGCAAAACTTCAAAGTTTGCACAAATGCTCCCCATTACGTCACTGGTTGACGTCGTCGTGGACTAGTCTTGTGACGACAGCAATACCTGGCAACATCTGGAAGCCAGATCTCAAGAATATCTCCAAACACACGAAAGCTGACGTCAGCCGACCATTCTCGTCACAGGGCTGTGTCGGACGGCGGATTGGTGGGTAGTTTGTTTGTGGATTTGTGTAAGTGGAAATGCGGTGTCATGCGAGAATTAATAAAATTGTAACGTTGCTATGAATTGATTGACAACGCATTGCTATCGCTATGGTAAAGATAGTGAGAGTGGGCTATGATTTTTTTTTGCTAAGACAACTTATGCAATTAATAATTAAACCTGATATAACCATTGTGGTGCAACGACGCTCTTGCTGTTGATAGTCCTATGACATTGCGAAATCAGTTGTTACCAGTCATTCATAAATTATAAGCTCCCGTCTCATAGGCTTGACATACAATAGTCAACCAATGTGGTACATTGTGTGATGGCATCGGTCAAAAGCTTCATTGTGCCATTACCTCAGTCCTGTACTGTGGCATGACATCATGAACAACGAAGCGGTTCTTGTACTGCAATCTACGCTGCTTTCATAATGAATTTAATCATGAAGAGATGGGTCAAGTGTGCTCCCTTGTATTCAATCCCCATCTGAAATATGACTCACCGAAACACATGATACAACATACAAATCACTTTCAGCAAAGCAGACAACTAATAAGTGACATCACGTGCTCAGCCTGTTTTGGGAATCGACAAAGCGTAGGTTTGAAAAATGCAGACACTTTCACAGCCATGCACCATGCTGCAGCCATCAGGCTGCTTTACTAAAAAAAATAACAGGAAAATTCTACATGTGGTGAAATGGCACTACAAACATGCTGGCCTTTCCCAAGCTGAAGACATGACAAATGCTGTAGTTATGGTTGGATGGACAAAATGCAAGGAAGTCATGGAGTTGCCAGTGCACACAAGGCTCAGGATAAAAATATTATTAAGTGTTATACCAAGACACCAACGGCAATACTTTTCCACCTTTCTCAGCACCCAGCATCCCACGCAAGCAGCTGTGACTATGACATTGTTGACTCACGAGTAATGCTCGCCTATAATGTATAGCAGCTATAGTAGCTATAGTATAATGTATAGTAGCTATAGTAGCTATAGTAGCTCGCCCATAGTAATGCTCTATATTTTCAGAATTCCTTAGGGAATGACAATTTTGCGAAGACATATCATGCGAGCCTTTACTGAGCATGTCCAATAATGAGCTGCAGGCACAAGCCCCTACTGACAAAATGAATTGCTGATGTAATGGCATACAATGGATTAATTACATGCTGCAACACCTCAATAGGTTCAAAATGTTGGCGAGATCATAATAAAGTACCAGCTTGCCTTTGTACACCCCTGCAACAAAACTGCTAGTGCTTCCCCTAGATTGCCAGCATGCCTTGGTCTTCGTCAAACACAAACATAAAAGTAAATATAGGTATATGTATATATACATATATCACATTTTAGCGGGAGTCAGTAGACCTTAACAATATCAAAACAAAGTTGTTTACTACATCCTTGATAAGAGGGTGATAATAAAATAGTTAGGCGTGACCATCTTTTTCGAATAAGTGAAAATTTTGAAAATGCAATTTTGTGTTATAAAATAAAAGGGCATGGCCCACTTAGTGTGTGTGTATGAAGTAGCAAGTGTTTCTGTGGATATTAACAGTTTCCACGGCAATTGCAATATCTACAGCGAGCGCGGCTTGTAGGGTTTTTAAAAAATTTCAACACTATGCAAGTGATACAATTTCAAGTTACTCCATCGTATGCGCCGTGCGATTACACGTCTAATGATTTATAATGCCATGAGCTTCCATCACTTGAAACATGCACAATTCTTAAAGCACGCAAACTTCCATGCTTTTGTTTCTGGGACCCGCTATGTTTGAAGGCAGCTTGCACGTGCAAACGATACACCACGATGGAACAAACATTCAGTGCTGTTGTAAACAAGGAAGAAAACACAAGTCCCGCCAGAGCCAATTTGTTGCGAAAAAGTTAAAATGTAAAACGGATGTTTTTTTCGTCTCAAATGAGGGTCAACTCAGCGCGTGTACGAAACGGATGCATGTTCTCTGCCGGCTTACGCCAATTGGAAGAAGTGGCCAATTTCCAACATAATCCTACGTTGGTTGCAACTAAATCAAAACCTATCAGCATTTGACAGTTTATGTTACACCATAGCATGGGAAGGCAATTTTGCGTCAAAACAAGTGTAACGCAACACATTGACATAATTTGAAATGGGCTGTTTTTTGGGTAGTAAAACGTTCCAGACTGCTATCTCTCGAAGCAATTAAAATACAGGGCTCCTTTTATGTGCAAACAATGTAAAACCATGTTACAAGTTGTTCACTACATTCTTGATCACCGGGTGATGAGGAAAAGAAATGGGCGTAACTATTTTTTTTGAAAATGAATATTTTAAACATGCGATTTTTGGTGATTTTTGATTTCTGTGGATGTTAACAGTTTCTACGGCAATTGCAAAATCTACAGCAAGCGCGGCTTGAGTGTTTCTTTGAAATAACATCAAAGCTATACAAGTGATAGCATTTCAAGTTGCACCATCGTTTTTGCCCCGCGATTACACGTCTAATGACCTATGATACAATGCAATTCCACCACTTCGGACATGCATCATTCTTGATGCAGGCAAATTCCATGGTTTTGTTTCTGAAACCCGCTCTGTTTGAAAGCAGATTGCACGCGTAAACGATACACGATGATGGAATAAAGATTCAGTGCCGTTGTTGTCAACGTGGGAGTGCACAGAAATCTCGCCAACGCCACCTTGCTGCAAAAAAGTCCAAATTCAGAATAGAATGTTTTTTCGTCTCAAATGAGGGCCAATAATACATTCGTCGCGTATGTTCAACCAACGGATGTATGTTCAACGGATGTATGTTCAACGGATGGATGTTCTGTCGCCGTTTGCGCGTTTTGCACAAAATGGCCATTTTTCAACATCACTCCACGCTGGTTGCACCTAACGCAAAACCTATTGGCATTGGTCAGTTTATATTACACCACAGCATGGGAAGGCAATTCTGCGTTAAAACAGGTATTACGCAACACATTGGCAGAATATGAACACGTCAGTTTTCGGGTAGTAAAACGCGGCAAGCTCATATCTCTCAAACCAATGAAAAGAGAACCCTCCGTTTACATCCAAACGATCCAAAACGATGTTGCAAGTTGTTGACCACATTCATGATGGTCGGCTGATGAGAAAAAACTTGGGCGTGACCTTTTTCTCGAAAAGTGAAATTTTCGAAAATGCCATTTGCCATCATAATGCCATCATAAAATGACAGTGCATGGTCCATGTAGTGTGTGTATGAAGCGGCAAGTGTTTCTGTGCATGTAAGCAGTTTCTGTGGCAATTGTAAAATCTACAGGAAGCGCGGCTTAAGTTATACAAGTGATAAAATTTCAAGTTAAACCATCGTATTTGCCATGCCATTACGCGTCTAATGAATTATTATACAATGAGTTTCCCATGCCTGGTACATGCACCATTCTTGATGCGTTCAAAGTTCCATGCTTTTGTTTCCGAAACACGCTCCGTTGGAAAGAGGATTGCACGTGCAAACCATGCAAAAGGATGAAACAAACATTCAGTGCCGTTGCTGTCAACATGGAAGAGAACACAAATCGCACAAGAGCCACTTTGCTGCGAAAAAGTTGAAATTCAGAAACGGATGCTATTTCGTCTCAAATGAGGGTAAATAGTAACTTTGTCGCGTGGACGAAACAGATGCATGTTCTGTTCCCGGTTGACGCGCGTTCCACGAAATGGCTATTTTTCAACATACAACATAATTTCAACATAATATTTTTCAACATAAGGTGGTTGCAGCTAACTGAAGACCTGTCGGCATTGGACAGTTTATGTCACCCCAAAGCATGGAATAAAAAGTGGCAAGCTCATATATCTCGAGCAAAAACAAAATAGAAATCTTGTGTTTGCAAACGATGTAAAACGATGTTACAAGTTGTTGACTACATTCTTCATCACCGGGTGCTGAGAAAAAAATTGGGGCGTTGTTTCGAAAAAGCAGCATTTTAAAAAATGTCATTTTGTTTTATAACATGAAAGGGCATGATCCATTTAGTGTGTTTGTGAGGCGGAAAGTGTGTCTCTGCATGTAAACAGTTTCTACAACAATTGCAAAATCTAAACCACGCGCGGCTTGTGAACGTTTTTTTAAACTTCAAAACTATACAAATGATAAAACATCAAACTACGCCATCGCATTTGCTGTGCAATTACGCGTCTAATGACCTATAATACAATGTGATCCTAATACTAGAGCATGCACCGGTACTGATACGCGCAAAGTTCCATGTTGTTTATACTCAAACCCGCTCCGTATCAAGCAGGTTGCACGTGCAAACGGTACATAAGGATGGAATAAACATTCAGTGCCGTTGTTGTCAACATGGAAGTGAAAACAAATCTGGCCATGGCCACTTCGTTGAAAAAAGCAAAAACCATAAACGGATGTTTTTTCTTCCCAAATGGGGGCCAATAGTGAATTCATCGCGTTCCGAAACACATGCATGCTCTGTGCCGCTTTACGCGTTTTGGAGGAAATGGCCGTTTTTCAACATCATTCCACGTTGGTTGCACCTAAGTTAAAACCTATCGGCATTGGGCAGTTCATGTTACGCTATAGGATAGGAAGGCAATTCTGCGTAAAAAAGTGTAACGAAACACCTTGCCAGAATTTGAAAACGGCCGTTTTTGGAGCATTAAAATGTTCCACGCTTATATCTCTGGCAGCAATGTAAATAGAAGGCTGCTTTTACTTGCAAAGCGTAAAACGATGTTACAAGTGATTCCCTACATTCTTGATCACCAGCTAACGAAAAAACAATTTGGGCGTGACCATTTTGTTGAAAGTGGACATTTTGAAATTAGGAGTTTTGCTATATTATGAAAGGGCGTGGTTCATATAATGAGTGTATGAAGCAGGAAATGTTTCTGTGCATGTAACCAGTTTCTACATCAGCGCGAATAGTCCACAGCTGACGCAGCGGTGTTTTTTAAGATATAACTTTGAAGCAATACAGGTGATCAAATTTCAAGTTACACCATCGTTTTTGCGATGCGATTGCACGTCTAGAGACCTACAATACATTGAGATTTCACCTTTTCGAACACGCACCGTTCTTGATGTGGGCAAATTTCCATGGTTTTCTTTTTGAAACCCGCTCTGTTTCAAAGCAGATTTCACGTGCAAACAATACACGATGGTGGAGCAAACGTTTAGGCTGTTGTCAACATGGAAGTGAACACAAATCTCGCCACGGCCATTTTATTGCAAAAAGTTAAAATTTAGAAAGATGATTTTTTATCTTGAATGAGGGGCAATAGTGAATTCGTCGCGGATACGAAACGGATGCATGTTCTGTTCCGGTTGACGCGTTTTGCGCGAAATGGCTATATTTCAACATGATTGCACGTTGCTTGCACCTAACTCAAAAGCTGTTGGCATTCGACAGGTCATGTCACCCCATAACATGGGAAGGTACTTCTGCGTCAAAATAGGCGTAGCGTACTACATCAGCAGAATTTGAACACGGCCAGTTTTGGAGTAGTAAAACGTGGCAAGCTGATATCTCTCCAACCAATGAAAAGAGGACTCTCCTTTTACATGTATGCGATGCAAAACGATGTTGCAAGTTGCTGACTACATTCTTGATGACCGGGCGATGAGAAAAAAAATTGTGCGTGACAATTACTTTTGGAAAAAAGAAACCTTCGAAACTACGATATTTGGTGATAAATCGAAAGAGCATGGTCCATTTATTTTGTGTATGAAGCGCCAAGTGTTTCTGTGCATGTAAGCAATTTCTGCAACAATTGTAAAATCTACAGGAGGCGCGGCTTGTGAGTGTTGTTTTTTAAATACGTCTAAGCTTATACAAGTCATAAAATTCAAGTTACACCATGGTATTTGCCATGCCATTACGCGTCTAATGAACTATTATGCAATCAGTTTCCAATACTTGGTACATGCACCATTCTTGATGCGTTCAAAGTTCCATGCTTTGTTTCCGAAACACGCTCCGTTGGAAAGAAGATTGCACGTGTAAACGATACAAAAGTATGAAAAAAAACATTCTGTGCCGTTGCTGTCTGTGCCGTTGCTGTCAGGGCCACTTTGCTGTGAAAAAGTTAAAATTCGGAAACGGATGCTTTTTCGTCTCAAATGGGGGTCAATAGAAACTTCGTCGCGTGGACGAGGCGGATGCATGCTCTGTTCTGGTTAACGCGTGTTGCACGAAATGGCTATTTTTGAACATAATTCCACGTTGGCTGCAGCTAACTGAAAACCTTTCGGCATTGGATAGTTTATGTCACCCCATCACATGGGATCGTATTTCCGCGTAAAAACAGGCGTAACGCACTATATTGGCAGAATTTGAACACGGCCCGTTTTGGGGTAGATCTACTTGGCAATGTCATATCTCTCAAATCAATGAAAATAGAAGGCTGCGTTTACGTGCAAGCGATGTAAAACGATATTACAAGTTGTTGACTACATTCTTGATCACCGAGTGATAAGGAAGAATATTTGAGCCTGGCCGTTTTTTTCGAAAAATAGAGAATATTTTGAACACGCGTTTTTTGTTGATAACATGAAATGGCATGTTACATTTAGTGTGTTTATGAAGCGGCAAGTGTGTCTCTGCATGTTAACAGTTCCTACAACAATTGCAAAATTTACACCAAGCGCGGCTTGTGAAAGTGTTTTTAAAATTCAAAACTATACAAATAATGAAACTTCAAAATTCATAAACGGATGACTTTTTGTTCTTGAGTGAGGGCCAATAGTAAATTTGTCGCGTGTACGAAACGGATGCATGTTTGGTTCCGGTTGACGCCTTTTGCACGAGATGGCTATTTTTCAACATAATTCCACGTTATTTGCACCTAAGTCAAATGTTATCAGCATTCGACAGCTTATGTCACTCCTTAACATGGGAAGGTAATTCTGCGTTAAAATAGGCGTGGCGCACTACATCGGCAGAATTTAAAAACGGCCGTTTTGGGGAAAGTAAAACGTGTCAATCACATATCTCTCGAACAAAAGAAAATGGGAAGTTCGTTTTATTTGCAAACGATATAAAACCATGCTACAAGTTGTTTGCTTTATTCCTAATCGCCGGGTGATGAGAAAAAAGTTGCAGGGGACAGCTTTTTTTTAGAAAAAGCGATAGTTTTAAACATGCGATTTTGTGCTGCAGAATGAAAGGGCTTGTTCCACTTAGTATGTGTGTGAAGCGGCAAGTGCTTCTGTGCATGTGAACAGTTTCCACAACAGTTCCAAAACCTACAGCAAGCGCGGCCTGTGGATGTTTTTTTAACTTCAAAACTATACAGACGATAAAATTTCAAGTTACATCATCGTATTTGCGTCGGTATTTTTCCGCCTCGGCCTAAACGTTTGCACGAAATGGCCATTTTTTTAGCCCAATTCCACGTTGGTTGCACCTTACTGAAAACCTATCAGCATTGAACAGTTTATGTCCCACCATAGCATGGAAAGACAATTCTGCGTCAAAAAGGGTGTAACGCAACAAATTGGCGGAAGTTGAAAACGGACGTTTTTTTGGGTGGTAAAAGGTTTCAAGCTCATATCTCTCGAAGCAATAAAAATAAAAGGCTGCTTTTACTTGCAAATGGTGTAAAACGATGCTAAAAGTTCTTGAGTACATTCTTCATCACCGGATGATCAGAAAATTTTGTGGGGTGACAACTTTTTTGAAAAAATTTAAGTTTAAGAAATGTAATACGGTGTTGTAAAATGAAAGGGCACGGTCCACTCATTGTGTGCATAAAGCGGCAACTGTTTCTGCGCATGTAACCATTCTCTACATAAAATGCTATATCTACGCCCAGTGTCGTCTTTGAGTGTTTTTTTCAAATAACTTGAAAATTATTCAAGTGATAAAAATTCATCATACAAGATCGCTTTGGCCGTGCGATAACACGTCTATTGTCATATTATACAATGAGGTTCCACCACTTTGAATATGTACCATTTTTAATGCACGAAAATTTCCATGCTTTTCCTTCCCAAACCCGCTGTGCTTGAAAGTAGGTTTCACGTGCAAACGATACACACGGATGAAACATTCAGTGCCGTTGTTGTCAGCATTGAAGTGAACACAAATCTCGGCACGGCCACTTTGTTGCAGAAAAGGAAAAATTAAGAAAAGGATGCTTTCTCGTCTCAGATCAGGGCCAACATTAAATTTAGCGCGTGTATGAAATGGATACATGTTCTGTGCCGGCTTACGCGTTTTGCACGAAATGGCCATTTTTGGACATCATTTCACGTTGGTTGCACCTAACTCAATATCTATTTGCATTGGACAGTTTATATTACACCGTGGAACGGGAAAACATTTCTGCGTCAAAACAGGTATAACGCAACATACTGGCAGAATTTGAACACGGCCGTGTCTTTGGGCGATAAAACGTGACAAGCTCATACCTCTCGAACCATTGAAAAGAGAACTCTCAAACTAAACGAAATAAAAATATTATTTTATTTGCAAACGATTTAAACGATATTACAAGTCGTTGCCTGTGTTCTTCATCGCCGGGTGATGGAAACAATTTTTTTAAAAATTTTCGAAACAAGTGACAGTCTTAAAAATGCGATTTTGCCTTGAAACATGAAAGGCCATGTTCCACGTAGCGTGTTTATGAAGCGGCAAGTGTGTCTCTGCATATAAATAGTTTCTACAGCAATTGCGAAATCTACACCCAACGTGGCTTGTGAAGATTTTTTTTCAAAACTTCAGAACTATACAAATGATAAATTTTCAAGTCACACCGTTGCATTTTCTGTGCGATCACGCGTCTAATGACCTATAATACAATGAGATTACAATACTCTGAACACGCATAATTTTCGATACGCGCAAAATTCACTGCTTTTGTTTCTTAAACCCGCACTGTTTAAAGAAAATTGCACGTCGAAGCGATACACAAGGATGAAGCACACATTCAGTGCCGTTGTTGTCAACATGGAGGTGAACGCATATCTCTCCACGGCCACTTCGTTGCAAAAACAGTCAAAATTCATAAACGGATGTTTTTTCGTCTCAAACGAGGGCCAACAGCAGCTTCATCGCGTGTACGAAACGCATGCATATTCTGTGCCGGCTTACGCGTTTTACACGAAATGGCCATTGTTCGGCATAATTCCACGTTGGTAGCACCTAAGTCAAGACCTATTGGCATTGGACAGTTTATGTTACACCATAGGCTGGAAAACCAATTCTGCAGTAAAATAGGTGTAACGCAACACCTTGCGAGAATTTGAAAACTGCCGTTTTTTGGGCAGTGAAAGGTTCCAAAATCATATATCTCACTGCAATGAAAATAAAAGGCCGGTTTTACTTGCAAACGATGTAAAACGATGTTACAAGTGATTCCCTACATTCTTTATCACTGGCTGATAAGAAAACAATTTGGGCGTGACCATTTTTTGAAAAAGTGAACACCTTGAACTTAAGAGTTATGTTATAAAATGAATGGGCATGGTCCATATAGTGTGCGTATGAAGCGGTAAATGTTTCTGTGCATGTAACCATGTATTGTTTGTACAGCAACTGCAAAATCTACAGCAAGCGCGGCCTGTGAGTGCTTTTTTAAAACAACTTTAAAGCTGTACAAATGACAAACTTTCAAGTAACACCATCGTTTTTGCCCTGCGATGACACGTCTAATGACCTATAATACAATGAGATTCCACCACTTCGAAAATGCACCATTCCTGATGCGGGCAAATTTCTATGGATTTGTTTCTGAAACCCGCTTTATTTGGAAGCAGATTCCGCGTGCAAAAGATACACAATGGTGGAACAAACACTGAGCGCCGTTGTTGTCAACATGAAAATAAACACAAATTTCGCCACGGCCACCTTTGTAAACAAGTCAAATTCAGAAACTAATGTTTTTTGTCCTGAATTAGCCTCAATAGCAAGTTCGTGACCTGTACGAAACGGAAGCATGCTCTATGCTGGTTGACGTGTATTGCACGAAATGGCTTTTTGCAACATAACTCCACATTGGTTGAACCTAACTGAAAAGCCATCGGCATTCCGCAGTTCATGTCACCCCACGACATATGAAGGTAATTCTGCGTCAAAATAGGTATTACGTTTCACATTGGCAGACTCTGAAAACGGTCATTTTTTGGGTAGTAAAACATTCCAAGCTCTTATATCTCAAACCTATAAAAGGAATCTCCCCTTTTACATGCAAACGATGTAAAGCGATGTTATAGGTTTTTCACTACATTCTTGACCGCCAGGCCATGAGAAAAAACTTTGAGCGTAAGTTTTTTTTGGAAATGTTTAAAAATATTTTAAGATGCGATTTTTGGTGCTAAAATGACAGTGTTTTTAGTGTTTTTCCATTTAGTGTGTGTATGAAGCGGCAAGTGTTTCTGTGCATGTAACCAGTTACTACAGCAAACGCAAAATCTAAAGAAAAAGCGGCTTCTGAGTGTTTTTTAATAGAAGTAACTATAAAATTTTACAAGCGATAACACTTAAAGTTACACCATTGTATTTGTCGCGCAATTACATGTCTAATGACGTATAATACGATGAGATTCTAAAAACTCAAACGTGCACCATTGTTGATGGGCGCAAGTTTCCATGCTTTTGTTTCCCCGCTCCCTTTAAAGCAATTACACGTAGAAATGACACACAAGGATGAAACAAACATTCAGTGTTGTTGTTGTCAACATGGAAGTGACATTAAATCCCACCACAGTCTCATTGTTGCGAAAAGTGTCCAAGTTCGGAAACATTTGTTTTATTTTGTCTAAATCTGGGCTAATCGTAAAATCAGCGTGGGTACGAAACAGATGCATGTTCTGTTTCGGTTTACGAGTTCTGCAGGAAATAGCGATTTGGCAACATAGTTCTACGTTAGTTGCACCTAACTCAAAACCTTTCCGATCGCAGTTTTTGTCACACCATAGCATGGGATGGGAATGCTGCGTCAAAACAGGTGTAACGGAACACATTGGCAGCATTTGAAAACGGCCGTTTTTTGTAGTAAAACGTGGCAAGATCATATCTCTCAAACCAATGAAAAGACAACTCTTCTTTTACATCCAAACGATGCAAAACGATGCTACGAGTTATTGACTAGATACGTGATCACCGGGTGATGAGAAAAAAATTGAGCGTGACCATTTTTTCGAACAGGAAAAATGTTTACGCCATTTTTTGTTATAAAATGAAATGGCAGTGTCCATTTAGTGTGTGTAAGAAGCGGCAAGTGTTTCTGCGCAAGTAAACAGTTTCTACAGCGTTTGAAAATCTAAAGCAAGCGCGGCTTTTGGATATTTTTTCAAACTTTAAAACTATGCAGACAATTAAATTTCAAGTTAAATCATCGTATTCGCCGGGCGATTACGCGTCTAATGACATGGAATAAAATGAGATTCAAATACTTGGAACATGCACCATTTTTCATGCGTCCAAATTTCCATTACATCACATCATCCGTTTCTGAATTTGACTTTTTTGCAGCGAAGTGGCCCTGGCGGGATTTGTGTTCACTTCCATGTTGACAACAACGGCACTTAATCTTGTTTCATCCTTGTGTAACGTTTCCACGTGTAATCTGCTTTAAACGGAAAGGATTTCAGGAACAAAAGCATGGAAGTTTGCGCGCATCAACTATGGTGCATGTGCCATTTATTGGAATTTCATCGTGTTACATGCCATGATATGCGTCATCGCGCGGCAAATACGATGGTGTAACATTAGGTGTTACCACTTGTAATATTTTTAAGTTATTTTTTTAAACTCTCAGGAGCCGTGCTTGCCGTAAATATTCCAATTGGTGTAAAAACTGATGACCGGTACAGAAACACTTGCCGCCCTCTACACACGATACAGGACTATGCCCTTCCATTTTATCAAGAAATTCGCATTATCGAGCTTTTCACGTTTCGGAAAAAATGGTTACGGGAAAATTTTCTCTCATCACTCGGCGATCACGAATGTAGTCAGCAGCTTGCAACATCGTTTTACATCGCTTCCAAGGAAAGCAGCCTTCTATTTTTATTGGTTTGAGGGATATGAGCTTGGAACGTTTTACTACGCAAACAACGGCTGTTTTTAAATTGTGCCAATGTGCTGCGTTACAACTGTTACAACTGTTAAAAGCTGTTTTGACACAGGAAAACCTTCCCATGCTATGTTGTGACATAAACTGTCCAATGCCAGTAGGTTTTCAGGTAGCTGCAACCAACGTGGAGGTATATTAAAAAGTGGCCATCCCGTGCAGAACACCTAAACCGGCGCAAAAAAAATGGATCTCTTTGGTATACGCGACGACTTTATTATTACCCCTCATTTAAAACAAAAACATCCGTTTCTGAATGTTGTCTTTTTCGCAACAAAGTGGTCGTGCCTGGATTTGTGTTTACTTCCATGTTGACAACAACAGCACTGAATGTTTGGTTCATCCTTGTGCATCGCTTGCACGTGGAATCTACTTTCAAACAGAGAGGGTTTCAGTAAGAAATGCATGGAAGTTTGCATCCATTAAGAGTGGTGCATATTCCAAGTAGTGGAATAGCATTGTATTATATTTCAATACACGAGTAATCGCACGCCCAATGCGATGGTGTAATTTCAAGTTTTATCACCTGTATAATTTTAAGGTTATTTGAAAAAAGCGCTCAATGACCGCGCTTGATGTAGATATTGCATTTGCTGTAGAAACTGGTTCATGCACAGAAACACTTGCCGCTTCATACAAACACTAAATGGACCATGCCCTTTCATTCTATAACACAAATTAGTTTTTTAAGCCCCAATTCTTCGAAAAAATTGTCACCCCAAAATTTTTTCCTCATCGCCCGGTGATCAAGAATGTACTCAAGAATTTGTAACATCGTTTTAACCAGTTGCAAGTAAAAACAGCCTTTTATTTTCATTGCTTCGAGAGATACGAGCATGAGACCTTTTACCACCCAAAAAACGTCCGTTTTCAACTGCCACCAACTTGTTGGGTTATACCCACTTTGACACAGAAAACCTTGCCATGCTATGGTGTGACATAAGCTGTCCAATGTTGATAGGTTTTTAGTTTTGTGCAACAAATGTGGAAGTGTTTTTTTTTAAAAAAACCATTTCGTGCAAAACGTATAAACTGACGCCGAAAATCAGCATCCGTTTCGGACACGCTCTGAATTTACTAATGGCTCTCATTTGGGACGAAAAAACACCCGTTTAAGAATTTTGCCTTACCTTACAACAAAGTTCCCGTGGCAGAATTTGTGTTCACTTCCATGTTGACAACGGCTCTGAATGCTTGTTCCATCCTTGTGAACCGTTTGCACGTGTAATCTGCTTTAAACGGAGCGAGTTTTTACGGACAAACTTCACTGCATACAAGTTGGTTGCACCTAACTCAAACCAGATCGGGTATCCTCAGTTTATGTCACAATATAGAAGGGGAAGGCAATTCTGCGTAAAAACCGATGCAATGCACTCCATTGACAGAGCTTGAAAACGACAGCTTTTATGGATAGCAAAACGTTCCAAGCTCACATCTCTCGAACCAATGAAAATAGAAGGCTCCTTTGAGTTGCAAACGGTGTAAAACGATGTTACAAGCCATTGACTACATTCTTGATCACTGGTTGATACTAAAAAAATTGGGTGTTACCAAATTTTCGGAAAATGTGAAAAAAATTTCCACCTGCGATTTTTGTCATAAACTTAAAGGGCATGGTCCATTTAGTGTGTGTATGAAGCTGCAAATGCTTCAGTGCACGTAAGCATTCTCTACAGCAACTGTAAAATCTACAGCAAGCGCAGTTTGAGTTTTTTTTTGGAAAAACTTGAAACGTTTACAAGTGATAACAATTCAAGTTACACCATCGTATTTCCCATGCAATTTAGCGCCTAGTTACCTATAGCACAATAAGATTTCACCACTTGGAACATGCACCATTCTTGATGCGCGAAAGTTTTCATGGTTCTGTTTCTGAAACCCTCTCCGTTTGAAAGCAGGTTGCACTTGCAAACGACACACAAACACCATAGCAACATGGAAGCGAAGAAAAATCCCGCCACGGAAACTTTGTTGTGAAAAGTTAAAGCTCAGAGTGATATTTTTTCGTCTCAAATGAAGGCGAAAATTAAATTCACCGCGTTCGCGGACCGGATGCACGTCCTGTGCCTGCGTACGCGCTTTGCGCGAAATGGACAATTTTCAACATCTTTCCACGTTGGTTGCACCTATCTCAAGACCTATCAGGATTGGACTGTTTATGCCGCACCATAACATGGAAAGGCAATTCTGCGTCAAAAACGGTATAACGCAACAAATTGGCAGAAGATGAAAACGACCGATGAAGATGAAAAATTTTTGGGTAGTAAAACATTCCAAGCTCATATCTCTCAAAGCAATGAAAACATAATAATGCTTATACTTGCAAACGATGTAAAACGATGTTAAAAGATCTTAGTACTTTTTTGATCGCCGGATGATAAGTCATTGGGGGTGAACATTTTTTTTTCAAAACAGTGGAATTTTAAAAAAAGCGAAATTGTGTCATAATATGAAAGGGCATAGTCCATTAAGTGTGTGTATGAAGTGGCAAGTGTTTCTGTGCATGTAAGCAGTTTCTACAGCAATTGCAATATCTACAGCAAAGGCCGCTTGTGAGCGTTTTTAAAATATCTTCAAAACCATACAAATAATAAAATTTTAATTTTGATCATTGTATTCGCCGTATGGCTACGCGTCTATTGGCCTATAAAACAATGAGATTGCGCCACTTGGAACATGCACCATTCTTGTTGCGGGCAAATTTCCACGGTTTTCTTTCTCACACCCGCTCCGTTTGAAAGTAGACTGCACGTGCAAACGATACACAATGATGACAGTAACATTCAGTGCCGTTGTTGTCAACATGGAAATGAACACAAGTCTTCCTACGACCACTCCGTTGCGAAAAAAAACAAATTCCGAGACGGACGTCTTTTCGTCTCAAATGATGGCCAATATGTACTTCAGTGCGCGTACGAAACGAATGCATGTTCTACGCTGGTTTACGCGTATTGCACGCCATGGCCATTTTCTAACATAATTTCCCGTTGGTGTCACCGAACTGAAAACCTATCGGCATCGGACAGTTAACGCCACACCATAGCATGGGAAGGATTTTCTGCGGCAAAACAGGTGTGACGCAACACATTGGAGGAATTTAAGAAGGGCCGTTTTTGGGGTAGCGAAACGTTCGAAGCTCATATCCCCTGACACAAAGAACACAGAAGGCTGCTTTTACGTGCAAACGATGTAAACCGATGTTAGGAAGTTGTTGACTACATTCTTGATCACAGGGTGACGAGAAGGAACCTGAGGGATTTTATTTTTTTTCCAAAAAGTCAAAAGATTCAAAATGATATATTTTGTTATGAAACGAAAAGGGTTGGACCATTTAGTGTGTGTATGAAGGGGAAATGTTCCCTGTGCATGTAAACAGCTTGTACAGTAACTGGAAAATTTGAGGGCGGCTTGTGAATTTTTTTTAGCTAAGTTCACAACTATACCATGGAAAACATTCAAAATTACGCCACCATATTCGCCGTGCAATTAAGCGACTAATGACATATGCTAGAGATTCAACTACTTTTTAAAATGGACCAATCTTGATGTGGGGAAGTTTCCATGGTTTAGTTTCTGAAACCAACTATGTTTAAAAGCAGAGTACACGTGCAAACGATACAGATTTATGGAACAAACATGCAGTAATATTGTTGTCACCATAGAAGGTAACACAACGCACGCCGCGGCTACGTTGTTGCAAAAAAATCGAAATATAGAAACGGATATTTCTTTATCATAATGGGGGCCAACAGTAAATTCAGTGCGTGTTCTAAACGGATCCATTTCCTCCCCCGGTTTAGGTGTTTTGCACATGACCATTTTTTAAAATCAATCGAAGTTGGCTGTACCGAATTCAAAATGTATGGACCTCGGACAGGTTATGTTACACCATTGCATGGCAAGGCAATTCTGCGTCAAAACAGGCGTACCTCAACACGTGGGCAGAATTTGAAAACGGTCGCTTTTTGGGTAATAAAACGTTCCAAGCTCAATAAAAGTCTGCTTTTGGTTCCAAACAATATAGCACGATATCATAAGTTGCTCACTACATTTTTAATCACTGGTTGATGAAACAAAAATTTGGGCGTGAAAATTTTTTGAAAAGTGAACGTTTTGAATTCGTGAGTTTGGTGGGTTAGTCATGGGCCCCGGGACCCGACAGTAGACCTTGGTGTCATCCGCAAACATCTTGACCACGCTTCGCACTTGTTCTGGCAGATCGTTCACGAAAATTATGAACAGCCTCGGTTCAAGTACTGACCCTTGCGAGATGCCACTGACGACGTCGGTCCAGTCCAACTTCGAGCCCTGGACCCGCACTCTGCATCCGGAGAGTGGGAAAAGCCCTGCTCCAGCGCAGCAAATTACCTCTCACACCGTAAGCATGAAGCTTAGAGAGCATACGGTTCTGGGGAACAGAATCAAAAGCTTTGCTGAAGTCCAGATACGCCACGTCCACCGACTCTCCATCCTCTGCCGCGGCGCTCCAATCCTCCATGACCTCGAACAGCTGGGTGGTACAGGACCACTTAGGGAGAAACCCATGCTGGGCTGCATGAAGAAGTCCAAACTCCGAGAAGTGATTAAGTAGGGTATCACGGACGAAAGTTTCGAGTATCTTGGAGGGAATGGCAGTAAGGCTCACTGGGCGGTAGCTCGCTGGAGATTGCCGGTTACCCTTCTTGAAGATCGGGACTACCTCGCCAAGCTTCCACTCCAGGGGGAGCTTTCCGAATGCCAAATATTTTCGGAAAAGCATGCTGAGGGGTGCTGCCAGGACATCCGCGGACACGAAGAAGCCTTGGATGGGGATCGTCTGGCCCAGGGGCGCTCGAGGTCTTCAGAGCGGCCAATTTCGTTGTCACTGCCTGGGTAGAGATGGCCACGTCATCCAGTAACGGTCCAGTAAGGTTGCATGGTAACACAGGCATGGCACTAATCCTTTCGTCCGTGAAAACGCTGGCGAAGAATATAGAGGGACGTTGGCCTTCCCTTCGATACTGCTGGTCAACACTCCGTCATTGTCAAGAAGGTCTTCTACCCTGCATCTTGTGCGCAGTCTAGAGAGGCCTCGGGGTCTTGGCGTGCCTCAGAGAGGCCTCGGGGTCTCTTTTGATGTCTGCTACTAATTTAATATCATACTCTTTCAGAAGGTTTCTGGTCAACTTCCGAAGGTCAATGCAACGACGCACAAACCTAGTCTGGTCCAGAACATCCTGAGTCCGCGTGTACGTTCGCCATGGTCTTTCCTTAGCCTTCTTTAGCTGCATGGCCCTGGGGTTCATGTGTAAGTTCTTCTTAGCTTTACTCCTTCTGCTGACGGAGCAAACCTCAGTAGCCCTGGCGATTCTTTCCTTAAAGAAGTTGTAACCGTCTTCGAGGCTGAGGCTCTCCATCAGGGACTAGTCCATTGACCTGAGGGTGTCAGCCAGATGCTTGTAATTTGTGTGTGTCAGCTGGCTGGGACGAGGAGTTTGTAGCCCAGAGTAGCAGGCCAAAGTGTACCTAATAACCACATGGTCACTGTTACCTAGCCCAGGCAGGTATTTGATTTGGCTCACCATGCCCTCCTCATTTGTGAAAATGAGGCCGAAAACACTAGGAGCTTCACCAACCCGGTAGCGTGTTGGCTGCTGGACATGCTGGGACAAGAAACAGCCCTGAATGGTGTCTATCAGTGAGTGGGTTGGGTGAATCTCTGGAGCTGACGACCGCTTTGTTGCCCAGTCAAGCTGAGGCAAGTTAAAGTCACCTACAACCATCAAGTGAGAAACACTGGACTCTGCATGCTTTCCGAGGAAAGTCTTCCAATTGGCTCACACTGTCTTGGATGTTTCCTGATGGACTTCTGTATATGCAGCCAAGCAACAGGGCATCCTTCACATTCAATGCCATCTTCAGCCACACTTGCTCCATAGGACTTGACCCAAATGAGTGCTCAGCTGCGCTTAGTAAGTTTGACACATAGACACATGTACCTCTCCTACCACTAGATCCGAGGTTGGGCTGAGAGAGATTAAAGTTTGTGTACAAGGTGTACCCGGAAATTGGTAGGAGAGATGGTGCAGTAGGAAGCTTCTGGGCTTTGGGAAGGACCTCAGTCAACAGGATGATGTCTGGTTTATGGTCGGAAATAAGCATACGTAAGCCATCCCTTTTACTAAGGAACTGGTCTACGTTGGTGCACAACATCTTCCGACCTTACCTACCCCTGCACTGACGAGCATTATGCAGTCATTGTGGACTTGGGGAACCAGCATCAGCCTGAGCTTGAGTATGCCGATCCGTGGATCCATCCCCAGTGACAGAGGTCGCTGTGTTGCTATCACTCCTGTCAGGGCCCCTAGAACCCCTGGGACCCTGAGTGAGGTGACCCACAATACCCCCACCAGCATGGACCAATAAAGGGGTGCATCCTGCTTGAGTGCCCCTGGAGTTCTCACTTGGGCTTGCAGTTGGTCCGGAGGCAAGCGGAAGAACCATGCTGATGCCTCTGAGACCGTCAGCTTGGCAGACCGCTGGAGTTGTTGATGTTTCATCACTTCGCAGGATACCTAGAGCTGCCGCTGGTATGGTAGAATGAAACACACTGGTACCTTTGGGTCCATCAGCCACTTGTGACAATGGGGCACTCTGCATGATGATTTTCCCCTGCCTGATCACCAGGTTCAGCCCACCTGTCTCCCTTCTCGTAAAGAGCTCATCTCTTAGTTTATTATCCTCCTCCCTCTCTTTGCGGGTTTTGTCCTGAGAAATGAACAACCTACTCCAGTTGCTACTATGCCGCAGGTGCGGGCAAGCTTCAGGAGCTCAGCTCTGGTCTCTGTGTTCTCAAGTGTTGGTATATCAGCCTGTGCTTGCCTGGAAGCCTCTTTCCAGCCCGGAAGGCCCTGACTATGCGGACATTCAGCTTTAATTCTTGCCTCACAATCTCAGAGAACTTGGCCATATCTTGTTGGGTGCGGTCACTAGGAGGCTCACCGGCCTCATCTGGTAGGCTTTGGACAACTACATTGCATTTTCTTTTTCCTTATAAATGTAGTCATCAAACATTCCTGAGATTTCCTCGGCAGCTCTGGACCCAATACTAACAGCTGGCTGCAGAGGAACAGACTCCACTTTTTTACAAACTGACTGAACTACTTAGTCACATGAACGTCTCTGCATAAGAACTCTTCAGTTTCTCCTGCTCCTTAAAGGAGCGCTCAATAATCTATGTCTGCCTGATCACAGCCTCCTCCTGTTCCTTCATGGATCCTTGAACCTGTCTCATGTGCTCCCTGAGGGATATGTCCAAGCCACTGACTTTGCTTTCCAGTTGAGTGATCCTTTCACTCGGCTGTGGGATCTGGTCACACTGACGGTCCGCTTTGGGGTGCTTAACGAGGGATATCTTACACTCTGCATACAGCCAAGACAAAATTGGGAACTTCTTTAGGGCCTTGTAGGCCCCTACTGCCATTGTCTGACAAGATGCGTGGGACCAATTTGTGCACTTGTCACACTGGACCCCATTTTCTCCATCTTTCACTGGGTTACCACAAAGCAGAAGCCCTGGGCCTGCTCTGCAGCAAGCAGTCACTATCAGCATCACTACCCCACAGTCTACATGCGCTTGCATCTAGTCTGCTTACCTCTTTCGGCCTTCCAGCCCCACTCCGCGACTCAGTTGGCTCCAGTAGGGCAACCTGAGAATGAGGAGACAAGCCAAGATCTCTCTCCGACAGATTCAAAGGCCCAACAATTCCTGGAGCAGCACTTACATGCTTGGTAACTTCTTCCTGTGTGCTTGCAGTACTCCCCAACTCACCCTCCAACTCACCCTTCGACGATTCACCACCTGGATTCTCACTCACCACCTCCGCACCTTCTGACGCCTTCGTCGATCTTTCCATCGTTTCCGTTGTTTTTTTTCCATCGTGATGGATCCATGTTTGCTGCGACGATCGCGACGCTGATTTAAAGCCCCTTTGTTTCCCTGCTTCTTGCCGCTGGACGGGCGGGGAGCGCGCCAACAGCATCTTAAGAATGTTTTAAATTGAGTACCGATATCGCCGATAAATGTAAGTGTTCGGGGTCGCTCTGGCCTGCAAACTACCCAAACCCTAAACTAGAATTGATAAAATGATGTGTTGATGTTTTCCATGTGTCATCAATCGCACGAAAGCGTTGGGGGCTGACCAACCACTGGCCGGCCAATAGCGTAAGGAAACCGGATCGGGAGCTCAGCGAGACACGTCCGACCGCTACGAATTCCCGACACCGACTCCAAACCGAAATGGATACATATTCCGTTCCGGTTGAAGCGTTTTGCATGAAATGGCTTTTTTAGGCATAACTCCACGTTGGTTGCATCTGTTTGAGAACCTATCGGCATTGCACAGTTTGTGTTACACCAGACTATGGGAAGTTCTTCTTCATCAAAAGAGGTGTGGCGCAACAACTTGGCAGCAGTTTAAAAACGGCCGTTTTTCGGTAGTAAATCGTTCCAAGCTCATACTTTTCGAACCAATGAAAATAGAAATTTCCTTTTACTTCCAAACTATTTAAAACGATATGAAAAGTTGTTGACCACGTTCTTGAATCACCGGGTGATGAGGAAAAAATTTGGCCATGACCTATTTTGTCGAGAAGTGTATATTAAATTCAGCGCGTTTACGAAACGGAGCATGTTCTGTGCCGATTCACGCGTCTCACGAAACGGACAATTTTCAACATCTGTCCAAGTTGGTTGCAAATAACTCAAAACCTATCAGCATTGGACAGTTTGTGTCATACCGTAGCATGAAAAGGCAAGTTCGCGTGAAAAAGGGTATAACGAAACAACTTGGCAAAATTGAAAACGGACGTTTTTTGGGTAGTAAACGTTTCAAGCTCATATCTCTGAGGCAATGAAAAATAGAAGGCTGCTTTTATTTGCAAGCGATATAAAACGAGTTAAAAAGTCTTGAGTACAATCTTGATCACCGGTGATGAGGAAAAAAATTGGAGGTGACCATTTTTTCGAAAAATTAAACTCAAAAAAGCAATTTTTTGTTATAACATGAAAGCGCACGGTCCATTTAGTGCGTGCATGGAGCGGGCAAGTGTTTCTGTGCATGTAACCAGTTGCTACAGCAATTGCAATATCTAGAGAGAAACAGAGAAATGCAATATCTACGGCTTGTGATGTTTTTTCAACTACTTTCAAAACTATACAAGTCTAAAATTTCAATTTACACCATCGTATTGGCCGTGCGATTACGCGTCTATTGACTTATAATACGATGAGATTACACCACTTGGAATATGCACCATTCCTTGATGCACGCAATTTCCATGCTTTTGCTTCTGAAACCCATTTTGTTTGAAAGCAGATTGCACGTGCAAACGATACGCAAGGATGGAACAAACATTCAGTGCCGTTGTTGTCAAGGAACTGAACGGCCTTTAGTTGCAAAAAAGTCAAAGTTCGGAAACGCATGTTGATTTGTCTTGAATGAGGGCCAATAGTAAATTCGTCGCGTGTACGAAACGAATGCATGTATGTTCCGGTTGACGCCTTTTGCACGAAATCGCTCCTTTTCAACGTAATTACACGTTGGTTGCACCTTACTAAAAAGCCTATCGGTATTGGACAGCTTATGTCACACCATACCATGGGAAGGTTTTTCTGCGTGAAATCAGGCGTAGCGCAACACCTTGGCAGTATTTAAAAACGACCGTTTTTCGGGTAGTAAAGCGTGTCAGCTTCATATCTCTCGAACGAAAAAAAATAGAAAGCTCCTTTTATTTGCAAACGATGCTGCAAGTTATCCACTACATTCTTGATCGCTCGGTGATGAGAAAAACAGATTTGCGGGTGACCATTTTTTGTGTGAGAAATTGTCAAGTTTAAACATGCGAACATGTGTTCTAAAATGAAACATGTTCAATTTAGTGTGTACATGAAGCGGCAAGTGGTTTCTGCGCATGTAAATAATTTCTACAACAATTGCAAAATCTTCAGCAAGCGCCACATGTTGGTTTTTTAAATTTTAAAACTGCAGTTGATAAAATTTCAAGTTACACCATCGTATTTCTCGTCTGATTACGCGTCTAATTATGCATAATACAATGAGATTCCACGTTTCAAAGCAGATTCTACGTGCAAACGATACACAATGATGGAACAAATATTCAGTGCCGTTGTTGTCAACATGGAAGTGGGCACAAATCCCGCGACAGCCAATTTGCTGCAAAAAATTCAAATTCAGAAACGGATGCTTTTTCGTCTCAAATGAGGGTCAATAGTACTTTCATCGCGTGTACGAAACGGATGCATGTTCTGCCACGGTTTACGCGTTTTGCACGAAATGTCCATTTTTCAACATCATTCCACGTTGGATGCACCTAACGCAAACCTATTGGCATTGGTCACATTATATTACCCAGATCATGTGAAGGCAATTCTGCGTCAAATCAGGTATAACGCAACACATGGGCAGACATTGAAAAATGCCGATTTTGGTGTAGTAAAACATTGCACACGGCCTATCTATGGAGCCAATGAAAATGGAAGGCTGGTTTTACTTGCAACAGATGTAAAACAATGGTGCAATTGTTGACTGCATTCTTGATCACCGGGTAATAAGAAAAAAACTTGAACGTGACCATTTAGTGTGTGTATGAAGCGGCAAGTGTTTCTGTGCATGTAAGCAGTTTCAACAGCAATTTAAAAATATACAGCAAGCCCAGCTTGTTAGTGTTTTTTGAAGTACCTTTAACACTGCACAAAT
>NW_023596420.1:8795700-8803933 GCF_011947565.3 Pollicipes pollicipes
GAGAGCGAGAGGAGAGAGAGAGAGAGAGAGAGAGAGAGAGAGGAGAGAGAGAGAAGCGAGACGAGGAGAGAGAGGAGAGAGAGAGAGAGAGAGAGAGAGAGATATATAGATATATATATATATATATTATATCATATATGTATATATGCACTTATGACGTTTGACTGGCCAGTTACATTTATTCGTTCGTTCCCATTAAGACGTGGTATGAGCGCATGTATATGTTTACTGCGAGTCGGGTGCAGCGCACTCACGCGACGTTGGTCAGTGCTCTTGGCGTTGGGACAGCCATTGTCGGTGAGATGTTCGAGGAGACCATGTTCCTGGCCAAACGCTTTTGAATACTAGGATGAATAATGGAATGACTGGGGCTAATTAAACCGTACATGACTAAGCCCGTTGATAAAGCTGGTCTGAAAAGGAACTACAAACAATGCGGTACATAGGTCCGACTTCCACCCTGCGATTAGCCAATGGTCCGATTTTGAGAAAAAACGCGTTATCTTGGGCAACTTATGTTTGTGCCGTGGCCGCCGCATTGGAAAAAACAGTTTTACACACAAAACAGCATGCCGGATCATGCTAGGCGAGCTCAACACGATTTTTCACTTGGCTTCTTTCCATATTGAAATGACGGTTAACACGCGTTCGGGTGGGGTGGGTGTCAAGTTGACCACCCCGAAGGTTTTTCCAGAATGGTTTCTGAACGGCGCGGCGCAGCCACGACAAATTTGCATAGCTACAGGCAATTGAATAGCAAGTCGTTTGGTGTCAAAAATTAAGATGCACCTCCTAAGGTTGCTGACCTATGGCAGGTCAGGGTCAGGTTATGGTTTCAGCGAAGTCAATTTCTAGGGAATCGTTCAATCTGATGCAACAACATAGTGTTAGACGGAGTGACACATGTCTGAGATGCTTGCTTAGGCCACACAACAATTGAATGAATCAGTTACATTGACCTAAGGTCAGGTATGAAATTTACACCAAGATTAAAGCCAACCTGCTTTATTACCCTAGGGATTGCTGTATGGGATAGATTCTGATGCTCGTCTCAAATTTTTTGATAGCCGGGACCACATTCTACGTCTTCCACGGACTTCTTAGAGGTCAGAATAGCTCGTTGACCTGACATAACCCAGGTTAACGTTTTGTTTTAGGGAGCATGCATACATAATCTTTGTCGCCTATTCAAATGCAAAACTCAGAGCAGTCTTGTATGACTGGTCACCATTACTTTAAAAGGTCGAAAAAGATCACTGACCTTAAATGAGCACGTGACGTTTTGCCTAGAAACAGTTATCTAGGTTCCGCGAGCATTTTGAGGACTAACCTGGAATCTGATCTTTTTTGACCTTATTTGACTCAAAGGTCATGATCTAGGAACCTCAAACTGCGACCTAAGTGAGTTCATATACACGTCAACACACCCTGTGAATTTCGTGTATCTAGTAGCTTTCTTAGTTCCCGAGATCTCAGGGGGTCAAATTGACCCCCACCCGAGCGAAGGGTATCTAGCCAGCCACCCAGGCGCGTGTTAATGCCCGGCTTTCTGAAAAGTGGCGGACTGGATTTCCGACCCCAAGTTTTCGTCGTCCCTGGAGTGTCGTGTGCTGGGGTTGCAGATGTTCAGCTGGGTCTCACATATTCACCACAGGACCGCCCAGCATATGCAGTTGATCTGTCGTGTGTTTGAAGACTCTACTCCGCATCAACGTAGCCACTTTTTATAACCAGTAATGGACAATCCTTGTCGTTTATGACACCTCTTGACGCTTTTGATTCTGGCAATCAACCCCGATCCCGCCGTTCACATCAAGTATGCTTCATTCATATAAAAGAAATGAGCTTAATGAATGCTAATAAATAAGAATGGTTTAGACAACGCAATTTTTCTATTTAACTAATACGCTCACCAATACGTCATTGTCTGATTGTGGCATCGCATCTTGCACAGCATTGATTGAGAGCCGATTGGCGGGCGTTATATGTGGAAATCGTTATAACGAACGCCAGATATGAAAGACTCGACAATTCTATCTGTATTGGCATTGATCACTGTAGGGCCAATGGAATGGCAAGATTTAAATGCCGTTACTATGGCGTTATGGGTTCCTGGGTGACCTTGAAATAGTCTGCAAGAAAAGTTTCCTCTTCTTCGCGGGCGTTTAGCTCAGAAACTGGAGTGTGTTATGCCTTAAGAAGAGCAGGGCTGTGAACTGCACCGAATGATCTCCAATGTAGCTATTTCAGTTCCAAACCGTGTAGAAATGTGGAACACTGCCTGCAAGCCTCCTGCCCTCGCCTGAGCTGTTCTCCATCCCACCGCCTGCATCGCCGGCTTACATCAGATAACACCCTAACATGTACGCGAGAGTCTAGGATATTTCACAACAGTTTCAGAGTACTACCACAGTATGCGGCGAATTTGCAAAGGTTGTTCAGCTGGTCGCACATGTCCATTAACAAAACAATCGGTCGCATAAAGATGTTAGCAGCCGCACATTTTCCAGCTTCTGGCCCAACCTATCACTACGTGTATGGTTGTTAATACGATTTCTGACAAACCTTGAACTTGCTGATGAGCTCCTCTTTTATCCTGTCTCCCTTGCAGTTGTACAATGTACGTGCCCTTTGCATCAGTGCTTTGCTGAAGCTCAAACAGTACGATGCCTCGAAGCCTTGAGATTCCTGAAACAAAACAAAGATTCATTGCATGGGTTGGTCACACTGTTAAGTAGAAAGAAGACTTTTGTCCAAGCTGCTTAACGCTCCGTTGGGCTGAACGTGAATTGCCCCGACTCCAAACTCTATGTTACCGCGATGCTCTGTAACAGACATTTTGCTATCGTGCTAGTCGGGTGATTGACCACCAACGTTTTAGGGAAAATGCCCTGTTCAAAGAGGCAGGTTCATATTTTTCCAGGCCAGGATTCAATATCGGCCCGTAATCCATGGGTAAGACAACCGTCACACCATCTGTCGGTCCGTGCAGATGCAATACATTCCTCTTTGACCGCATTCTCGGCTAAGGCTGTGGGACTGCGTGACCAGTCTCAGTCAAACGTCACATTGGTAAAAGCTCGTTGCCAGCTACGGATAGCAGTTCTCGTCGTCATCACCAGGTGTGAGCACGTCGGCGATTCGCAGAAACTGTTTGCAGAGCTGCTCCTTCCTGTCGAGCTGTTCGCGGGACAGCGGTTCGGAGCTGTTGTACAGGTGCATCAGAGGGTAGGTCAGGTCCAGAATCAGGTAGTGGTTAGGGTGCAAGATCTGAAAAGACGCGGTCATTGTGGTCAATGAAGTTTTGGCAACAGCTTGGTGCACTCCTGCAACGCTCTCCTGAATTGCAACGAAGCCTGATCTTGCTACATACCCCAGATTGCTTCATTCGCCGCAACGCAAAACGCTCACTCCTGATTCACCTGCTTTCACACGACCAAATTTGAGCGTGATGGAAGCGGCCGCTGATTTTACGCGCCTTATGCCATGCTTGCTGGCTGACCATAGCCGCCATTCAAAGCCTCAGTCACCCGATCTATGTCTGTTCCACGGCGTTTGCCAGTCGGTTCGGCGATGGCTGTTGGAGCTGCCACTCGCCTTGGAACAAGCCCAGACGAGCGTCTCGCAGGCGGCGATGCTGGGGTCCTCCTCCACGCGGTCCACCTCCGCCTGCAGCTCCTCCAGCGTGGCGCGGACCGGCACCGCCGACACGTGCGCCCCACACGTGTCGCACGTGAAGTACGAGTCCGAGTCCAGCGGGTCGGATGGCTGAATAAAGCTGTGGAGGAAGCAGGGCTGGGCTACGGCAGTTGAAAAGTCCAAGTTCGCGCAGTTCTCAATGGGCTGTGCGTATGTTGTGTTACTAGTTATCTACGTTTGTCATCATGCATACACAAAACGGCAGAAACTTGCGGCCACTTGTACAACACTTAGAGCAATAATGGTGTCTTTCCCATAGCGTGCTGAAGCAAAACAGCGTGCTTGCCAGGCACAGACGACAGGTCTCGACGCCCCTAAACGTGACGTAACGTACCCGTCTTGGCACTGAGTGCACTTCAGCGAGCTGAGATGGGTATCCAGCTCGCTGGGGTCGGCACAGCGGGCGCACTCGCACAGGAAGTGTTTGCTGTTGAGCAGGTGCTCACGCCGCTCCCACGTACCCCACAGGTTGTCCGTGTAGATGCTGGAGAGATGTTCTCCCTGACGGAAGGACGCGGAGGATTATTGCTACAAGAAACGCCGGAGGTGTGTAACGATGATTTGTGTTGATGCTTGGTAACGCTCACATCAGTGCCAAAGTTTGGGGTTGATGTGGAAGCCTAGAAGTGCTCAGGCCTCCAGCCAGCCTTGCTCAACTTTTTGTTAATTCCGAGTGGTTTCGTGCCCCCTGTCTCATTTGTCACATGAGTGCACTAGTGGGTCCACCGGTGTAATGGTTTGAGACCGAACTGTACCAGTGACTCGAAGCGAAAATACGCCAACGGACAGATTAAGCTTTACTTTTGTTGCGTTCTGTATTTGTATTATGCATTATTGTATTGAATTATGCAATATGATTGCATTATGTAGCCCAGCTCGAACTATCTACACGGAGGAACAATGCTGGCAAAATAGATGCCTCCGCGCTACCCGTCCCCGGAATGCAAACGTGACATCTACAGACAGCTTATGCCATTTATTTGAGCCAATTTGGTCGCGACATTTGAAGACTGGCCAAACAGGCTCGATATAGCTGACTACACGCACACCTTTACCAGTGAGTACACAAATAGCACGTGCCGGAACCGCGTCAGCGGCAAGCCTGGCGCGCCCCGGGCAGTTCGGCAGAAGCACCGGCTGACACGGGCCAGCGGCGTGACGCGCGCTCGACAGGAAGCGTGACGTCATTTGGATCGATCTCGGCCGTGCTGTGACACAAGCTGTGATGCGGACAGACCGGCGACAGCGATCCTTGCTATTCAGCTGGGCAGTGGCTCAGGCCACAAAGCCCGTCTCTGTCCCACCGAGCGCATCTCTAGTCCACCGAGTCTGTCTCTGACAGACCAAGCCCGCTCTGACCCACCGAGCGCATCTCTAGTCCACCGAGTCTGTCTCTGACAGACAAGCCCGCCTCTGATCCACCGAGCGCATCTCTAGTCCACCGAGGTCTGTCTCTGACAGACCAAGCCCGCCTCTGGTCCACCGAGCGCATCTCTAGTCCACCGAGTCTGTCTCTGACAGACCAAGCCCGCCTCTGGTCCACCGAGCGCATCTCTAGTCCACCGAGTCTGTCTCTGACAGACCAAGCCCGCCTCTGACCCACCGAGCGCATCTCTAGTCCACCGAGTCTGTCTCTGACAGACCAAGCCCGCCTCTGGTCCACCGAGCGCATCTCTAGTCCACCGAGTCTGTCTCTGACAGACCAAGCCCGCCTCTGGTCCACCGAGCGCATCTCTAGTCCACCGAGTCTGTCTCTGACAGACCAAGCCCGCCTCTGACCCACCGAGCGCATCTCTAGTCCACCAAGTCTGTCTCTGACAGACCAAGCTCGCCTCGGAACCACCGAGCGCGTCTCTAGTCCACCGAGTCTGTCTCTGGCAGACCAAGCCCGTCTCTGACCCACGGAGCGCGTCTCTGGTCCACCAAGTCTGCCTCTAACAGACCAAGCCCGCCTCTGACCCGCCGAGCGCGTCTTTGGTCCTCCGAGTCTGTCTCTGGCCTACAGGTTCCGTCTCTTGCCCACCGATGCCGTCTTTGTCCCATCGAGTCCGTCTCTGATCAAATAGTCCGTCTCTGACCCACCAAAGCCATCCCTGAAGCACCGAGTGCGTCTCTGGCCCTCTGAGTCCGTCTCTGACCCATCGAGTGGGTCTCTGGCTTACTAAGTCCGTCTCTTAAGCACTGAGCCTGTCTTAGACCTACCAAACCCGTCACTGGCCCACCGAGTCTATATCTAATCAAATGAGTCCGTCTTTGACCCACCAAGTCCATATTTGACTCACTGAGTCCGTCCCTGAACAATCTTCGACAGTATTTCACTAGCGACCCGTCTCTTGTCCACACAACCTGATCCCCGAACTCCGATTGGTCTCTGATCCCTGAAATAACATGCCTCCGATGCATTTTAGTTTCAACGTGGTCCGATGACGTGTCTGCGCTCGTCTCTGACCACTGACCGATTGTCATCGTCTTTCACCACAGACCCGTCACTGTTCGTCGATCACCTCCGACCTGTCCCGGTTCGTCTCTGACCAGTCATCTGTCTCTAGCCCATCTTGAAGTCTTCCTGGGCGCTGGTCTCCCTGCGACCCGGGTGACACCTACGTAACCCCCTGTCCGTCTCTGCCTTGTGATGCCTCGCAGATTCCTGGCCGGCTCTGACGCCCGATCCCCCCTTTTTTCGGCCCCCCCCCCCCGTTTCCCCCCCCCCCTCACCCTGCCTGCACCTGACCAGGTTCGGAGTCTGAGCACGACCAAACTCAGAGTCGTACTCATACCCTTTTGGGACTCAGGCTCAACCAAATCGGTTCATTTAAATATACGCCTGGCGCAGACTCGGGTTCACCGACTTCAAAAACCGCGCATTCAACTAACGCCAGGACTCGGACTTGGCGTGAGTCGAGTACGACTCAGAGTCAGAACTCAGGCTCGAACAAGTCATGGCTGACTCGAAGCTTCCAGAAACCCGGGTCTTAGAGTAGACTTTTATTCACCCTCAAGCCCCAGCGATGATTAAACGCACATTTGAATAACACCACATGCATATGAGGGAGATGGCTTGGCGCACAACACATGGGTGGGTATTTCCCACCCCTGTTTAGTTACTTTGGTTTGGGCGGGCCATGTGTGATTTGTTTCTTTTCTGTGGACGTTTACTGGGTGTGGGCAGATTGATGTAGTTCGAGATTTATGGCATCCGTCATTTGAATTTTGTAAATAACATAAGCGCATACCTGCAATGCGGGAGTACAATATAACTGACTGGACAAATCTGACATCATAACTACATCAATATTAGCAAGACTCTTTATGCTTCATGAACAAACTTGTATGAAGCAAAGAAGGGCAAAATGTTCTCAGGACTTTGGCTCAGCATTCGAGGTAATCGGCGGTGGAAATTGTGAGACCCGGACACTGGCTCGGTCTTATGTAATGTGACAGGAGTGGACAGAGACTTGTACTGCGACTGTTGACGCCGGAGTCCAGACTTGGGTTGTTTGATTCAGACCTATGCGTGCACTTGACCCATCGCTTTCGCCTGATACCTCAGTAACTTCAAACCCGTCTCCCGTCAGTCCTGCAAGTGTCTCTCACCCACCATGACGCATCTAGTCTCCGACTCCAGTGTCTTTTCCTAAACCACCCTGACCCGCTTGGCCCGTCCCCGAGCCACCCCGACGTATCTCGTAACACGAGCCCCATGTCGTCGGACCCACCATAACCCGCGAATGATCATGACGTATTCACCACGACGCCCCCCTGACGGATCCCTGAACCTTGACTCGTCCCTGACCTGCTCGATGTCGACGGCAGCGCGCACCACCAGCGTGAGGGGCTCCCTGAACCTTGACTCGTTCCTGACCTGCTCGATGTCGACAGCGGCGCGCACCACCAGCGTGAGGGGCTCCCTGAACCTTGACTCGTCCCTGACCTGCTCGATATCGACAGCGGCGCGCACCACCAGCGTGAGGGGCTCCCTGAACATTGACTCGTCTCTGACCTGCTCGATACCGACAGCAGCGCGCACCACCAGCGTGAGTGGTTCCCTGGACCTTTACTCGTCTCTGACCTTCTCGATGTCGACAGCGGCGCGCACCACCAGCGTAAGGTCCGCGTCGAAGGTGCGGTGCGTGTTGGGCACGCAGTTGTGCTCGAACAGCGCCGCCCTCGGGTAGATGCCCTGCACGTTGATCTCGGGCAGCCGGATCTCGTAGGCGTTGGTGTCCATGATGCCGCACACCCGGTGTATGAGCGGCTCGCTGTGCTGGAACTGACCGAACCTGCCGCGCCGACACAGGCTTCGGTCAGACGCCCACTGACGGCGCCGTCCTCAGCACACGATTAAGAGGGGAGCTCTGTCAGGTCGCCTCAGTGTCGTAAGCATGCGATACATGGCGCCTTTTGCAAGGGGGAAAATTGTTTCGGACATTCAATTCAGCCCGTTGATGGGCTGCAAGTATCAATCGTAGCGTGATGACCGAATCAAAAACGTTAGCATAATATTGCCTATGACTGCCACAGTATGTGCGTCTCT
>NW_023596420.1:8804933-8855049 GCF_011947565.3 Pollicipes pollicipes
TATAATGCCCCACGCCCCAATGTTCCTCATGCATTGTGACATTGCATAGGAGTTCTCCTTGTGAGGAGTTTCCATTTTGTTGACGAGGCTTCCTGTCCCCAGACAAACACAGTTTCTGTGTCACGGATTGCGATTACGGGATGGAACAGTCCTGGCCCTCGAACGCGAGAGCCGCTGTGACGGTCAACCCGTGGCAGCGTTTTAATTAAGTCTTTTGACCTTGCTTGTGTCTACCGCGTCGTGTTTGTATATAAACTTGTTTGTGCCATATATTCAAACGTGTGTTAAATACTTCATGGGTGTAATTTTCGGTTTTGGTAATTATCCACTTGATTCTTGTCGATTGTAAATGGGTTATTATCATTATTAATCGTGAATTCCAATTTCTATTTTGCAGTGTCTTCTCAGTAGTCGTTCTCGATCGTGTAACATAATGTAATAGTTTTAAGTTACGGCGCGCGACAGCGCCGCAACGGCCTTGACATCCGCAGAACGACTCCGGCGGCACGTGCGCGCTTTGAGGCGAGAGTCGCGACGGCCACCCACGGGCCGCTAGCGTCCTTCCGGCTACCAGCGTTCTCGCCGGAAGATGCGGAACTCCGGCTGGTGCAGGTGGACTGCGCATTCGATGCATCCGGCATCACGGACTCGGCCACCAAGTTTAAGCTGCTGGTGGCGAACCTGCCTATGGCTATCGCTTCGCAAGTGCGTGACGCTACAGTCAACAAGCGTGGAGAGTTTGATGCGCCGTGTGCGGTGTTGCCGGAGTGACTGGCGCACTCTCGGGCCAGCCGCCTGGAGGAGCTGCCGCGTCACCAGCAACTGGGTGACAGTAGGTCCTCGGAGCTTCTGCGCAGTATGCGCGGCGAGCTGACATCAGCAGGAGGCGTGTCAGCCGACAGCAACCTGCCGCGCATGCTGTTCAGGCAGCGGCTACCGCAGACAGCGAGGGCTGCCCTCTCGCTCCCTCCAGACAGCACGCCTCTGGAGGATCTGGCTGCAGCAGCAGACATGTTCCTGGAGTAGTCTTGTCCAACTGCTTCTGGGAGCACCGCGGGAGTGCCCTTGGCTACGCCAGTTCCTGGTCCCAGCCAGCCGACCAGCAGGGACACAGAGGGATCAGGCGTGGCGGCCGCGATCGTCAATTTGACTGTCATGGTCAGCCGACTGACAGCATCGAACACGCGACTGGAAGAGCATGTCTACCGTTCCAGGTCTCGCTCTGCCACACCTGGGCGGTCACGCCAGGCCTCCGTCTCCCGCCCCAGATGCCGGGTTGACTCACCAGACTGCTGGTACCATGAAACATTTGGTGCCAATGCCCGCAAGTGCTCTCAGCCCTGCACTTGGGAGGCGGAAAACAGGCGGGCCTGATGCGAGTGGCGCCCCATGCTTCAGGTCAGCTACCCCTGGCGCAGCTGCTTTTTGTCGAGGATGCAACAACTGACAAGCCACTGTGGGTGGACACTGGTGCACAGATCAGCGTCCCGCCACCATCTGTGCTTCCTAACAGCTGCAGCATCACTTCTGAGATGCTTCCCAGGCTGGAAGCTGCCAATGGTTCAGCAGCGAAGACTGCTTGGCTGATGTCGCTGGACAGTCCAGCTCGATACTGGTGCACCTCTGGAGTGACGCTTAATTGTTGCAGAATCCAATTGTGGGTGCTGACTTTGTAGCTCACCACAGGCTATCAGCGGATGTACATCATGGAGTGCTGTGCGATGTGTCAGGAGAAATCCAAGCCAGAGGCACACCAGCCGTGGTGAGGTCACTGCGATTGTGTGCGGTGGCAGCCAGCAGTACCTATGCGAAACTCCTGGCTGAGTTCCCACGGGTGACCGAACCAGCTATGAGACCAACACCTGTGAAACATTCAATGACCCACCACACAGTCACCTCTGGTAGGCCTAGGGTTTCTCGCCCCAGACGGCTGGCCCCAGACCGTCTCGCCATCACCCGTCAGGAGTTTGACAAGCTGAGGCGACTGGGGGTCATCCGGCCATCCAAGAGCAGCTGGGCTTCTCCACTGTATCTGGTGCCCAAGGACCACTCCAGAAGAGTGGCGGCCCTGCGGCGACTACAGGGCTCTCATTGCTGCCACAGTCCCTGACAGGTACCCTCTGTCATACCATCAAGAATGAACACGTGAGTGCATCAGGTGTCAACGTGCCAGAGTGCAACGGCACACCCGGGCGCCGGTGCACGCGTTCGTGTCCCCGAAGGCGCGTTTCGACAACGTGCACATCGACCTCATCAGTCCGATGCCGGCCTCTGACGGACACTCCAACCTCCTCGCCTGCGTGGACCGGTTCACGCGGTGGGAGGAGGCCCTGTCACTGTCTGACATCAGGGCGGCCGCGGTGGCGCGCGCCTTCGTCTCCGGCTGGGTGGCACGGTTCGGCGTTTCGGCTGAGATCATTACCGACCGCGATTCGCAGTTTGAGTCTGGACTGTGGCGCCATCTCTCCATCCTGCTCGGTTGCAAGCGCCACCGCACAAGTTACCACTCCCAGAGCAACGGCTTGGTGGAGAGGTTCCACCGGCAGCTCAAGACGGCGTTGCGTGCGTCCAAAACATGGCCGCGTTCGACTGACCAGCTGCCGCTCATCCCCCTCGCTATGCGCTCTGCCCTGAAGGAGGACATCGGCTGCACGGCGGTGGAGCTGGTGTAGGCAACCCCTACGGCTCCCCGGGGTTCTTCACAGCGCCGCCGCCGACGGACTTGCTGGACCCTGCCTCATATGTAGACGACCTGCTCCGAGTCATGCGCTTGTCTCCGTGCAGCGGCCCCCCGGCCGCTGAACTCGGCAGGAGCTTTCATTCCGTCGGCCCTCGAGAACTGCAGCCACGTGTTCGTCCGCCGAGGCGCCTCTCGGCCCCCGCTGGATCCACTCTACGATAGTCCCTTCAAGGTGGTGAAAAGGTCAGCAAATACCATCAGCATCGATCGCCAAGGGAAGGAGGAGGTCGTGTCCATCGACCGCGTGAAAGCCTGCCTACCTTGACCCTTCTCACGGCGCGTCAGAGGCTTCATCTGAGTCGACGGGCGGCCTAGCGACCAACGCCGACATCCGCCTGGCGAGACCAAGGCGTGCTATCCCCCTGCCCGCGTGCGCATCCACCGGTGGAACCCTCACTGGCGCTACCCGCCAGTGGACCGGGCGACTCGAGCGTCTGCAGCAACTGGAGGCCGACCGGTGCTGCCCGTCGCGGCTCCTGTTGGGCCACCGGCCGCCGCGCCAACTCTGTTAGCGCAGCCGGAAGCTGCCGCCTGTGCGACCCATCTTGCGCACCCGCTCGGGTCGGGCTGTGACTCGGCCAGCACGGTTTCGACACGTCACGTTCACCCAGTGACGCGTCTGGGGGGGGGGGGGGGGGGGCGTACGCAAGACTGTCATCCGAAACCTGTGCGTCTGAATGACGAGCCAAGAGGCATCGTAATCCTCTAGTGCTTCCTTCCACAGGAAGGCGTGGTCAGCGGATCCAGCGGATCACAGCCCAGTCGGCTATCGCATTCCGTACGCGTTCCGGGCTCGAGTCAGGCTGCAAGGCAGATCCTGGTAGGGGGTGACTTGGCATCCGCTAGGATCGCTGGGGCAACTTGGAGGATGATGCGTGATGCTACCCCGGCTGAGCGACTTGATCCCAGTTGAAGCTCGCACCCACACGCTTCTCGGAGCCCACGCATGAAGTCTGCCAAGAATCCCGCCTCCTGGATGTAGCAGACGAGGGGGTACCAAGGCAGAGCGGCCGGTGATGTTGCCGTAGCCACTGCTTGGAACCGCTCACGTAGGTCGTCCCTGGTGTCAGCACCGCACACGAGGACGCGGGACCGACATCTCCCCTGACGACTCGATAGAGCACATCGAGCGGAACACTTGCGTAAGTCCTCTTGGAGAGGTCAGGACGTGAGCTGACTGAGGGGCTTGAGGCGAGACACGTCGGCGTCAAAGAAGTGCTGGCCGTGCGTTTCGAGCAGCTTCTTCGTCGACTTCAGAACGACTTTCGTCGCAGTAGTCAGCCCGGATGGATCCGAACTCGTGACCTTTGATGTCGGACACTCTCTCCCGGAGATCTGGGTTGTGAGGGGCCACCTCGGGAGTGAGCCGCTCGTGTGTGCGCTCCGAAGTCCTCTAACGTCCGCGGAACGATGCGATCGAGGGCCCTTTGGGTAATGTCCAGATTAGGTGATGCGGAAAGGTAGGAGCGTGCTGGTACGACTCCGTCGGGAACTTCATCGGGCGTTCGACGTGCGGTGCATGCTAGTGCAGGACAGGGGTCAGGTTGCAGGCATAGTATTCACCATCAGGCAGGTTGGGATCCCGATCCCCATGCTAGACCACGAGTCAGCGGGGTGCGGATTTGAGTCACCGCGTGGTGGAGGAAGTTGATGTTATGCCTTGACCTCTGAGCGAGCATACATCAGGTTGGTGTCGGTCGAGATGCGCATCTTGCTGTGCCGAGCGCGTGAGTGGCTGAGGACAATGTCGGATCGCCCCGCTCTAGAGTGGATGTGGTGGAGCCGACAACCCCGGGGACGTCGAGGGCCTGCCTGTTTCAATGGCCTCAACAACATCATCGGAAGCAGTCATTCGCATGAAGTACTCTCGCACTTCCGCTAGTGAGTTTGTACCTTCTCCCTCCTCTTCATGCCGTGGTAGAGGCGTCAAGGCCCAAGAGCGGTACACGGTAAGGTCCGAAATCATCCGAACGTTTGGATCCTCCAAGGGGTGCTTGATGCGACCCGGCTGTTGAGCTGCAGACGTGGTCCCAGCCAGAAGAGGATCATGTGCTTCTCTCTCGCAGATCTCATTCGGGAGACCTGGGTTGCTCGCGACACTGGCGACTGCAGCGAGAGAGTGATTCCGAGCGGCTACTTCTGCGAAAGCCGACTCGCCACTTTTCAGACAGAGCAGGTGATGTGAAGGATACGTGGTGTCAGTTTCGGCTCGTCTTTCCCAGGCTGAGTCAGCGAGGGTCTCTCGCACCGCGACCGGACAGCGCTAGGCGGGTCGTCCTCTTGGGAAGAACGAGTACGCGACATCCTGAACTGCCGGGATGCTGGCTTCATCCCGGCAGAGATTGCCTTGGATCAGTTGGACCCTCCAGTTCTGGAGTTTCTGTTGTTGGCGGAAAGCGTAATTGAAGGTCCGCCGCACCTGTACTTTACCTACCTGAGCAGCCAGGAAGAAGTTTAGGATCAAACGTCCTGATTCGAACTTGGTCAGGAAGTCGTCGAGCAGGGCTAGCGGGCTTTGACCATAGACCTCGGAGGCCGGAGTCGCCGACCAGACAGGAGAGCGGGCCATGAACCGCGCGAAATCTTGGGCGGTTGCGACGTCAGCACACGATGATCTCCCTGATTAGCTCATTCTTGGCGATCTTGGCTAGGAACGGTTTCATGTTTCGCCTGAGAACAGTGAGGGGCGTCGTAGGAAGCTGGATCGGCAGGCCATAGGGGTTCTTCAGCAGTTGGACCAGCGCAGGTGCTTGGTCGCGTTCCGGAGACCGGGCTCCCATAGGCTGGTAGAGGAAGTGTTCGAGCTTTGCAGAGAAATCAGGATCCACTCTCCTACACGTTGTGAGCAGATCGGTGAACTCGGAAGGTTGATCGGCCGTGGCGCGGATCGCCATGTTGTCAGGGCTCAGCACAGGGAACGCTCCGAGAGAGGCTGGGGCCAGGAGGAGCACGGAGAACTGCGTGTCCGAGAGTCTTCGATACTGGTCGTAGGAACTGTGGCACAGGCACCGTGAGCGCTTGAGAAGCAGGTCCCCACAAATGAGCCTGGTGATGGAATGACTACATCCATGGTGGAGTAGTTGAGGGATGATATTGTCCACGGACGTCACTTGTACGTCCCGAGCACTGACGACCTGAATGAGTCGTGTTCCTTGACTTCCAAGTTGTACGCCGCGAATCCAGCCTTGAGCTCTCGTATCATATCTGATTTGGTGCGAGCCATCCCCTGCTTCGCGACCACTGCGTCCGGGATGCTCACATATGCCCGGAAGTCGTCTCCACGACAGGAGGGTATGCTTGTACTCCCGCTGGTCGAAGATGGAGTGACACATCACGAGATACACCCACACCCAGGTGTCTTGACTGAGGCCCTCAATGCCCCCATCCTGCCCAAACCAGTAGTCGATGAATTGCTGTCCAGCAATGGAGTAGAAGCAGGCGTGCTCATACGCCTCATGGGCAGCCTCCAGGATCTTCTCATCATAGTACGAGACGAGGGTAGCTTTCATGACGCCGCCCACCAGCTGTGAGCGGAAGCTGTTGTTCCAGGCCCTCCCATCGATCGACACCACCAGCGTAGGTTGCGCTTGAGTGAGACTCGCCCCATTTGCGAAGAGCCGCCAGTTGCCGGAGGAGCTGAGCATCTTAGGCGGTCATAGTGTATTCGTGTGAGTACCGGCCCAGGAATGCCGCCACAGCAGCCCCCCTGATTTGACGTCAGTGTCTGTCTGGAATCGTCCCGGTTGCGAACTGACTGGGATCCTTCTCCTTGTGCTCCAGCTCCTTGGAAACCAGCTTGAGGAGGTGTGGGGTGACGATATCCAGGTCGAACCTATCCTCTGAGCGGTACGTCTCCAGGAACTCCTCCTACCGGAGGTCACGCATTGCCGTGGTTACGAAACCGCATAGGAGGGACGCCATTCAGAATTGTTCCGATCGTGGGCGTTCGACCCGGAACTTCAAGCCGAAGGCCCGAGTGAAAATGGGGAGAATGTGAACTCAGACAAGGTTCTTGAAGCTAGGCGAGATTGACCGATCTTTGAGGAGAGGAATGGGTTCTCAAGCGAATCAAACTGTCGCCTTGCCAGGTTTCGTGCCTTACTGTGGTGGTCAAGCCACGGCAGCGTTGTAATGAAGTCCTCTGACCTTGCGCATGCTTACCGCATGGCGTTGGTATATGAAGTCGTCTGCGTCATATCTTGAGCGTGTGTCAAATATTTCATATGTGTAATTTTCCGCTTTTGTAATTATCCACTTAATCCGTGTCGATTGTAGGTAGGGTTATTATTATTATAAATCGTGAATTCCAATCGTTGCTTTACAGTGTTCAGTGTTTACAGTGTTACAGTAGTCGTTTTCGATCGTGTAACATAATCTAACAGTTTTTAGTTACGGCGCGCGACAGCGCCGCGACGGCCCTGACATCCGCGTGACGACGCCGGCGGCACGCGCGCACTTTGAGGCAGCAAAAAGTCACGACGGCCGCCTGTACAAATATATATATATATATATATATATATATATATATATATATATATATATATATATACTGCGCCACCACCGGTTGTGTCGTTGGCCCGAGATAGCGGACAGACAGTATCGCGATACCGCCTCCACACCATCCGGCAGCTAACAGTCGAGACAGTCTCCACACCATACGGCAGCCAACAGCCGAGACCGTCTCTGTCGTCTCCATCAGGCCGTTGCTGTGCCAACAGCTAGATGGTTGTTTCACAAGTGCGTGCCAAGTACGCCCTGATGTGCGCCCAGTCTCGCCTGGTGAAATGTCTCCTATCTGGAATGGCCAGCAACAGCGCGCGGTGGCAGGATCGCACCGCCGCGACAGCAAGGGGGGGGGGGCAGTCTGACCGTTCTCCAGTTTTGCTCTCAGACGGCTTATTCAAGGTCAGGTATACTGTCTTGCTACGCATCGGAGCACCATCAGGAAAATGCATTAGACTAGTAATGTGTAGGTCATCTAGGGATGCAACATCTTCGCAAAATCAACTAACACTTCAAAGTCATGCATACTTTATCAACAATTCTTTTTCCTTTAGTGCGCGTATGCAGCATGCACATGATACTCTGCGGTCGCGATCGTCTATGTCCCTACATCCTTGTGAGAATGTCGACTAAGTAGTAAAACAATCTCATGAGACATATAGACATGCAGACATTTAGCAAAATAAACAGAACAAACGTGTAGACATTTGGTGGCACATAGACGTTGGACAAAAAATACATGAGGGTTCAGAAATCGAGTGAAGTAACTACGGCAGGCGACTTCCGTACATCGCAAAATGACTGGGGCAACACAGCTGGGGCTATAGCTTCGTTTTCCCAGACATCTGGCCTTTAATGGCAGTGCTGTACGTGCTTTAAGCCCAAAAGACCTCCCTAACATTTTCTTCTGGTATCATGAGTTCCTATGCTGACGTTGAGCGGTTTAAAAAAAACAGGGGATACTGGTACAACAGCAGCATCAAGCAGCCATCCAACGTGTCAAGCGCCTCCAGCAGTGCTTATGGTTAAGAAAGAGCCATTAGCTTCAAAAGCTTTGCACTCCGCGAAAAACTTATTGATGGACCTAACAGTATGTCGACTGACATCCGCGATTTCAAACTTCCCGGACTAATCCATGGGGTGACACTACCAGATAGGACCGCGACTCCCCATCGGCCAGGCGGCAGCGGAGGCCGGCGCCGCTGCGGCCGTGCCGTCGGTAGCCACCGGCGCCGCGCCAGGCCGGCACTCCACGGCTGCCGGTGTCGCGTATTTCGGTCGCTGGCCGCTGGCAGGGGACAATGGACAGCTGCGAGGCGGCCAGACGGCCGCCCGTGCCCGGCCAGGCCACCGGTGGCCCGACGCCTGCAGGAGGCGGGGTCGGGCCGGTCGTCTGCAGGAGGCGGGGTCGGGACGGTCGTCTGCATGAGGCGGGGTCGGGTCGGTCGTCTGCAGGAGGCGGGGTCGGGCTGGTCGTCTGCAGGAGGCGGGGTCGGGTCGGTCGTCTGCAGGAGGCGGGGTCGGGTCGGTCGTCTGCAGGAGGCGGGGTCGGGTCGGTCGTCTGCAGGAGGCGGGGTCGGGACGGTCGTCTGCAGGAGGCGGGGTCGGGCCGGTCGTCTGCAGGAGGCGGGGACGGGCCGGTCGTCTGCAGGGGTCGGGGTCGGGACGGTCGTCTGCAGGAGGCAGGGTCGGGCCGGTCGTCTGCAGGAGGCGGGGACGGACCGGTCGTCTGCAGGGGTCGGGGTCGGGCCGGTCGTCTGCAGCAGGCGGGGTCTGGCCGGTCGTCTGCAGGAGGCGGGGTCGGGCCGGTCGTCTGCATGAGGCGGGGTCGGGCCGGTCGTCTGCAGCAGGCGGGGACGGGCCGGTCGTCTGCAGGAGGCAGGGTCGGGACGGTCGTCTGCATGAGGCGGGGACGGGCCGGTCGTCTGCAGGAGGCGGGGTCGGGCCGGTCGTCTGCAGGAGGCGGGGACGGGCCGGTCGTCTGCATGAGGCGGGGACGGGCCGGTCGTCTGCAGGAGGCGGGGTCGGGACGGTCGTCTGCAGCAGGCGGGGACGGGCCGGTCGTCTGCGGGAGGCAGGGTCGGGCCGGTCGTCTGCAGCAGGCGGGGACGGGCCGGTCGTCTGCAGGGGTCGGGTTCGGGACGGTCGTCTGCAGGAGGCGGGGTCGGGACGGTCGTCTGCAGCAGGCGGGGACGGGCCGGTCGTCTGCGGGAGGCAGGGTCGGGACGGTCGTCTGCAGGAGGCAGGGTCGGGACGGTCGTCTGCAGGAGGCGGGTTCGGGCCAGTCGCCGGCAGCCGGCACACTCGTCTCTGTACGGAGAGCGGCATTCCCAGCCGCCTCGGCACGAGTAACGTCCAGCAGCCGCAGCATGTGAGCCGCTGGACATCAGGCGGTCTTACCCATAACCGCGCGACGCTCAGCGACCGGACCATGGACCCAGCAACATGCAGCAGCGCCACCACCATGCCTATTGGTGCTCGTTGTTGGGGACCTCTCGGCACAATGTCCTCTGGCTAACATCAAGGCCGGCTGAAAGAGTGGCGTGGTTCGAAGTGTTACTCTGTCGGGCTGCGATGTCAGATCAATATAAAGGGTGGTCGTTGACCAGGTCAGCATCTAGGCTAGTTGAAGACAGGGTCCGTCGCTGAGCAATGAGGCGTCTTTTCAAGATTGTCATTATCACGAGGAACAGTCGCGTTTCCGGGCGTCACGAACGCCTCAATACTGCCCGTGAGCATAACAGCACTCAAATTTCAAGTCCGGACTGCCATTCCCGGATAGCAGGGGCAAAAAATAAGTGCAGGAATGGCGAACGCCCAGCGCATAGCGCTGAACCGCGACTGCCACTTCGTTTTGGATGGGGATATTCTTACAGATAATCTGGTGCGCCAGCCACACCAACGTCTCCGGTACCGCCATGACGCAGAGACAGACGACGAGAGCAGCCACATGTGGCGTCCGGCCCCGGCGGCATGTGGCGTCTCACTCCCGCCAGCTCGGGACGCGGCTCCGGCCCACAGCGTCTCACCCCCGCCAGCTCGGGACGCGGCTCCGGCCCACAGCGTCTCACTGCCGCCAGCTCGGGACGCGTCCCCGGCCTGCGGCGTCTCACTGCCACCAGCTCGGGACGCGGCCCCGGCCCGCAGCGTCTCATTGCCGCCAGCTCAGGACGCGGCGCTGACACCGCCGCCGCCCGCCCGTCGGCAAGCGTTGGCTCGGCTCGGTGTCCGGACCTCGGCCGCACGGCCAGCGACAGTCAGCACGAGCTCCGCGACGTCCGCTATCAGCCCTCAAAGCATCCAGCGGGCATAGCCCGTGGAGGAGCGGAGAGGAGCACAGCGACAAGAGGGCGGACGTCGAGTCAGCGCCGCTTCATGGCTGACGCGGCGGTGCAGCACGCAACGGGAGCGATGGTTCCCTGCTCGAACGTCGCGCGGGCCCCCGCGATTGCGTTTCAGCACGCGGTCCCACGCTGAGAGCTTGGCGGACCGCGGAGTAGGGATCGGCCGAATAGGAAACGGCACAAACAAGCCGTCTCCGGCGTCTTCCCACCTGTCATTCCCTGTCGACGTTGGCTGTCCGCCCCGCCGCCGAGGCGAACCAGCCCGCGGTCCCCATCCGTTACGCCTCGACAGATGGCCGAGACGGGCGGAAACGACGCGGCACTGCGGCAGAACAGACAGCCGCCTGCCAGCAGATGAGGAGAAACTCAGGCCGATGTGCTGCGAGGGCACGCCCGGCCCACGGCAGAACGCTGTAGGTGGAAGCGGGGACGCGCGGCCGAAACCACGGACGGGGCCGTCCACGGCATAATACATGTTACTTTGCTTGACGGCTGTGGCGATATCACGCGTATTCCCCAGTCTGTCGCTTATTCGCCTCCTCACATGCCGATGGAGAGCGGGCAAGCATCGCCGCCTTCATCAGTGAGAGATCGCCGAAGGAAGTGCATTGCACTCATGCTGTACAAGTGAGTTCTACAGAACTCGGCTCAGTATTTCCGTCAACGTCATTCTGCGGAGATAACAAGATGTTCGTAATGGCCCCGCTCTCGAGCAGCGGAACTGAGAACTGGTGACAGGTTCCAAATCCATGGGAGGACTCGGCACGTCCCGTGGCGGCGACCGGGTTGCGCGGCGCTCGTCACCACTGGTGACAGGTTCCAAGTCCATGAGAGGACTCGGCACGTCCCGCGGCGGCGACCGGGCTGCGCGACGCTCGTCACCACTGGTGACAGGTTCCAAGTCCATGAGAGGACTCGGCACGTCCCGCGGCGGCGACCGGGCTGCGCGACGCTCGTCACCACTGGTGACAGGTTCCAAATCCATGAGAGGACTCGGCACGTCCCGCGGCGGCGACCGGGCTGCGCGACGCTCGTCACCACGCCAACGATCCCTGCGGAGGCGCCGCTGGCAGCGGCCGCTCGCCGGCCGGCTCCAACATCCGGCCTCTGCATTCCTGCCGCTGGTCGCCGCTGTCAAACCCGCGGCGCCGGCGTGCTCAGCAGACAGGCCGTTTGCACAACACGCGCGGCGTGCGGCAGCGCTGGCGCCGGAGGCCTACGCAGGCGCGAGTGACCTCGTGAGGAGGGGGTGGTGATAGGTGGGCGAACCACTGAGGCCCACGCCACCTCCAGTCACGGCCATAGACCCTCACCTCACACGGTGGTCGAACGATGCATTGAAACGGGCTGTCAACTCGTTTGGGGCGCGGAAGAGCAGCATGTGTTGAGGAGGACGATCTGTCTGCCTGTCGATGTCAGGGAGCCGCGGGGGTGCCCACCAGTGTTCTTTTCTGACCGGGAAGTAGAGCTCACCTATCGGCTAAAGAGGTTTGCAAAACTGACACGCGGCCGCCTCACAACTGATGAGCAACTAGCTTTTCACTATACTGTTAGCAACAGCATCAGCAATCGCTTCACTAAAGATACTGTTGTGAGTTGGCTGAAAGGATGCTTGAGGCGTAGTCCATTAATCATGGTTCAGGATGCTTGAGGCATAGTCGGTCAGTCATGGTCCATCAGTTTAAACTACACCTGGAGACAGCAGGAGTTGAACAGGGCGTGACCTCGCTTGATCTCACATGGGCTCCCTTAGAATTCCTGACCTGATTTGACCCGGAGAGGACTTAACTGTCCATGTGGGTTCCTGCAGAGCTTTGGCTTTTTCCGCTGATCTAGGAATTGGATTGCGGTTCATCCTGGCTGACCTTTGGGTGAGTTTGAAATAAAGCTTGGTATCTTTTATTTCTTCGGTTTCTTATAAGCACATTTACAGGCGTAAATCAGCCGTAAAATGTGTTCATTGGCAGGGAGAGATATTACTTGTGCATCTGACGATAAGTGAGTGATTCGTACAAGTGCACCATTTTAGAACGCTCATCTGACCTAACCTAACCTGTGCTGAAGGTTTGTAGGGTACAAATAATCTTTCCAGTATCTTAATTTAGATGCTCGTCGGCTAAAGCGACTTGGTATGGTTTGAATACTGTATATATTTTGCTTTCTGTCATTGTACTTTGAGCCTTGTCGCTTTGGCTACCACCGGTGGCCTCAAAATCAGCCTGAGATCACGAATATGAATTTATTTCGCCTTGAGGTCAGACCGAGCGCTCCCAACTGCTTTTAACGAGATGCTTCAATGAAATATTTCAAAAAGGTCTCGGTGAGACTGAAAGTCAGTGAATAAAAACATTGCTTTGCCCTACGGTCTCTTATTGCGCACATTATCTTTTGATTTTCAATCTCTGTTCTCGTCGATATAAAGTATTTCGCGGTTTTGCCGTTTATTCAATTCCCGTTTCTATTTCTATATCCATTTGACCAACACTGGCACGTAGCCAAAATGTTGCTTGCGGTAGGGGGCATAAGTAACAATCTATTCCCCAAAATCTGGTAAAGTTGAACCAACATTTCTACGGAATTATCCGGTATTAATTGTAGAACTACTCACGCGTGGCGTAAGGAATCTTAACTATCTGTTGTCTGCATCGCCCTGCCGACATGTATTCTTTCCATTTGTTCCCATTGAACCTAGAAATGGCGGAGTTTGTGAGCCCACCAGCTTGCTGTCCCGGGCGGTTTAACTTACGCGTTATCTATGCACTTATTTCAGGTCTGTGGAATATGAGTAAGTCATTAAGGTAAACCGTCCAAATGAAGGGGCTAAGAACACGTGGCTAACGCGAAGCGTGTCTTTAAGACGGATCTGTCGCCCTAAGATTGTCTTTTTCAACGCTAAAATAAACGCTAAGTGCATTGAAATAGTGCCGAATGTAGGCAATCGACATCCTTCTCCATAACTTATATATTGGCTGCCTAAAGCCAAATCTATAGCCTTAGGGCGCGCTCCAGCACCTATGACAACTGGGCGCAACAGGTCACACTCGGACATCAGGACTTAATGCCGAACATTTAAATCTAACTTGCCTTATCAGAAATCTTTACAGACGTCCCTCGCCCTACCGAAAATCTGCCACGGAAGCCTCTCGTATGGACGGACATCCTTTCAAAGGGAGTAGTTACCCGGCCGGTAACATGCCGAAGTCCGTACACCATATGCCACAGGGGTACTCGATACTTGTCCAGGAGCCCGTGAGCCTCACCGACGTCACAAACGCCAGTCTGGTCCGGCCGGAGCACATGTCCGCCATCGGGGTTTCCTTTTAGCAGGCAAAACCGTGATTCCTCTAGTCTTTACGTCTGGCTGTGCGTGGCCTCGGGCCCACTTACCGCGCTCGGACATACCACCGGTCAGGATACCCCTTTCGGGTGATGGCCTCCCATACGAGCTTTCGTGGAAACTTTCCAGTAGGCCGCGATCTTGTCTTATCAGGGACGTCTGCACCTGGACAGTACGCCAGCCCCATTTGACACTACTTTGCTTACACTGGAAGTGTAAGCAAAGTGGTTAAGGACTGCGCACGCGAAAAATGCGATGGATAGAAAGATGTGTACACCAATAAAGCACAAGACATGCAACATAAGGAACCGAGCATGCCAAGAAACGAGGTACAAAGAAATGCGTATGCGAAAAAATATAACATCGAAGCGTTGCGTGCATGAACTTCTCATGATATAGTATTTTCGTACGAGGAGATGTGATACTAAAATTTGTGTACGATGTTTGCTAAGCTTACGATACTAAGTTTAACTCGGTCATGGTAAAGAAATTAGCGAATCCGGCCGGATAGGTTTCGAGACAGTACGAACTGTAAATGCTTCAGTACCAATTGTAAATGTAGCTCGTAAGACGATCGGTTGTGCACTCTTACAGCTTTACCGTAAAATCAGCACAGCGCAACTTTGCTGTGCGTGTTACTCATATTTGCCGTGCACATGGTACCCGTGTCGTATCACGCAGGTCGGCACACAGCGGCCCCTCGCGCTCGGGCGAATCTTCTTAGGTGCGCTGGGCTCAGGGCAAGTTTTGTGTCGGCGTTCCCTACGTTCTGCGGGCCTCACTATCAAGCCAGTCTGAGCCCTGACATTGTGAGCCCTCTGAGTACTAGCCCTCGAGTTCAAGATAAACGTTTGACGTGATGTACCCTGTGATGCACCCTTGACCTCTCTACGTAGCTGTCGATTACATGACCACGGAAGTAAACTGGCTGGGCTGAACGCAAGTCTCAATTTCCTTCCTAGGAGCAGCGTGAGGCGATACCATTTTCCGGTGATGCAAGGAGTTACGACGAACAGATTTTCAAGCAAAAATTGCACGTCCTGTCTCACACGGCGTCCTCCGCTTTGTCGGCCATCCACACAATGCGCTGCGATGGTGATGCCAGGGTCTTTCGGTAGTCCAGTGGGACGATCGCATCACTACCGCATGCCAGCCGGGGCGCTGTTTCCACGCTCAGGGTTGCGGCATGGCTGTCCAGCGCCTTCAGTGTTCCGCACATGTTGCGGCGAGCGTTTACAAAGACACAAACAAATGGTTTGGCCGCAAAGCTGTTCCTGGGCCAGCAGGCTGAGCTCTGGTGGTGGCCTGCGTTCCAGACAGAACTGACCTGGCCTCGGCCTGCTCCAGATCGGGCAGCGACTCGTCCTCCGTCAGGTGCGGCGTCTCAGGCCGGGCGCCACTCTCTCCCTCCCGCTGCGCGTCCGACACCGGCATAGCCTCGGCCATTGACGCGTCGTGTCAGCGTCAGTGCACCCGCGCAGGCAAGACGGGTGGCCGCTGTGAGCAAGGCGGGCTGTATCTGCGCGCCGCGTGAACGGTCCGTCCCCGGTCGCACCGTGAGCCGCGGGCCGGAGCGCCGGCCGCGTGCGCGGCGCCACACCGTCTGCGGGACTGCCGTCCGCCCTGCCGTGCCCGGCTCGTACTCACCGCCTATAAATACTGACGCCCACTGGCAGTCGGCCCACGCCACCCATTCCAGCGCGTCAGCACGGGAGCTGCTCGCAGGCCTCTGTGCCTTCTCAGAATCATCGTTCTCAGCGCAGAATCGCGGTATTCGCGCGCTCACCGACAATAGGCGTTCGCATCCTCTGTGCTATCAACAGTCCCGTTCGCAGACAATGCTGTCGGCCTTGCTGAATCGGATTTCAGACAGCCTCGTGCCCGGCACGGACTAACGATTGTCCGGCACAGTGCGGACAGAAGGCTCGCGTCCAGCGTGGACTCGCGGTAGGCACATTCTCAATTTGGCCGGCATCCGTCCTGAACATGCAACGCGCGCAGTACGTCGCACGCGTGGTTGCACGTTCCGTGGTCCGTAGTCCCATAGCTCCCAGTCGACTCTCGGCCGCCCCCCACTCAGTACGATCCCTTGCGATACTCGTGCAAATCCCCAGTGACTCGTTTCTGGTACTGATTTGAAACGCACACATACATTGTCGTCGCGCGTTCTCAGCAGTCTTCTCAGTGCCGGCCCAGTGTTTCTCAGTCCAAACTCTGGTGATGACTGGACCGGGTCGTCCTCAGCATGAACCTTCCGCAGTACTATCCCTGGTGTGCACTCCCACCAGTCCCTTCTCGGTGCAGACTCCGGACCGTCGCATTCTCAATATCACCATGTCGCGCTCCCAGCGGAATCGTCAGTTACGCCATCCAGTACGCACACTGCGCTAGTTGAGGACGGGAACTCGTACCGGACATACGCACTTCATTTTTTGGAATATTTTAATTATTCTGAATGCGCGCAATTATAAACGAGTCTCCAATGCCATTGCATCAAGATTTTCCTCTAGCGCGTAAATATGCATGCAGCCTTTCCGCAACCCACACTTAGTCACCGACATAGACTAAGAGTGCAATGCAACGGTCGTTGACCATGAAACCAAATCACCACATTGGCAATCGAGCATCAATGGCTCTAACTTATGGCGAGGGCATTTGCACCGCAAGGCCGTGTAAAAGGGTTGAAGCAACGGCTAGTTCACGTCTCATAGTTCACGCCTCGCACGCCCCACACCAGAAACTACGCAAGACGTTTACACGTCACGCACACTCGCATAGAACCTCGGCTCAATCCAAGCTCCCAACTGCACATAAAGGTTCGGTGTTTTTTCACTTATTTATTTGCATGAACAGGGATGGAACATTTAGGCTTTCTCCTCGTCCTCCACCACCGTTGACCGCGTGTAGATCATCTGTGCGTGGTGTTTGGTGACCAGCTTGATCAGACCTGAGACACGGCAGGCGCTATCAGTGCCCACCGCGAGCCAGTTCGCCACACAAGCAAATAACTGGGCAGTCACAGGCCAGGCACTTTGGACAGCAGCGGAATGCCAATGCTACGCAAACACCAATAAAAACAGACCTGTTTGTAATGCACAGGCAGGGAATGGGCATGAGCAAAAAATGAAGAACAGTGAATCACAAAAATACTTCCTGCTTATTCAGAATGTGACATTCATTGTGTGTACCCTCTAGGTTCACTGTAACAGCTTATGCATACTCAGTTTGATCCACAATTGTGAGTCCTTTATGACCATAATCACAGCTTGAAATGCCATCTTTTCAGTACAGTAAACTAAAGATGGAATATTGTCTGAATATGAAGACACGACTTGATAATGCTTAAAAGTACAACCAGCAGCTCTGGCACTCTAGGACAAAGAAGCCACATCTTCCATGGTAGTGAAACAGAACATATTTTTGGCCTTCCATTGATGCTGGGTGGGGCGACCGGCTCGCTGCAGGGTCGTACGCGAACACTGACCTTTGGCGTGGAGCTCCTGGAGGGCAGCGCGTGCCAGCGAGCCCCGCACCTTCAGACGCTCACTCACAACCGACGGCGTGATCAGCTTGTACGAGGGCACCTCCTTGTACAGCTTGTCATAAGTGGCCTTGTCAAACAACACCAAGTTGTTGAGCTTGTCACGGACCTTTCCCTTGGACCACTTCTGCAAAAAAAAAGAAAAGACACACTGGTGAAATGATGATCCATGTCACAAGTGGTTCTCTTAGAAGGGTTACCAGAGACCTTTGTCTTTAGAACAATGTACATGCATGGGCATTTGGTGTTGCAATCAGTTATGGCTGCATTCAAACATGGAAGACTTCACTTTTGTAAAACTGGGGCATTGGACATGGTAATAGCAGTTCAAAACCATTAGAACATACATGCTCTGCTGTTATGCCAAACAAAACATTACACTTCAACAAAAATAGATTCAAATTTCAACATTGTCATGTTTGAGCTGTCCAGCTTTAGTCCACAAATGCACCTCAAAGAATATGGTTAGGTTTCATGCATATGTTTATCAAAATTAGCACTTAAGATTTACAAACTATTTTGGGAGTATGCTACTCTATGCCACAGTGGAGAAGTGTATGCCGCAGCAAATCTAGGGTTACATGCAATATGATAAGCATGGCCATGGTGTGGCCTTGCATGCATAACCTATGACCATTGCTCTACTATCTCAAATTACAGCATACAGTGATCTATGTGGTACCTATCTGACCCTTCACAGAGTTGACAGCATATCACAAACTATGCACACCTGCTTCAAAGCAGGGTCAGACTTTAATGGATCATAAATAACTCTTCCACATGTATATTCAGCACCGCCCAAACCATTTGGCTCCAAAATCAAGGGCTATCAACGGGCCTCCTGCTAGGAGAGTTTCAAAAATAAACCTTCTGATTTGTAGGGGCTGTATGTAAGCAATGACTTTTAAACACTTATGTCTGGCATGCAATTTCTAATGACAGAAGCCATTTTAAGAAGCCAATATGTAGGCCATAACAGTGAGCTGTTGCTATCAGTGGTACTAGAAGTCAGTGAATTCTATATTACTGGGTCAACACAGGACCAGGTAGGTTTGAGGCTAGCTCTGCTATAAGTAACAAAAATACACCTGGCATAGCCCTGTTCTAGGCTGGGGTGCATGCCAAAGCATTACCATGGAAAACTATCATGCAATATATCCTGATCCAGACACCAGCACCTAGTGCTTTCAAAACACATTGACAGGCAGGATTCCATGCAAAACATAGCCCTATGCAGAAATATGAATCCCCCACACCGCAACTATTGCACAGCAGTTGCAGATGCGTGCACATACACAATAAATCTGAAAAACTCAACATCACATGAGCATATTGTTTCCGCTCCAATCACGGAACATAGTTGCGTCATTCTAACTCCAAATGAAAAGCATGAGCACAATTCCACAAACCTTCTTCTTAGCCTTGCCTCCTCCAGACCCTTCCTTCTTCTTCTGGGTCTTCTGGGGCTGCTTAGCAGAGCCACCCTTCCCTCCCTTTGTATCCTTTTTGGGAGGCTGTGAAGAGGAAACCAGGATCGTTACACACAAACCAGAATTGTACCGGTCACTCCCGACGCTTTATTTCGCCGTACCCGGCCAGGTCAGTACAATCAATACCTACAAAATACTAAACGCTTCAGCTAAGAAGCAGACAGACACATTGACATCGCTCAGGAACTAAAAACCGTCTAAAAATCAGCATTTAAATCCCACTGCCTTACCATCCTGCACGGGAAGTTGACGAGAGGAAGTGGCGCCGTCGCGTGGAGATTTTTGAAGCTGTGCCACGCTCAAACTATCTTTCCAACCATAGGAACATAATGCTTCTTGCTATTAAATGGTTGATAGATTTGATAAATTAAGTAAAATGCTGTGTTATTTTGAAAAATAGTCAATAACCATCTCTTTTTTACATAGAATGTATGGGTATGAGTACAATAGTTTGAGCGCAGCCATATTTACGTTTCCGGCTACGTATACAATAGCACAGCTGATGCGCCGTAATTGTCGTGGTTGATATGTACGAGTGGGGTCGCGCGGGTCTGTCATAAAAGTCGGGTGGGAATTTGGTGTCGGGGGCAGTGCGACTAGAAGTATCAAGTTAATATTTAAGGATAGAGCTGCTTCCGAATTTCCATGAATTCAGTTCAGGTGTGGTGGGTTATTCTTAGCCGAGCCACCGCTTTGTGACTGGTGGGCGGGCGGGCGCCGGTATTTTCCACCCAGAGGCTCAAATGATTGCTGGCTCTGCAGTTTTGCAGTGATTTTCCATAAACTTAAGACACTCCCAAACTGTACACAAAACAGCAGTTCCAGGTGAGTGCAATGCGATGGGTGGTAGGAAGAAGTACTAGTACTTCAGTTTGTTATTCACAGCATGCATATGGTGGCTAGGCAGCACGGTCACCGCCCACAAGCGTGTCCATCGAGGGATTTCGAATAACATGGAAAGTGGTATGTGAACATATGAATGGAATCCAGTTGATGATTGCTTCAATAATCTTTATGTAAAAGTCTGCCCATAGCATGCACAAAACTCAGGAGTACTAATGACTCCTGACTTAAAAAAATGTCATCTAGGTGTGCTCATTCAAAAATATGCAGATTATACTCACAGACTACAAAAAATATTACTGCAGCAACCTAGTGTATGAAAATTTTATAAGGAACTTATTTTGCTGCTGTTGTTTTCTGCTGACATGCTGTTTGAAACCATGTGTGCTTTTACTGCAGGGCTGTCGATGTTAGCAGACAGCCCTTACCTTGTGCATCTGTGTGGGATCCTACTGGCTCAGGACTTGTACTGCAAGTAGCGGCATGCACTTAACTGGCCTTCTACAGCAGTGCTTAAGCCCCAGTCTGCCAGAAATCTGTACTGTGCCAGCTGTATACTGGCATCATGCAATACTATATACACCAGTGTGTTCAACCTCATGTTCTTGTGTGTGCAAACTCACGCGAGGCCAGGTTGCCTTTAATTTTTACGTTGTAATTTTTTCTTCAAGAACTGAGTTCCTTTTTCTAAACTTACCTTTCAGCATCTCAATTCATAGAAACTTTGGTTCTCTGTGCACTGAACTTGGTGCAGATCACATTAAACTCTGGGGGGTTTCCAAGTGATGGCATGCAATGATTTTGCTGTTATATCAGTCATGTTGAGTGTAACACATAGTTTTTGCTGTCTGGCTTAAGTCTGGTGCAGCCCATACATTGCGTCCTTCGACTGAACATGTTTAATATAGTCCTTGAGATAATAAGTCATGTATTCAATTTTATGCAGACCTTCCTAAATCAGTCAGTGCATGGATGTTTTAAAAAAGTTTGTATGATACACCAATTTGAATTGCAGGTAATTATGTCCCTGGGGTGTGTGCCACTCTGGGAAATCCAAATCCTGAGATACTGAGATTGCAGGGATGTGTACATAGCTATTAGATATATGCATTATCCCACAAATATTTCACCTGATGCACATGATCTGCACCAGCTGACATATTTGTGTTTCACCTGGTGTGCATGCTTATAGGTGGCTCCTAATATCTTGCAAATCAGCATGATCAGATATCACTGACCCTGCTCCTGTCATGAAGAAGATCATGATTGGAGATTAAAAGATAATATCAAAGAATATTGATATAAATGAATGCTGTAGAAGAACATTAAAATAATAATCCCAGGGTATCTGCAGAAAGTTTTGACATGTTTTCAGTTGTCTTGTCTTGAGTTTGTTTTGGCTTCAAAGCTTTTCCAGGAAATCTGCAGAGACCTGTATGCTCTAGGGAAGGTCAATAAAATATTTGACATAAAGGTCACATTTTCATTAAGTTTCAGGGCATGTTATATTCAGGACTCAGTTGTCTGTCTTGATGCATGTGGTCATAAATGAGAATGGTCAAATTAGATGAGCCCAGTGGATGTCAAGCCATGCCTGAAGCTGGCCAACCATAACTAAAGAACACTCAATCTGCTGTGGGTGTTTCAGCTGTTAGCTGTAGATATGCTACAGTTTCTTTGGTTTTATCACGGACATGTAAATGCCCGCTGAATTAATGAAACCATAGTTTAGAACTATGGAGAAAGCTGACCGTCCTGGTCAGGATTGTGCAGGACTCCAGTTCCAAGAAATTAATTGTGGCAGACTTTTCAGCACTAGTAGTTCCATTTCATGATAGCCAAGATGTGTGTAAGATGCAGTTGGATACTGTTATAGTTATGAGGGACATAACATATGAGCCATCAGGCTGTGAATGCAGCTCCCTGCTTATATTTCTATGTGGGCCAATTTGCAATTGCCATACAAAAACATGTAAGTTTGGATGCCTTGTTTGACTTCATTCAGATCAGCGCATGTGGCCAGCTGTGTGTCATTCTACAGGCATTGGTTATACTTTTTGGCTGACAAGGAAAGGGGAGAGCTAATGTTCCTAGTCATAGCCATAAATAATTCAGTCAGCCATCTCATCTCATGGGACACTAGGGTTCCCCTTTCACAGTGGGGACAATACTGCCTGGCTGTATCAGGTGTGCCAGCAGCTACTGCACGGTTGTATCGCCTGACTGGCCATGTGACACCTTTGTTTTTATTTCTGCAGACAGCTGTGGATAACAGCAATGCTGCCATTATCAAGCAAGGACCGACCGTACCGGAACGGCCTCTGGCAGCGGCTGACCGAGCGGGTGGGCGGCTGGCTGCGGCTCATATTTGCCGACCAGAATGCCAAGAACCTCTTTTTCTTCCTGCTCCTGAATCTGTCGTTTGCATTCGTGGAGCTGTTCTACGGTGTGGCGACCAACAGCCTGGGTCTGATCAGCGACGCCTTCCACATGTTCTTCGACTGTACGGGCCTGTTGGCCGGCCTGGTGGCGGCCGTCATCACTAGGTGGCGCGCCAACGAGCGCTTCTCCTACGGCTACGTCCGCGCCGAGGTGCTGGGCGGCTTCATCAACGGCCTGTTCCTGCTTTTCATCGCGTTCTTCATCTTCTCGGAGGCGGTTGAGCGGGCCGTGGAGCCGCCAGAGGTCAAGCACGAGCGACTCTTCGTCGTCTCTGTGCTCGGCCTGCTCGTCAACCTGGTGGGCATCTTCGTCTTCCAGCACGGTGGCCACGGCCACAGCCACGGCGGCGGCGGCCACGGCCACAGCCACGGCGGCGAGAGTCACGGCCACAGCCACGGCGGCGGCGGCCACAGCCACGACGGCCATGGCGGGGACGGTCACGGCCACGGACACAGCCACGAGCTGCCGCAGGGCTCCAACTCGCAGATCATGAAGGGCGTGTTCCTGCACATTCTAGCGGACACGCTGGGCAGCGTGGGCGTCATCGTGTCGGCCATCCTGATGAACCAGTTCGGCTGGATGATCGCCGACCCGATCTGCTCCATGTTCATCGCCACCACCATCGCCATCTCGGTGCTGTCGCTGATCCGCGAGTCGGTCTGCATCCTGATGCAGCGGCAGCCGCGCGAGCTCGACCACCTGCTGCCAGGCTGCTACCAGCGCGTGGCGCAGCTGGAGGGCGTGCTGAGCGTGCAGGAGCCGCACTTCTGGACGCTCTGCTCGGACGTCTACGTCGGCGTGCTAAAGCTGGAGGTGACGCCACACGCCGACCCCAAGTACGTGGTCAGTCACACACACATGATCTTCTCCGGCGTCGGAGTGCGGCAACTGCATGTACAGCTTGACTATGCGCCCATGTGAACGCGGCCTCCCGGCTCATAGACACATATTTATTGCTCGGCGCTGGTAAGAGTGCGCGACAACCCAAATGGCCAGGGTCCACCGAGAACTATTTTTATATTGCGTGGGCGCCCTGGTGTTGTTTTTTAACGTTGGTATTTTATTTCGTGCCAGCGGCATCCAGCCTCGGGCATTCCCAATAGTGAATGCGCGTTCCAGGGGCTGCGTCCATTCTGTGATCCGTGTTAGCCGCCTGTGCATGTGCCGCATTATTGGATACACGTGAGGCGATGCCGAAGCTGTTTCACCCGACGCGCTCGTGCTCTCTGAAGGTGTCGTCGAGCTCGGAGGCGGGAATCCATTATCACGGCAGTAGCGACTGGGGCGCGTCCGGCCCCGGACGGTCTGAGTGTGTGTGGCCCGCCATCCAGACCCGGACGGTCTGAGCGTGTGTGGCCCGCCATCCGGCCCCGGACGGTCTGAGCGTGTGTGGCCCGCCGTCCGGACCCGGACGGTCTGAGCGTGTGTGGCCCGCCGTCCGGACCCGGACGGTCTAAGCGTGTGTGGCCCGCCATCCAGCCCCGGACGGTCTGAGCGTGTGTGGCCCGCCGCAGCCGCAGCCCGGCGCGGCGCCGGCGGCTCCCCGCCGCTCGTCGTGCGGTCGGCCCGCGGCGGTGCCACGTCAAGCCTGTCCGGCGCGGCCCTGCCCGTCCGGCACGACGGCGCGACACTCGTGTCAGCCACGTCACGCGCCGTGACGACCCGTCACCACCCGGCGACGGCGGCAGCGGCGGCGGCGGCCTGACCGCGACTGCTAATGGGCGCGCCGCCAGCTGTGGCCGATAGCCGGCACGTGCGCCCCCCGGCCGCGTCCGGTCAGATAATGGGCACGAGATGCGACCGCAGGTGGCCGGCCGGGTTAGCACGGCAGGCCGCTGGCCGAGGGCACCGGACGGTTGGGCCCGAGTGCACCCAACGGGGCTCTGGGACGCACTCGCCGGACCTTCGCGACTCCACGCAAGCCTGGCGGGTGACACAGGTTCAGGGTCAGCGGAGTTGATGTGACGTTCACACCGGCCTGAACCGGAACTGATCCAGCATGGAACGGACGTCACCTGCCCTGACAGAATAGGCCAAAAGGGACCTCTGGCTGGACTGCACACCTCGGACCTCTCGGTGACGGAAGTAGCAGCGTGCAGCTGTGGTCCTGAGCAGGGTCGTAGAGATGCCAGCAGGGGCTAGGTGGGGTGGTTGGGGTGGGGGCAAGTATTCAGGGGGGAGGTGGGATGGGGGCAAGTCTTCGTCCGGTGCATTGCCACAGGGCTGGCGTTCAAATTCATACAATGTCGGGCGGGGCTACGTCCGATCTCACCGTTACCATCACAAATTATTTGAAGAGGTCGGTCCGAGCCAAGGCAGCTCATCAAGCACGTGGCTCATCTGGAACTCCGCTTTGCTGATACCGCTTACGCATCGGCCCCCACAGCACCCACGTCGAAAACAAAGTGCAGAGATGTTGTAGCATGAGGGAACGGTTGAAAAATGAACATGCTGTGTGACTAGTCACAAGATGCTGCCATGTGACAAAAGTAGTGAAGCGGTGGACAATCATGGAGTCCGGTCACCTCCGAGCACATTTAAATTTGCTTACCTCATTTCTCTGGCGACATCCCCGGAGCGTAAAGCTGTTAATCTGACCTGAGCACAGAGCATGCAAACTTCTAGCATGACCCGCTCGTTAACCGATGGCGTGGTCCTTAGAGCCCTGTACGGCAAAACTCAGAATAGATGTACACCCGGCAGTGCTAAACGACTTCACACATTTCGCTCGCACGGCTTCATTTCCGCAAATATCTGCCACATCGGTCTGTCTTCGTCGGACACGCCACGGGATTGTCCGACGGAGGGTTAGCCGCGAGTTCAGCCGTCGAGACGAACCAGGCGGTATGTCCCGACCCGAGACACCACAACCTGCCGCACCCAGTCAGGACCTACCACACCCAGCCATGGCCTGCCGCACCCAGCCACGACCTGCCGCACCCAGTCAGGACCTACCACACCCAGCTAGGGCCTGCCGCACCCAGCCAGGACCTGCCGCACCCAGCCAGGACCAACCACCCCCAGCCAGGGTATGCCGCGCCCAGTCAGGGCCTGCCGCACCCAGCCATGGCCTGCCGCACCCAGTCGGGGCCTGCCTCACCCAGCCAGGACCAACCACCCCCCAGCCAGGGTCTGCCGCGCCCAGCCAGGGCCTGCCGCACCCAGTCAGGGCCTGCCGCACCCAGTTAGGACCTATCGCGCCCAGTCGGGCCTGCCGCACCGTCTGACGTTGCAGCAGCTCGTGAACTAAGATTGCTCGGAGCCATGCGTAGCTCCTCTCACCGATGGCGCAAGCATTTGAGCAAAGGGGGATCACAGCACCAATTCATAACGAACGTCCCCGGCAGCGCCCGAGATCGTCGCTGGAACCCACGCATTGACACGGCAGCCCTGTGTGGCGGTGAACAGTGCAGGCTCTCGCTGAAGGGAGAGCGCAGTCCACTGAGGCCGGGGTCGTGGGACGGGCGACTGTAATGGCATGAGGGAACCCGAATACGCGGGAAAACCATGCTACTCCTGGAAGTCCTTTTGATTTCATTATTGCCACACCATGGGATCGCGGAGGAAACTAAGAATTTGCCGGGAGAGCAGGGGGACCGAGGGCATTTGCCTAGAGCCCCGAGCCTTCACTGTGAACGGTACCAAAAGACAGCTGTACAGTCTGCATCTGTGAGTATATTTGTAATCAGATTATTGGTGGAAGTATAAAGTAAGGCATCCGGTCGGCCACCATTTAAACAAAACACACAACGTAACAAAACTCGCGTGGTCACGTACTAAATATGTCGCCAACTATACAGTAAAATACATCCATCGGGTGCCAGTGGCAATGGTACAATTCACATTCCCAAACAGTAATAACTATCGACATCCTCGTGTAACTAAAAAACCCAATTGCACTTTTCGCATATGAACTTGATGGCACAATACAAAATCCCGACACAAGATTTCACTCTAATAATGCACCTTCATTACAACCATCGCGGCATACCTGATGAGATGGCTAAATCCAGATGAGCCCTCCAATATTGCAGCTACCCCAAATCACGGTATCACACCGCAGGCACCACCAGCACACAATCTGCAAAACGCTGTTACAGCTAAAAAGGCAGTGACAGTTCTCCCCATCACTTGTCTTGAATCAACTGGCAATGACGGTTCTCCCCATCACTTGTCTCGAATCAAATGACAATGATGGTTCTCCCCATCACTTGCTGTTTTGAATCAACTGGCAATGATGGTTCTCCCCATCACCTGCCATATCGAATCATACAGAACGCGGTACAGAATGATCCCTGAACCACTTATTCCAGCGGAAGACTACGGAAGCTCCGCCTGCCGTGTTCACGGACAGATGCCGCCAGCGGCGTGCTCGATCGGGTCCAGTCTCCAGGTGCCGTCATTAAACAGGTGCAGCTTCCAGTCGTGGTAGGCGGTTAAGCTTTCACGGTGTCCAACGCTGAACAAGGTCATCTTCAGCCGCAAACATTCCTGGGAAATATGACGCGAAATGTGGGAAACTGGGCTTTCGTGCTGCCTGCCTGCCAGCAGTCTACTGCTAGCCTGTCAACGAACCAACAAGATATATCGCGCTTCGTGAAAAACAAAATATCAGCACCAACGCCCTGTAATGCTGGAAAGTGTACAGCCGCCGAAAAACCATCCTGCTTCAAAAAAGGAACCGATGAACCCTGCCTTCTCACGGAACAACCACCCACGTCCAGCCGTGAGCTGGTTGACCGCCCCTCACCTGGAATAGAATCTCCCCCACCTGGCCCTTCGCCTGGTATACAATCTTCCCCACCTGGCATAGAATATCCACCACATGGTACAGGATATCTCGTACCAGTACAGAATGTCCCCCACCTGATACAGTATGCCCCCACACTAGCACGAAATTTTTCCGATTGGTACACAATCTCCCCAACTGGTGCAGGATATACCCACCTTATACAAAACCACCCCCACAAGGTCTCTTGCCACCTTGCACAGAACGCGCCCCACCTGGTACAGGATCTCCTCCATGTCGGGACTGACGGCGCTGGTCGCCTCGTCCATGAACACGAACACCGGCCGGTGGTGGAAGAGCCGGACGAAGAACAGGCGCTGCATCTCGCCCGGCGACAACATGTCGTACCTGGAGGCCGGCGGCGGCCGAGCCGGCCCGGTGAGATGGTCAGAACGTACAGCTCGGCCGGCGGCGGCCGAGACGGTCAACATGTGCAGCTCGGCCCGCGGCGGCCGAGCCGGCCTGACGACATGGTCAACACGTACAGCTCGGTCGCGACAGCGCGCCACTTCTGCGGCGAAGACGTAAGCCCAACGTTCAGAGGCCTTCGCCGTACACTCTGGAACGGCCACAGCATAACCACGGGCATGACGTCACGTGCAATAACACCGTACTACATGCCGTAGCGTGATGACACGCATAAAGATACGCACATATATACAGCTGTGTAAAATAACGTCCGCCTAATTTTGAAAAGCACGCGTATCAGCCAGTTTACCCTTACCACCAATCGGGAATCTCCAGCATCAAGTCATGACCATGCCCATGAGGCCGCTGATCTGATCTGATCTGGTTTGATCTGATCTGATCTGATCTGATCTGATCTGGCTGGCTCTGTCCGCCCCCTCCCGACTCCACTATCCGCAGACTCTCCCGGCACAAGCCGCGCGCCGGCGCGGTCAGGCGGCCGCCGCGGAGTCGTGTGCCGGCCACAAGACCAGCTCACTGACCAGTTCTTGTTGACCTCGGAGTCCAGACCGCCGCAGCGATCCGCCAGGCTGCTCAGCTGCACCAGCTCCAGGTAGTGCAGCATGCGCTCCGTCTCCGACACCGTGTAGCCGCCCTCCTTCAGCCGCTCCGGGTACACGATCTGGAGCAAGCGGCACTACAGTCAGGCCCACCAGCCCAGTGACGACTGGACATGAGCCGCCACGAAGCTCAACCCCAGGTACAACGTATCTGTGACAGAGCTAACGAAGGCGAAGATCGCCAGCGAACGTCAAATTGAGTTGCGTTTTCGTGTAGAAGGCTGTTTTGTGAAAACTGTTTTCAGTACAGCGGATCTATGGCAATCAATCGTTTGCCGCCCGGCGATGACAAACCCAGCTCCCCGCTCTGTTTAAATGCTTTTTGTTGGCATTTGCAGCACACAGCGCGTACATAAGGCAACAACACAAAACAAATTGCCACCGCCAGTCGTTCTCTCGCGTGTCGCCGGTTCTCGCGCGGCGGGCCGCCCGGAGGGGGCGCTGACCTGCTGCCGGAGCGAGCCGTCCGTCAGGAACGGCCGCTGCGGCATGAAGAACACGTGTCCGGGGCCGGGGCGCAGGTGGCGCTGCAGGCGCCCGGTCGCCGGTGGCCACAGACCGCGCAGCACGCGCAGCACGCTGGTCTTGCCGCAGCTGCTGCTTCCAGTGACGAGCAGCGAGCGGTGGCGGCGCACCGTCAGCGAGAGCGCCGTCACCAACGTGCGCCGCGCGCCCGGCACGCACACGCTCACCTTCGAGAGCGCGTACGGCGTGTCGTATTGCGGGTCGTCTGCGGCGGGCGGCGCGCTGCCGGGAGCACCGCTCTGTGGTCATGTGTCGGGGCTCCGGAGGGCTGCGGCGCGTTGGGACCGCCTCACAGGACCAACGGGTTCCCGTCATAAAACATGTCCGTGAGAAAGCCAACGACAAGAGAAGGCTTCAGCATGTGCCTCATCCGTAGAGCCAAAGCCACATCTTTCCAAACAAACGAACCTCAATGACGTTTACGCAATCAATCAAACCAGCAAGACACAAGACAGGGGCAATGGATGGTAGGATAGAGTGGTAGCCAGCACGGTCCGTGTCCCATCTCCGGGTCTGCCTCTTACCCCCCGCTCGTGTCTTCGTCGGGGGTGTGCGGCGAGCTCTTCCACCGTTGCTCCAGCACCGCTAGCCGCTCCACTAGCTGGCCCACCCGGTGCGTGCAGCCCACCACGTCCGTGGCGCTGGACGCCAGGTCCACCAGCTGGGTGAAGTTGAAGATCAGGTACATGCAGACGAACGAGTTCTGAAACGGAGCTTAGCGTGAGACGCGGCGCCGGCACGCGGCCCCGTCTGTGGTGCTGCCACCTAGGGGACGTCGACGAAACCTCAGTTGTCGGACAGGCGTTAATGGAACATTGGGGCTCGGCCACTGCTGCTGCCATACTGGTGGCGTTTGGAAAGATTGGGAGGGCTGTCCCGGGCCTAACAAGCATTCTTTGTCCTATCGGTGACGGTTATCCAGTGACATTTCGCTCTTTAATAGCGCACAAACGCAAATTTTCACCATCGAAATCCAACATCTGTACGGATTACTGTCGCAAAGCGTGTTGTACATAAATTCGACAATGAGTCAGTCCACGAGAGGTTGTAGAATTCTACTCAGGTGGCACTTAGAGCCGTTCCACTTATCACAGAGAGGAGCTAGTCGGAGACATTGAGAGGCCCCACACCACATCTCCCGCGCGTGACGAGAGGGTGATCCGCTGAGAGGCGGCCCAAACATGAATCCCACGCAGTCGGTTGGGTTCCGTCCGGGCAGCGCCGCTGGCGCACGCGCCGTGCCTTCCGCCCGCAGTCGGCCGGCGGGCGGCCACGCACCTGGCTGATGAGCGCGCTCAGCTGCTGCGGCGTGCGGTCGTCGTACAGGCCGGCGAAGATCGGGATCGAGATCACCAGGTAGTTGAGAATGCCGCCCAGGTAGTCGAACAGGTTGACCACCACGGTGAGCATGAAGCGCCGGTTGAAGAGCGACATCTGCGTGGAGACGAGTGCACTCAGCCGCCGGTTGCAGCGGTGCTCCTCCACAGGCGCTGCAGCCTTGAAAGCCCAGAGCCTCGGCGTGTACGCGGACCTGCATGTGCTTGAACCTGCCGGCGCGCAGGACGGCCGGCGGTCACGGCTCACAGACGGACGCCCCGGCCGACACAGAGTAACTGGGCCCCGGGGAAGAGCGCAGCCGTCACGTGACGGGCCGGTCGTGATCGACACGTTACGACAGCGCGGTGGTGCCGCAAACGCCCCCTCCCCCCGCATTCGAAGGCGGTGGTGCTTGGCGTCCGTGACTACACCAGACCTCCAGAGGCGGCATCTTTGGGTACGCGTGAGCACATTCGATTTCCCAGAGGCGGTGCGAGACGGACTCCAGTGGCAACGGTTGACATGGGGATGGGACATGACATGGAGCCGCCATGGCCCGCTGCTGCGCCATACCGGAATGAACGCCGAAACATCACAGTGCGAAACTCCGAAGAACCAATCCGCGAAACCAACGGTGTCTGGAGCAACCATCGAACCAAAAGCACGCAGAGATCGCAATAAGCAAGCTGACACAGCGAAGACATGAAGGGGGCGATACATGAAGACGTGTGCCGTGTTTAACGGTGGTGACCAGCTGCAGCGCGATCGTCGGCGGTCAGCACAGAAGTACGTGTGCCGTATTTAACGGTGGTGACCAACTGCAGCGCGACCGTCGGCGGTCAACACAGAAGTGCGTGTGCCGTGTTTAATGGTGGTGACCGACTGCAGCGCGACCGTCGGTGGTCAGCACAGAGAAGTGCGTACGCCGTGTTTAACTGACGTGTAACTGATCGCGGTCGTGTCTCATCAACGTTTACGAAGGGACTCGGTTTATGATGTCCAGTACTCAACAGACCAGAACTACTCAACAGTCCTCGTCTTTTTGCTCAAAATCCTTTCGTCTTTGACGGCTGTCGCTATGCGCTGTGTCATAGCCGAATGAAATGTTTTCTTCATTGCATTACAGTTACGAAGAAAGACAGATGCCTGGTACCGCCCATGCTCGGTTCGTTCCCAGCTCGTCCCCCGCTCGAACCCGTCTCGTCCCCGGCTTGACCCCGCCGCCGCCTGCGCGAGACCACGCCGAGCTGACCGTCTGACCCAATACACAATTCAGAACGGGACGCCGGTCAGTTCACGGCCGCGCAAACTGGTCACATTCACTGCTGCTGCCACGCAAATCCAGCCCGCGGCAAGCGAGGCAACCGCGAGCGCAACGCGCTAATCGCAGCGCAGCAACACAGCAACGAGCTGATCGCAGCGACGAAACGCAGCAATGGGCTAACGCAACGACGTAACGCAGCAATGGGTTAATTGCAGCGACGTAACGCACCAACGGGCTAACGCAGCGACGTAACGCGGCAACGAGCTGATCACAGCGACGAAGCGCAGCAATGGGCTAACGCAGCGACGTAACGCAGCAATGGGGCAATCGCAGCGCAGCAACGCAGCAATGGGCTAACGCAACGACGTAACGCAGCAATGGGGTAACTGCAGCGACGTAACGCACCAACGGACTAACGCAGCGACGTAACGCAGCAATGGGCTAATCGCAGCGACGTAACGCAGTAACGGGCTAACGCAGCGACGTAACGCAGCAACGGGCTGATGGCAGCGACATGACGCAGCGACGGGCTAACGCAGCAACGTAACGTAGCAACGAGCTGTTCGCAGCAACGTAACGCAGCGACGGGCTAACGCAGCAACGTAACGTAGCGACGGGCTAACGCAACGACGTAACGCAGCAACGGGCTAACGCAGCGACGACGTCGGGGTTTGGAGTGCATTAATGTGGACCACGAAGGAGAGGGGCCAGATCCCGGGTTCAGGCACGGCGTGCACATCGATTCTTGCTGTCGACCTTCCCGTCGTTCCTTCTCCAAGCACTGTGCATGTCGGTGTCGTCACTTTGCCATTCGTCTCCGAACCGAAACTCTGCGAGACCCAGTCCACTACATCACCGCAAGCGACACCACACTGGATGCGAGAAACGGTTGAGGCGTGTTGCGACCGACGCTGGTCTTATGGCTGACAGAGCTCAGCGCCCGGCCGGGTTGCCAGACGGTTCGGGCGTGTTGCGACCGACGTTGGTTTTATGACTGACACAGAGCTCAGCGCTCGGCCGGATTGCCAGACGGTTCGGGCGTGTTGCGACCGACGCTGGTCTTATGGCTGACAGCTCAGCGCTCGGCCTGGTTGCCAGAAGCTACTGAGGGCGATCAAACCACGGCGTTACGAGTTTATCTGAGGCCTGTGCGAGCTCCGTCAGTACAGTTCAGTGCCCTCAAGCCTGTCCAGAGAGCGAGGGCCTGCAGGTACGGAACACGCCACAGCGGTGGAGGGAAATGTCTCGTCGGTCTCGGGCGACTTGCGCACGACGTCGTCCTACGCCACGCGATAAATTATGGCAATGTCGGAGCGATGGCTGCACCGCGGTGGGAATGAAGCGCTTCCTGTGAGCTCGGGATGGCTGAGGATTCGCCTGTGCATACTGTCAGACCCATCACCTATTTTCCCAGCGCCTTTGCTGGTCGGAATTCAGGGCAGGCAAACCGGCGCCACAGACATAGCAAGCAAGGCCCAAATAGAAATCGGGAGGCACCAACCGGGCAAGACGAAAAAGGGACATTAATGTGTTTGCAACCTCCACAGTGACGGCAATCACGTGATGAAACAGCAAAAACGCAACTGCGATGCAACAGCGATAACACTACCGGCGACAAAGCAACGAGCAGTCTTGGCCTAATAGCGGCGCTGGGCTGCACAGTAGCGTCCGAGGCGCCCAACAACATGTGGATCACTCACGGACGGTTTCCTCCACCACCAATGACTCTGCAATTTGCACCTCCGTTGCGACGACCTGGGAATGCCGCCCCAGTGAAAAAGCACGTGGCAATTAGCCATCTACAGACAAAATGCACTCCAGAACGAGCACCCTTTTTGCTGCCGTCCAACGCACTCGGCAAAACCAACGGCGGCCGTAAGACGGGCTTCCTGAAAATAGTGCCCCTCGGTGTTTTTGTTTCCAGTCTGATACCTGGGTCTAGAATCGAGACCCACCAATCAGCGAATGGTTGGGCGGACGCATTACTTTTTGACGACCCACCATGTTTGCGTGTGTTAGCATCGCGACTAAATTGCTCAATTTCTGAGCAATGTGTTTCGCGGCGTGCATTTTCGCGGAACAACTTGTTTGAAACGTGCCGTCTGGGTGGAACGCCTTCCACAGCGAGTTACGTAATGGTGCTTGCAAATCTAACATGGACGAACCGCAGAGATGGTGTGGATCTTCACACTCCTCACTTCTCGCTTCTCGCTTGAGATGCCAGCTAGGCAGCGCACAAATCGCACAAACCATACATAGCTCCTCTCTCTAGCTTGCCACGTGGAATCTGTGGGTAACATGGCACGACCGGTGTGGAGGCCGGTGAAAAATAACTCCTCCTTCCAGACCTTTCAGACAAAGAAACGTCATAAACCAGGCTCCAGGTGGGTTGGTAGCCTGAGGCTTATTTCTCAGCTCCCCCGGCCACTAGCAGGGATCCACGTAAAGTCATCTGATGTATGGAGTGCTGCTGTCTTAGCAGCCTCCCCTGGCGAGTAATTTCCGGTGATTGAACGCGACACAGGGACCGTTTTCACGCAAGCAACAGCAGCCTCGAGTTTTTCTGCGACCAGTTGATGACGCACTGTCTGTAGCTGGGAAGGCTTGACAATCTCTTCATCGACGGGCGTCTGACAGAGCACCGTCTGTAGCAGGAAGGGCATGACAATCCCTTCACCGACGGGCGTCTGACGGCGTGCCGTCTGTAGCAGGGGGGCATGACAATCCCTTCATCGACGGGCGTCTGACAGCGCGCCGTCTGTAGCAGGGAGGGCACGACAATCCCTTCACCGACGGGCGTCTGACAGCGCACCGTCTGTAGCAGGGAGGGCCTGACAATCCCTTCACCGACGGGCGTCTGACAGCGCACCGTCTGTAGCAGGGAGGGCATGACAATCCCTTCACCGACGGGCGTCTGACAGCGCACCGTCTGTAGCAGGGAGGGCATGACAATCAGAATGCTGGAAAATGCACATCCACTGGGCGGCATCAAAACATTTGAAAATGCAAATGCTGAAGACAGGTGGGAGCAGATAAGTATGTTGTTTGGGTTTTCTTTCTACCCAAATCTCACCCGAAACTATGGACTGGACCTTTTGACATCCTGGCAAACAAGTCATCTTACCGAACCGAAAAAATGCAAAGTGGCACCACCAACAGTCGCCATGTTTTCTTCTTTGCGCGGCGAAAAACGACGCGGGAAATCGCCTCACAAGCCACACATCAGCATTCCGGTGTTAGCAGGGCTTGAGAGTGGGAGGCGGAATGTGACTGTGTAAATTACTTCGCCTAAAACCATGTGTCGTGTCTAAGCTCAGCTGGATTAGTGCAATCAGATATCATTTTTCATCACTTCAGGCAGAAAGGCCGTGTAAGCAAACACCTGTAATAACCAGCATTGGCTCGACAATAATTCGCTTCTGGCTGCTGAAATCAGGAGCTGCGACGCACCAGCATAGCCGAAAGTGTCTTAATCATACATGCATAACTACATCAATTCTAAAAGCCTCTTTATGAGAGCACGAGGGAGACCTCAAGGCATGTAAAAGCTCAACTCATCATATACATCAGATTGGAGAACAAACCAAGACAAAATGAGCTGACAGCAAGGTAGGGAGGAAAAATGTGTACAGCTCATCGAAAAATCATGAAGTAATAAGCTGAAACCTACCATTCCATTCGTGTGCGGCATCTATGATTTAGTCATGGAAAGCGGTCAAGCAAAGTCTCAATCCACTGTGTTGTTGCACCAAGGCGGCGTTTCTTCATGTCCATTTAAAAATATGTTATTTCCGTCGCCGACATACACACCCGGACACCTACCAATTGTCAGTGCCACTGGTCAGCTGGTGATATTCAGCCAGCCGTCAACGTGCCACTCAGGCTGCCAGCACCATCATTACCAGTGGCCACAACATTGCATAATTCAGAGCTCTCAGCGAACAGCATTTGCAATGTGTGTGGTAAGTCAGTCACGGCTGGTACCAAAGAGAGACAAACGATTGTCTGATGACTACAGCGTGGCTAGGAAGGCCTGTTTCAGTGCATATGCAAACAGCTGCGGTCGCCCCTTGAACAACTAATGTGCTGTGCTTCATTGCTCAAATCAAGCATGCTCATAAGCAAACCGCGGAGGTGATTACTCCATGGGCGGCTATAAAGAGCAGTGATATAGTCAGATCGATAGTGTGACTGCGCTTACATAACCAGGCTCGATGAAGCATGTTTTCACGTGGTTGTACTGCTCTTGCAGACTGCATGTACTTCCAAAACGTGCACACGCGTTTCCCGTTCTCCTTGTCATGTCCTCTTACATCCTCACTTAGAGTAGGCCTTGTCCGCAGTCGCTGACCAGATACTGCCGACGTGGAGCTGCATAAAAGGTTTGCACTCTTCGGCAACGGTAACCTTTCTGTCTGTCCATCACCTGGAACCACGATGGTCGTCTTGTGCATGCCACCCCTGGTGGCTCTGGCTTGACTATTTTGCCAGTCATCAATGAGCAGTGACCCGGTGTGCGGAAGGACCAGATGTCGACGCACGAAGTTCGGTTCGGCAAATAAAGGCCACTGCGGCTGATGGCGTGTCAGCCGTTCGTACGGAAGCCCGTCCTACTTAGGAGGAATGACACAAGGCATGGAGTGGTCGCATGCGACTCATGTTGGCATGGTCACCAGGATGTATGTCACTAACCTGTCTGTCTGGATGCCTGTCAATAACCCATGGTCACTTCGCCCGGTAGACGTATGGCGCCAACCATTGGTCAACACGGACGTGCGCGGTGCCTCCAGCCAGACGCGTGGCGAACACGTGTGACACTGTCGGCGCCGACGGCACCAATGTACTCCACATCCCGGACGGCCATGACTGCCGGGCGGGGCGTCCTCCGTGGTCGCCAATGTCGTGTGCTGTATCGCCGGGTTCGTCGTCCGACGAACCCGGCTCACGCCAGGAGATGAATCCGTGTCGTATGTGTTCTCTGCTGCTCACGCCAGGATATGAATCCGTGTCGTATGTGTTCTCTGCTGCTCACGCCAGGAGATGAGTACGTGTCGTATGTGTTCTCTGCTGCTCACGCCAGGAGATGAGTACGTGTCGTATGTGTTCTCTGCTGCTCACGCCAGGAGATGAGTACGTGTCACATGTGTTCTCTGCTGCTCACGCCAGGAGATGAATACGTGTCGTATGTGTTCTCTGCTGCTCACGCCAGGAGATGAGTACGGGTCGTAAGTGTTCTTTGCTGCTCACGCCAGGAGATGAATACGTGTCGTATGTGTTCTCTGCTGCTCACGCCAGGAGATGAATACGTGTCGTATGTGTTCTCTGCTGCTCACGCCAGGAGATGAGTACGGGTCGTATGTGTTCTCTGTCCTGACGCCGCAATCGGGTTAGGGCGCGGTCATGTGACTCTCCAATGTCACGTGATTTGCGACTGCGCTTTGGGCCGACATGGTGCGCTCTGGTATGACATAAGTTTTTTAGTCATTTCTGACTGATCGGTGTGGTCTGGAAGCTCTTGGCGTGTACTGAATTACAAAAAAAATATCCAGCATTTTAAATCGGTGTCTGCCAACTTTAGCACACCACCACATTAGCCAGCGGTGCGTCTGCCATTTTCACCAATTACCGGCACCTTAGCACTTACAGTGCGCCCGCCTGCTGGTAGATTATGTAGCGGAAGTTAGCCCACATTCAGCCCAGGTTCAGCCCAGCCCAGATTTGGCAGCACAAATGTAGGGAATTTCCTTTACGGGTCGATATCTCCCCTAGGATTTCGAAATCCTGTACTGGTGAAACGCCACCTGAAAGCTCTCCTTCGGCCAAGCACAACAGTGCACAGAAAAATCATCTACCTTGTCTAGGGGGAAAGCTATAGACGATCCTACAATCACGTCTATGAGGCGGCCCCTACGACTTTCTTCAAAATTGCGTCATCGAACCATCGACAGATACGTATCAATCCGGCTGAAGAAACCCTATCGGGCATTGATATTCAGGGGGTCAAAACCCCTTAGGAAACATACATAACGTGGTTTGCACTTACTTAACGGCGAACATAGGCCGAGTTGCATACCAAATGGCCCATGACTTCCGACGATGTGCAGGAGGGTCCCGGCAGCTGCTGCCACCCAGGGTTGTGACAGACCTGTCGTGGGCCCTGCTCCACGCGATCAGTAGGGCCCTCGCCGGCGAGACTCTTCCGGCCTACATAGACGATGCGTGGGCAGCAGCGCGAATCGGGGTGGTGTTAAATGTCACGATCTCACTGTGCACCTGCCACATAGCGCATGACGTGGCCCGGACCGCTGTGAACCACCTCGGTAAGCGCAAAGTCGCCGAGAGACGGGCTGTGATATGGCTGTTTGGACGCATGCATCTATCAAAGAGCGTCCCAGAGCTGGACTCGGCTTTTTGCGACACGTGCCACCTCTTCCTCTCCACATCAAAACCACGGTTGGAGCCAAAAGAGGACGACGAGACGCCCCAGGACATAGACCCGGAACCCACGAAGGTGGACGAGAGGTGGTGATCCTACAGGGGGAGCACCAAGCCAGGTCGCCACTTCACTGCTCTTAGGCGGAATGTGGAGGCTGAACTCCTTGGCGCTGGTGACAGGGGCAGCACCAATACGTGCTACTGTCCGGAACTGCTTGAGCATCTCTGCAGCATCGTTATGCTCCTTGCTCCGCTGTGGGAGTCGCTAGTGCAAGGAAACGCAAGCAACGCGTGCGTTGAGAGCTGGTTCCGCACGCTGAAAACAGCCCATGGTGAAAAAGCGTAAGCTCGTGCCAGGCGCGTTGGTTGAGCTCTTGATCAGCAACCTGACCGCGCACGGAAAACAGGACCTGATCATAACCAGCCCTACACGACGGAAAAGGAAACTGGCACCGGACTTCGCCAACGCGGAAGAGAGTTGGCGACAGAAGCGCACAAAGCGTGGCTTCTCCTACAAGACGGCGCCGTGTACCATCGCCAGACATCTCTTCTCGGATGTCAGTAGCGCAGCCCCATCGGCCACCGAGGGCCCAGCCACCGGTAAGCGCTCCGTTGTTCCCGCCACGGCCGGCCAACGCCCTGCTGCTCCCGCCACGGCCGGTCCGCGCCCTGCTGCTCCCGCCACGGACGGTCGGCGCGCTGCTGCTTCCGCCACGGACGGTCGGCGCGCTGCTGCTCCCGCCACGGCCGGTCGGCGCGCTGCTGCTCCCGCCACGGACGGTCGGCGCGCTGCTGCTCCCGCCACGGCCGGTCGGCGCGCTGCTGCTCCCGCCACGGACGGTCGGCGCGCTGCTGCTCCTGCCACGGACGGTCAGCGCCCTGCTGCTCCCGCCACGGACGGTCAACGCCCTGCTGCTCCCGCCACGGACGGTCAGCGCGCTGCTGCTCCCGCCACGGACGGTCAGCGCGCTGCTGCTCCTGCCACGGACGGTCGGCGCGCTGCTGTTCCTGCCACGGCCGGTCGGCGCGCTGCTGCTCCCGCCGCGGCCGGTCGGCGCGCTGCTGCCCCTGCCCCGGACGGTCGGCGCGCTGCTGCTCCCGCCAGGACGGTCCGCACGCTGCTGCTCCCGCCACAGACGGTCAACGCCCCGCTGCTCCCGCCACGGTCGGTCAGCTGGATGCTGCTCCCGCCACGGGCGGTCCGCTGCTGCCAACCCCCATCACGCCCTTGAGGTGAAACGGGCCTTGGAACCTGTCCTAGATGGCCACTGGCTAACCGATCTTTCGGTGAATATGTTCAGCGGTGCAGTGGCTTCAACTCCGGTGCTGCCGTTATCGGCCCATTGGCGCGAAAGCGTGAAGCGGACTTGGCGTCGCTGCATGTTCCAGCTCTTTGAGCGACAGACCCCGGCTACCACCTGGTTGTTGCCACTGAATGTCGGCCACCACTGGGTGCTACTCGTGGTTTTCTGGAACCAGCGTCTCGTGGTATGCTGCGACTCTATGGGGTGCTGGCCAAGCCGATAGGACCTCCGGGCAACGCAAGTCCTGATGGCTGCAGCGAGGCCTGGCCTGCAGTGGGATGGGTGGAGACTCGTGGCGCCGATGACACCGCAGCAGACAGATGGCTGGACTTGCGGCTATCGGGTCTGCTGGCTCGTCGAGGCTGCAGTCACGGGCACCATCATGCCCTTCAGCATCACATACATGAAGGCGCAGTTGTGTACTCATATCGGGGTCGGCTCTTCCTTGCATTGCAGTATTGACTAAATAGGTGGATTTAAACGTGGTTTTCTTATCGCTTTAAATCAACGTATAGAGTAATAAGACAACAATGTTTAATTGGCGTGAAATAATTAATACCATGGGGGACGTATGAAAGCACTTTCGGAGATGTATTTCGGAGTGAACGTTGCGATCAGATTTCCATCCAGTCCTTTCGTCCCGCATTTGGAAAGGAAGCCTACATTAACATGTTCGTGCGAATATAGCCAGAAACACTGGTTAATGTGCAATCCTCGGCATAAACCCCTTGAGCGGTGGCTATTTCACGATTCTTATCTGCATGCGAAAACTGGGAGTCTATGCTGCAGCTGCGTTCACACTCCCGTCTTCGTTAGTTTGAATTTTCTGTTTTTATTAATTTAGCTTCTCTTTCTCTGTTACAGTCCTCGGATGGTTCTCCACTGACACCAATTCCGGTGTGCCGGTGCGAGAGGCCTCAATCCATGGTGTGTGGAGTCGCCCCTGACCCCCTGCCTCGGCGCCAGGTCTTCATGGAGGCCAATATGTACCTGGCCATAATGCATCGGCGCACTCTGCAGGTTTGTTTTAGACAGGGTTCGCTCACGTTTGTTGTTTTGTGCATTTGTTGTACCTTACATATCACCGCTTTAAGAAATTTCGCATCACTGCGTATCCTGTAGTGATTATTATCGTTTGATTATTTCCTTCACTCTTCCTAAAACATACACAAGAAAGGAGATAAATGGCTTTACACAACTTCCGTCTGTTGATCTATTCCATCTTCCCATCGTTACGGTCTGGTTAGACAGGCGCCAACACTATTTCCCGTTTGTTAAGCTGTTGGGCTAGGAAGTGGTACCAGTGTTGGAAATTGCAAAAAAAATCCTGGTAGCGGAGTACAAATTTTCCAAAGTGGAGTACCAAATTTTCCAAGTACTGTGAGTCATTGCACTGCTATTTAACTTATCATTGAGAGATTACAGTACAATCGCGGTGCTCAACAGAAGGACCACGTTTCATATACAGCAATTCATGTAAACAACATCACATGTTCTCGTTTGTTTTGATAGGGGGGGGGGGCACGTGCCCCCGGAGGCGTGTGCCCCTGTGCACACACATCAATACGCAAGCTGCGCATTGTGAAGCTTGGCTCATATCCACCATTATTCGGTCTGCAGTGGCCTGCGGCAGTGCGGTCAGTCAATGCGCAAACCTGAGTAAATGACGAAATGATGCGCACCAGAGTAGCCACTAAATTACCCACGGTATGACCACCGAATACCGATCGGTAGCCGGCAGCAAAAACACACGAAGAGAGAACGTGTTAAGGGCGGCGCCCGCTCGGATGATATGTTGCAGGACCTTCGGCTCTTGCATAACTCAAGGCACGTGTCCGGCCGAGGTGAACAATTCTTGTGGGCCCACCACCTGTGGGTAGACTTCTGAACTATTATGCCTTCTTGCCGCTGTCATATATCAACCCCGACTCCCCAAGCCATTAAAATACTGGTAATTTGTGATTGTCCATGCCAAAACATGTAAGCATTGTTCCCTCCAGAACCAGTGGGTAACATTCAAGGCGCGATTACGTCCATACCTTCCTGCAGTACCGCAACTGCAATGATCAGCCAAGCTGGTGTTGCACGGTATCAGTGAATTATTACCACGGACCTCACACTATGCTTGCTAATGTCATTTTCTTCGACTCACTCGAGCAGCTTCGGAATACCTGTCTACCCCAACTCGTTGGTGGCAGTTTCAGTGATCTGCACGGTTGGCACGAGATGTTCGTTTCTTCACAGATCGGATGGCGCTCGGGCGTACCACCGTCATCTCCGAGCCGGTCGTCTTCGTCATCTCCGTGCCACTGTCATCTCCGAGCCGGTCGTCTTCGTCATCTCCGTACCACCGTCATCTGCGAGCCCTACCGTATGCGCCGGGCCGACATGTACGCTCCCCCCGGCCCTGCTAGATTTTGACCTGTATCACTCGCCTGGTATGTTCGTGTTGTGTGTTTGATGACTATGGTTTGCGTTGTATTGACTTGTGTGACTCGCACCCAAGTTTACCACGTTTTATGCTTTCGACGGAAGATCGTAATAGCCGCAAGTAAGTTGCGGGTGCCTCAATAAAACTATGTCCGTGTTACGTGGTATTCTCAGTGCGAATATCGAAATACCGACAATGTAATGAATTACTCAAACTGAACGGTCGTGATGCTTTCAAACAAATTCGAGACCGCCCGCAATCACGTTCGAGGGCAATCGATTCTTAATATCATGCAACGGTCTTGTATTTACATACACATCTGTATTGTGTACAAGACCACTGTTCAGCATCCACCCACGGGGAAGCGTGCTTCACGACGGCAAGGCATCGCGTTAGGGACCGACGCTGAACGGCACCATATGACGGTCTAACGCGATTTTTATCCGTATTAGATGATTTTCTATGGAAATTAGAGCCAATACCAATAGCAAATGACCGTGCTTTTCATTCCATGCGCAGCATAACATCGGCAGTATCATAGATAGCTCACACTTAGTCGTCAAAGTTCAGTCTTGTGAATTTTTACCACAATCATTAGTGGAATATTCACCAAATGTGCGCTCTTTCGTCTGCCAGTCCTGCTGACGCGAAAAGCGATTCTGACGCGCGTGCGACGATTCACTACTGCGGCGCCTTTTTGCATTACATCACCTTTGTATGGCGCTGCTGCTGGTTGTTCTCGTTGGTATAACTGATATCACAACATCCTGTATCCTGGTTTTCCTGTAACATGTTTTTCAACTATCTGATCATATGGTGAAATAAACTGAAAGCTCGAAGCCATCGTTGTTTCATGATAGGTCAAAATTATTGGTTTGTTGGGAAGGCACCTACCTACCTTTCTAGGAACCTGGGTGCCTATGGCGCATACTGGAACTCATTCTTGGGTATTAAAAATGCTCATCATGTGCGTGAATTTTGCGATATTTAATTTTAAATATTTTCACTTTACATATTATTGGTTATTTGACTAGTAGTATATCATTTTGCTGCAGCGGCACCGGCGGCCGCGGCCGCAGCCGCAGCCGCAGCTGCAGCATGATGCCTATTTGTATCTGTTTGAATAGTGAAAACGTGTGGGTTTCGGATGGATGTCCTCACCTTTTATGGGAGTAACCCTCCTACTCGTCCGTCGCAAGCTCCGCCACCACGTGACGTGGTTTTGACCGCCAACGCCCTCTATTTTCAACTAAGGAAAAGGCATCCTGGATAGCACAGGGTAGCTCTCGGCTACCCCGTGCGTGCATCTTCGAAGACTATCATTCGTTCTCTCGTCCTCAGCAGTTCTCTCCGCTTCTTCCATGAGTCACTATCTACCATATTAAAATATAGCGAATACTATGAGGAAACATGGCATACAAAGCACATCAACGCAGAAGGGGACTACAAATACGTGCGCGAGGAAGAGGTCGTATGTCGGCTAAGCCGGGCCCGGCGGACGAAAGGGCTCAAACAGACTGAAGACGGGTTGATTAAGACGATGCCACCTCTCGCATGGAGGTGGTGGTAACTCTGAGGCGCCATCGCGGCATCACTGAGTAGTGACTGCATCGGTCACTGGACTGTAACGTTCTGTGGAAGTAGTCGAACATTGAAATGTAGGAGACAGAGTTTTGTGATGTGACAGGCGACAGGACACGGTGAAAGGTTGTGCTTTATATGCAGCTCAGAATAACGTTTTGTGTATGAATAGGCTTGCTTTGTTTAAATTAACATCGGAATCAGAGGACGTGGACTATGTTATACAGACACTGAGAGACCAAACGTTCGCGTTGAAGCCAGCGACCACTTGCGTACCACACTTAGAAATATGAGTGGAAAGCTGCGGGCAGCGTTTCGTGGCAAACAAGGTGGACGACAAAGAAGGTTGCTGCTGGATAAGTGGAAAAAGTCGTATGCCCCCTTACCTGTACCTGCCAGAGCCGTGGACAACAAGGCCGTGGAAGCGGAGAACCGACTCTTCGGGCAGAATACGTCCGGGTGCGGGAAGAAAACGACACCCTAAAAGCGTCCCTTCTTGCGTCACAAACTGAGAACCAAGAACAGCTTGCCAAGATTCCTGCAGTGACTAGCGAGAAATATTCTCTCACTAAGAAATTAGAGACCGTTAGCAGACAAAATGCTCCCGTGAGGACGGTAGAGAGTACAGTGCGTCTCACTTGCGCCGAGCGAAAAGAGCTTTGAAAGACAAGGGAGCGGAATATGGGCCTCCAAATCGAACCAACTGAATCGGCACGCTCTCCTGGTCCCTTTGTGTCTCCACTGGTGGCAAATCAGGTCATGGATGAGTGCGGAATTCCTCTTCGTGCCACGCAGAGCATTCGCAAGAAAATACCCAGCATGCCATCGGCGCATGTCATCAGCAAAGTCCGCAAAACATGAGTTTTGTGTCTTCTGTGCTGTTCTCTTCCTTTCTCTCCTTCAAAACGATATTTTCTCACAATGGTCAACAACGATACCGGCTCATTGGCTGCTTTTGGTCTTCTGTTCCATATATGCTTTAAACAAGATGTACTCAAGTATCCACCTTTCAGCCGCAATTTGAAAAAAGATAACAATAATGACCAAATCACCAAATCGTATCTGCGCTTGCTAAAAGTTGACTTCGTTTATTTGAATCGTGCTTTAAGAGGTATGGATGATGCATGACCCTAAAAAAATATTTTCCTTATGTTTGAGAGGGGGATGTTTTGTGTTTGATACAGAGCTTTGATTTAGCTTTAAAGCCTTTTTGCTGAAAATGATACATCAGTGATTCATCCCGCATATTAACGATGTGCATGCTATCTACAACCTGAGCCTGCAAGAAGAAACCACTCGTCATGGGCATTGGACGCATGACAGAAGACTACGAGAACATCGGTCCGTATGTTCAAAGCATCAACGAAGAAATAGCTGTCACCGAACGCGATGGTATCGTTATCGAGGGACACCGGCAGGAATTTCAATTCTACCTCGGTGGAGATTATAAATTTCTGCTGACTGTGCTGGGTTTCAACGCAGCGCATGCAACCCATGCTTGCGTGTTTTGTCATGCCCCCAAACTAGTCACCTGGGTTGTCACAAACGGCGTGAAAACGTGCGTCCAAAGGACCCTGGTGTGGTGAGACCCAACCTTATCCCAATCATTCCCCTAAAAAACGTGGCAATAGGCGTTTTTCACATGAACTTGCGTGTGCCAGGCAAGCTGCTGTCATGCATCTTAAACAAATTTCGGACAAAGGACACCGCGAAACGTGTGTGCGCACCATCAACGAAAATGTGAAAACTCGGGAAAGCTGGCCAACGGAAAAGACCAGATCGACACGGCGTGCCTGTCATACGCAGATCATGATGGCATACTCAGCGTCCTTACCACCACAGACCTGCTGCTCCAGTGTCTGCCCAAACCCGAAGCCGGAAGAAGGCGTATGAAAGATGTGCTTTGTCAGTACCTCAAGCTTTCCGAACTCGTGAAATGTAGCGACAGCGCATCGCTGCTGGAAACCGAAGGAAAAAAACTCATGGACCTGTTCGTAGCTGTGTTTCAAAAGAAAATGGCCACGCCGTATCTTCACATCATGTGCTTTCACACTTCTGAGATCGCGGGGCGTCTTGGTGCTCTTGGAGAGTTCTCCCAGCAGGCGGAAGAAAAACTGAACCATAGCGTTATACCGGAACCGCCGGATACCTTAAGCGCAGCAACTTCAAAGACGTTGCCTTGCAAATCATGCAGATGCACTGCAGGCGAGCCATGTACCAGTCTCAGTGAGTGTAGGTGGCAGCTGCCGGCAGCATGTCTTTTTTCGATGTTCGAATGTGGTTACGATCGCATGATATGCCAATGTCGTGTCATTTGTGCTTAAGTGGAATTCTTAAGTTGAAGAGAATGTCTTTTTAAATTCGATGCTGCAAAATACAGAATGACCATTGCAGCTTTGTATTTATTTTGTGTAGCAAGCACCGATTTAAAAATCGTTCTGTATATCATACAATATTTATTTCGAAATTTGACGACCCTGACCTTTACCCGTACCTAGTATGAATGCTATAAATATGGTATCGTACGGTATAGTCACAATATGGTATAGTCACATAACACGTAAGTGTTTTGGCGCAGACGTGGCTAGGAGTTGCCCCTTGTACGGCATACACGGGCCGAAGCGTGATAAACTCGTTTTCGACATTTGAGCCCGACTTTGACCTGACACGTGACCTCGGACTTCCGAAATTTTGAGTACGTTTAAGGTCCGACTCATTAGAACTTTCAAATGCCACTTCTTGCGTGTAACTAGTGACGATTAAGTCCGAATAATAATGTGGGAGCAATATTTCCCCCCCCCCCCCGTCCGGTCAATATCCTTGGCGGCGATGACATGCGCAGCCAAAATGTGTGCCGCACATATTAATGAGAACAGTAACAATCAGGTACCTAATGTGATTACATCAAAGAAGATCGCCATGAAGAACGTGCTCCTGCTAAACCAGATAAAAATCCATTTTGTTCCCCTGAGAAACACATACAATTGCAATACATTGCAAGTTGCAATACATCCTAAAATAGCAGTATACTGATTGGACTACGGTACTGAGAACGTAATATAATTGTTGATTTCGATAATAAAATTACATTCATGTCGTTAGGCACTGACCCTATTCCTCTGGAAAATTAGTAAAAAGATGTTGCACATATATTGTTAAAATGGCCAGGTCTGGCCTAAGCGTTCCAAAAAAAAGACAAAGCAATAATCTCCATGCAATTCTGTACATAAACCCGGATGGGGTTTCAAGAAATATCCCGCAGCATTTGTGCAAAATGATTGCGACAGACACTACCGTGAATTTCGGCGCCCCCGTAATGCTCGTAAGATACAAGAAGGTATTATTTGACTCCATTTTGACCGAATCAAAATCACAAAAATCTGAAGCGACTGTCTCATTTCGGAAGATGAACAACTGTACAACATTAACCCGAGAGGGTTTTTGGCATATCCCATATGGTTTGGCAACAATATGTGTTTTATTACGATTATTCCCCTTTTCCCCGCGGCGCGCGGCACCGCAGGGGGCCGGCCCGCGCGCCCGGTGAGCGCCACGGTCCCTAACGAGCGAGTGTTTGTGGTTAGGCGCTCTTGAGATCGAGCGGCATCAAGGCCTGCGGAGTTGAGCGCTACAGCTGTGGAAGGTATGTAAATGAGTGTGTGATGTTGGGATGCGTTGTGGTTCATTGAAAGAGTGCTTATTATGTTTGAGGCAGGAATTTAGTAATCTATCTGCGGATTTGCAGCTGTTTACCTGTATGTCGAGGATATCTGAACCTGGCACACCATATCTGTGAGTGTGTTATTGCCGATCATTGCGTGAGTTTCCGCTTCGTATGCCTTGTATTATTGGTAAGTGCAAGCATTATTTTGTTGTTGTTTGTTGGTGATAGACGATATCAGTATTTTCCATGTGTTACATCAAGTACCCTCACAAACACACCACATTGGAATGAAGATATGCTGATTAGTTTGCTAGCCACCATGGCCTGCTCGTGGTAGAACCCAGATTTGATTTGCCATCTTTGAATTGATTTGGTTTGTGCCTATAAATGTCTATTTTAGGGACTTAGTTGTTTGTGATCACATTTAGATCCATGCTTATCTGCCTCATGATTTGCATGGAGCCCGAATTTATTTCAGTCATGTGAAATATGGGGCAAGTCCGGCACCTGCATTTGCTTCTAATGTTCCTGTTAAATGATTAAACAAAAAGTGTTGTAAATCCACAGGAAGAATTGGTCACTGTGCAACTGAAGTTGAGATGTGGGATAAGGCTCTCACAAGCACCGTGCACTCGGTTTCATTGAAGGACTAGGCTGCGATGAACAGAACACTATTGTTTTTTCTGTGATTGTTACAATCTGCTCCAGTCTATTACAGCCTGCTTCCAACATTCCACCATTGCTGTGGAAACTCACTCTCAAAATGTAGAACCTGCTCAAAGCTTGCTCTAAATCCGCTCCAGACTGCTCCATGTTGTTCAAAAATGAGGGGGGGGAATATAACACAAACAAAACAGCTATTATAGCCTTATTCCTTTTGGAGTAACCAGGAGAATGGACAGATGGGTGTATTGATGTCAGCTACATGTCTTTATCACAACAAGTATCACTGGTGATAGGTAGCTGTTGACAGCTGATGTGATTACTGTCCACCATCTGTCCATTTTCCGGCTTATTCTTAAAGGACTAGGGCTTTTAGTACTGTGCTTTGTATATGCATAACGTTTCTCGCAAATGCCCTCATCAACAACAAAAATATAACATACCAACAGCAGCAGATCATGTTTATAGAAAAAGGGATGTTGGCATATGTTAAGAAATGTTACCAGGGGTGTAGCTTCATAAAAATGATTGGGGGTGCTGAGTTGGTAAATGTGTATAGTAGCATCAAAATATGCAGAAACTAGTGTTCATCCCTAGATTTTCCCACAATTCCTGCTCCACATGGAAAGGAGGGGCGAGGGAGCAGAAGCCTATAGATGAATAGGATCCTGCACCATTGTATGCTGCATATATGTAGGGTCATGTAGCTGTGAAGTTTTGTTAATGACCAAATAGTTATGCAGGTTAAGTATATCTTCACAGCATGTTCACAAATTTCACAATTTCAGGTTGCGTAAAAGAGGGAACGAGAATAATGCCTGAACATCCTAAAATTGTTCTCTTGTGCATCAGTGTATATGTACTCAGCATCCTGATGTATGATGACCACTGAAACAGGCAGGTGCTGTGTATCATGTCTGACCTCATGTGACTGCCTGTCAGGTCACTGGGAGGGGAGAGGGGGAGGGGCATAGCTGTGTTCTTGGGGAAAGGTTCGCTGAAATGGTCGCGGCTGAGGACAGAAATTGGGTAAGAGCACAATCAATATGAAAGAGTTATTTCTTTCCTTATTTGCCCCATGTCATGCTTCTGATAGGGGGTAGCTGAATTCCCTCCAACTGAACGGGATCCAATATCCTGGCTGTGTGTCCTCTGACCCAGGTCCTCTGACCCAGCGAGACCACCTGACAGCTCATTCATGAACACAACAGCTAACATGTGTCATGCCTGACCTAGTGTGCCTGCTTGGCAGCTCACTGATGGGGGCCAGAGCATGACCTTGCTATATATGATCTAGTGTGAATGCTTGAAAGCTCTGTGATGGGTGTAGAACATAATCTTGCACGATGTCTGACCCAGTGTGCCTGTTCCACACAAAATGTGTGATGGGTATGGGGCATGACAGTGTTATTTCTGACTCGGGGTGACTGCCTGGCAGCTACTGATTGCGATGTACTACCATGCACGGTAGCCGTCCTACATTTTAGTGACGGCTTCCATTTTATATCGTTGGCGTTCGGTGGCGCAAAACGCTTGTATATTGCCGCATGACGCGCGGTCTGGAATGTCGACGAAGAGCGCGGACAAAGCATATAGCGTTTAGGACCAATTACTGATAAATAAGACACGATACCACATGGTGGCAGCTGGGTGAGAACACATTGCAGCACAATCTAAACAGGGGGGAAGAAATATCTAGTAGCGATAAGCCAAATTAAGAGCTTCAATAGTGCGCGTCACGTACGTCGCAATCGCCGCAGAGGACAAAGAAATGTCTGATTCTTTCATACCTCGCACGGATTGGGAAGCTGCTGACCAAAGCCTTGTCCTAAAGCTCTTCAAGCAGAAATGTGAACTGTTTTTCTCAGTGAAAGAAATCAAGAAAGAAAAACGAGTGGACCATATCTTGCTGTTCTCGGGAGAGCAAGGCCTGAGATTCTACAACTCATGGGGCCTCCAGCAGAGGAGGGAAGAGCCCTTAAAGGCATGGGACAAATTCCAGACCCAAGTTGAGCCTTAGACCAACTTCAGAGTGGCCAGGCTGTTCTCTCCAACGCCCTGAAGCAGGAGGAAGGCGAGTCGTTTGATCACTTTGTATCCAGATGTAAACTCCAGGCCCAAAAGTGTGCCTTCAGAGATGACCAGGAGTCCAATGAAGGGTCATGGACCAAATTATCATTGGCACATTGCCATGCTGAGGTTCAAAAAGAGCTCCCTCTAGCAAGATAACACTCTCAACCTGGACAAAGTGCTGGAGGTGGGTCGCACACATGAAGCGTCCATGCAGCACATGCAGCAACTGAAGAGCGTCCAATCCCAAGCCGCCAACCAAGCAGTGCAGTGTGCAAAGAAGCCAAAAAGGTGACAAAACATGCAACAGATGTGGCCACAAAGCTCATCTTCGCGAATAAGAGTGCCCAGCCATGGGTTCAACATGTACCGTGTGTGGAAAGCCGAACCACTGGAGTACCGTCTGTCGGGAGGTTCAAGATGTACAGCCAAGGGACAACAAACCGAGGTCACGGAAACAACGACCGAGCTGTCCACACTCCGTCCCGGACAACCCATCCGCGTACAGCACCCTCAGAGCGGCCGATGGGAACCAGCGACCGTCGTGAACCAGCGGCCTGAACCAAGGTCGTACACCATCAGAGTGGCCAACGGCGCGGTTTATCGGAGGAACCGGCGACACCTGCGCAGCCTCAGCCCGTCTCCAACTCGCTTGGACAACACCACCCCAGCCAGGACGATGTCCGCGCAAAGCAGCCCACCTCCATGAGCTGCCTGTGCTCAGACGAGCCCCAGAGCAGTAGCGGTACCCGACCACGAACCGCCAAACATCCCAACTTCCCGTTGCGGTCGAGTTCTGAAGAAA
>NW_023596420.1:8855543-8898213 GCF_011947565.3 Pollicipes pollicipes
ACCTACCACACCCAGCTAGGCCTGCCGCACCCAGCCAGGCCTGGCCGCACCCAGCCAGGGTGCCGCGCCCAGCCAGGGCCTGCCGCACCCAGCCATTGGCCTGCCGCACCCAGTCGGGGCCTGCCGCACCCAGCCAGGACCAACCACCCCCCAGCCAGGGTCTGCCGCGCCCAGCCATGGCCTGCCGACCCAAGTCAGGGCCTGCCGCACCCAGTAGGACCTATCGCGCCCAAGTCAGGGCGACGTTTCAGCCGTCTGACGTTGCAGCAGCTCGTGAACTAAGATTGCTCGGAGCCCTGCGTAGCTCCTCTCACCGATGGCGCAAGCATTTGAGCAAAGGGGGGATCACAGCACCAATTCATAACGAACGTCCCCGGCAGCGCCCGAGATCGTCGCTGGAAACCCACGCATTGACACGGCAGCCCTGTGTGGCGGTGGCGAACAGTGCAGGCTCTCGCTGAAGGGAGAGCGCAGTTCCACTGAGGCCGGGGTCGTGGGACGGGCGACTGTAATGGCATGAGGGAACCCGAATACGCGGGAAAACCATGCTACTCCTGGAAGTCCTTTTGATTTCATTATTGCCACACCATGGGATCGCGGAGGAAACTAAGAATTTGCCGGGAGGAGCAAGGGGACCGAGGGCATTTGCCTAGAACCCCGAGCCTTCACTGTGAACGGTACCAAAAGATAGCTGTACAGTCTGCATCTGTGAGTATATTTGTAATCAGATTATTGGTGGAAGTATAAAGTAAGGCATCCGGTCGGCCACCATTTAAACAAAACACAAACGTAACAAAACTCGCGTGGTCACGTACTAAATATGTCGCCAACTGTACAGTAAAATACATCCATCGGGTGCCAGTGGCAATGGTACAATTCACATTCTCAAACACTAATAACTATCGACATCCTCGTGTAACTAAAAAACCCAATTGCACTTTTCGCATATGAACTTGATGGCACAATACAAAATCCCGACACAAGATTTCACTCTAATAATGCACCTTCATTACAACCATCACGGCATACCTGATGGGATGGCTAAATCCAGATGAGCCCTCCAATATTGCAGCTACCCCAAATCACGTATCACACCGCAGGCACCACCAGCACACAATCTGCAAAAACGCTGTTACAGCTAAAAAGGCAGTGACAGTTCTCCCATCACTTGTCTCGAATCAACTGGCAATGACGGTTCTCCCCATCACTTGTCTCGAATCAAATGGCAATGATGGTTCTCCCCATCACTTGCTGTTTTGAATCATCTGGCAATGATGGTTCTCCCCATCACATGCCATATCGAATCATACAGAACGCGGTACAGAATGATCCTGAACCACTTATTCCAGCGGAAGACTACGGAAGCTCCGCCTGCCGTGTTCACGGACAGATGCCGCCAGCGCGTGCTCGATCGGGTCCAGTCTCCAGGTGCCGTCATTAAACAGGTGCAGCTTCCAGTCGTGGTAGGCGGTTAAGCTTTCACGGTGTCCAACGCTGAACAAGGTCATCTTCAGCCGCAAACATTCCTGGGAAATATGACGCGAAATGTGGGAAACTGGGCTTTCGTGCTGCCTGCCTGCCAGCAGTCTACTGCTAGCCTGTCAACGAACCAACAAGATATATCGCGCTTCGTGAAAAACAAAGTATCAGCACCAACGCCCTGTAATGCTGGAAAGTGTACAGCCGCCGAAAAACCATCCCGCTTCAAAAAAGGAACCGATGAACCCTGCCTTTTCACGGAACAACCACCCACGTCCAGCCGCGAGCTGGTTGACCGCCCCTCACCTGGAATAGAATCTACCCCACCTGGCCCTTCGCCTGGTATACAATCTTCCCCACCTGGCATAGAATATTCACCACATGGTACAGGATATCTCGTACCAGTACAGAATGTCCCCACCTGATACAGTATGCCCCCAAACTAGCACGAAATTTTTCCGATTGGTACACAATCTCCCCAACTGGTGCAGGATATACCCACCTTATACAAACCACCCCCACAAGGTCTCTTGCCACCTTGCACAGAACGCGCCCCACCTGGTACAGGATCTCCTCCATGTCGGGACTGACGGCGCTGGTCGCCTCGTCCATGAACACGAACACCGGCCGGTGGTGAAGAGCCGGACGAAGAACAGGCGCTGCATCTCGCCCGGCGACAACATGTCGTACCTGGAGGCCGGCGGCGGCCGACCCGGCCCGGTGAGATGGTCAGAACGTACAGCTCGGCCGGCGGCGGCCGAGACGGTCAAGATGTACAGCTCGGCCCGCGGCGGCCGAGCCGGCCTGACGACATGGTCAACACGTACAGCTCGGTCGCGACAGCGCGCCACTTCTGCGGCGAAGACGTAAGCCCAACGTTCAGAGGTCTTCGCCGTACACTCTGGAACGGCCACAGCATAACCACGGGCATGACGTCACGTGCAATAACACCATACTACATGCCGTAGCGTGATGACACGCATAAAGATACGCACATATATACAGCTGTGTAAAATAACGTCCGCCCAATTTTGAAAAGCACGCGTATCAGCCAGTTTACTCCTACCACCAATCGGCAATCTCCAGCATCAAATCATGACCATGCCCATGAGGCCGCTGATCTGATCTGATCTGGTTTGATCTGATCTGATCTGATCTGATCTGATCTGATCTGATCTGGCTGGCTCTGTCCGCCCCCTCCCGACTCCACTATCCACAGAGACTCTCCCGGCACAAGCCGCGCGCCGGCGCGGTCAGGCGGCCGCCGCGGAGTCGTGTGCCGGCCACAAGACCAGCTCACTGACCAGTTCTTGTTGACCTCGGAGTCCAGACCGCCGCAGCGATCCGCCAGGCTGCTCAGCTGCACCAGCTCCAGGTAGTGCAGCATGCGCTCCGTCTCCGACACCGTGTAGCCGCCCTCCTTCAGCCGCTCCGGGTACACGATCTGGAGCAAGCGGCACTACAGTCAGGCCCACCAGCCCAGTGACGACTGGACATGAGCCGCCACGAAGCTCAACCCCAGGTACAACGTATCTGTGACAGAGCTAACGAAGGCGAAGATCGCCAGCGAACGTCAAATTGAGTTGCGTTTTCGTGTAGAAGGCTGTTTTGTGAAAACTGTTTTCAGTACAGCGGACCTATGGCAATCAATCGTTTACCGCCCGGCGATGACAAACCCAGCTCCCCGCTCTGTTTAAATGCTTTTTGTTGGCATTTGCAGCACACAGCGCGTACATAAGGCAACAACACAAAACAAATTGCCACCGCCAGTCGTTCTCTCGCGTGTCGCCGGTTCTCGCGCGGCGGGCCGCCCGGAGGGGGCGCTGACCTGCTGCCGGAGCGAGCCGTCCGTCAGGAACGGCCGCTGCGGCATGAAGAACACGTGTCCGGGGCCGGGGCGCAGGTGGCGCTGCAGGCGCCCGGTCGCCGGTGGCCACAGACCGCGCAGCACGCGCAGCACGCTGGTCTTGCCGCAGCTGCTGCTTCCAGTGACGAGCAGCGAGCGGTGGCGGCGCACCGTCAGCGAGAGCGCCGTCACCAACGTGCGCCGCGCGCCCGGCACGCACACGCTCACCTTCGAGAGCGCGTACGGCGTGTCGTATTGCGGGTCGTCTGCGGCGGGCGGCGCGCTGCCGGGAGCACCGCTCTGTGATCATGTGTCGGGGCTCCGGAGGGCTGCGGCGCGTTGGGACCGCCTCACAGGACCAACGGGTTCCCGTCATAAAACATGTCCGTGAGAAAGCCAACGACAAGAGAAGGCTTCAGCATGTGCCTCATCCGTGGAGCCAAAGCCACATCTTTCCAAACAAACGAACCTCAATGACGTTTACGCAATCAATCAAACCAGCAAGACACAAAACAGGGGCAATGGATGGTAGGATAGAGTGGTAGCCAGCACGGTCCGTGTCCCATCTCCGGGTCTGCCTCTTACCCCCCGCTCGTGTCTTCGTCGGGGGTGTGCGGCGAGCTCTTCCACCGTTGCTCCAGCACCGCTAGCCGCTCCACTAGCTGGCCCACCCGGTGCGTGCAGCCCACCACGTCCGTGGCGCTGGACGCCAGGTCCACCAGCTGGGTGAAGTTGAAGATCAGGTACATGCAGACGAACGAGTTCTGAAACGGAGCTTAGCGTGAGACGCGGCGCCGGCACGCGGCCCCGTCTGTGGTGCTGCCACCTAGGGGACGTCGACGAAACCTCAGTTGTCGGACAGGCGTTAATGGAACATTGGGGCTCGGCCACTGCTGCTGCCATACTGGTGGCGTTTGGAAAGATTGGGAGGGCTGTCCCGGGCCTAACAAGCATTCTTTGTCCTATCGGTGACGGTTATCCAGTGACATTTCGCTCTTTAATAGCGCACAAACGCAAATTTTCACCATCGAAATCCAACATCTGTACGGATTACTGTCGCAAAGCGTGTTGTACATAAATTCGACAATGAGTCAGTCCACGAGAGGTTGTAGAATTCTACTCAGGTGGCACTTAGAGCCGTTCCACTTATCACAGAGAGGAGCTAGTCGAAGATATTGAGAGGCCCCACACCACATCTCCCGCGCGTGACGAGAGGGTGATCCGCTGAGAGGCGGCCCAAACATGAATCCCACGCAGTCGGTTGGGTTCCGTCCGGGCAGCGCCGCTGGCGCACGCGCCGTGCCTTCCGCCCGCAGTCGGCCGGCGGGCGGCCACGCACCTGGCTGATGAGCGCGCTCAGCTGCTGCGGCGTGCGGTCGTCGTACAGGCCGGCGAAGATCGGGATCGAGATCACCAGGTAGTTGAGAATGCCGCCCAGGTAGTCGAACAGGTTGACCACCACGGTGAGCATGAAGCGCCGGTTGAAGAGCGACATCTGCGTGGAGACGAGTGCACTCAGCCGCCGGTTGCAGCGGTGCTCCTCCACAGCGCTGCAGCCTTGAAAGCCCAGAGCCTCGGCGTGTACGCGGACCTGCATGTGCTTGAACCTGCCGGCGCGCAGGACGGCCGGCGGTCACGGCTCACAGACGGACGCCCCGGCCGACACAGAGTAACTGGGCCCCGGGGAAGAGCGCAGCCGTCACGTGACGGGCCGGTCGTGATCGACACGTTACGACAGCGCGGTGGTGCCGCAAACGCCCCCTCCCCCCGCATTCGAAGGCGGTGGTGCTTGGCGTCCGTGACTACACCAGACCTCCAGAGGCGGCATCTTTGGGTACGCGTGAGCACATTCGATTTCCCAGAGGCGGTGCGAGACGGACTCCAGTGGCAACGGTTGACATGGGGATGGGACATGACATGGAGCCGCCATGGCCCGCTGCTGCGCCATACCGGAATGAACGCCGAAACATCACAGTGCGAAACTCCGAAGAACCAATCCGCGAAACCAACGGTGTCTGGAGCAACCATCGAACCAAAAGCACGCAGAGATCGCAATAAGCAAGCTGACACAGCGAAGACATGAAGGGGGCGATACATGAAGACGTGTGCCGTGTTTAACGGTGGTGACCAGCTGCAGCGCGATCGTCGGCGGTCAGCACAGAAGTACGTGTGCCGTATTTAACGGTGGTGACCAACTGCAGCGCGACCGTCGGCGGTCAACACAGAAGTGCGTGTGCCGTGTTTAATGGTGGTGACCGACTGCAGCGCGACCGTCGGTGGTCAGCACAGAGAAGTGCGTACGCCGTGTTTAACTGACGTGTAACTGATCGCGGTCGTGTCTCATCAACGTTTACGAAGGGACTCGGTTTATGATGTCCAGTACTCAACAGACCAGAACTACTCAACAGTCCTCGTCTTTTTGCTCAAAATCCTTTCGTCTTTGACGGCTGTCGCTATGCGCTGTGTCATAGCCGAATGAAATGTTTTCTTCATTGCATTACAGTTACGAAGAAAGACAGATGCCTGGTACCGCCCATGCTCGGTTCGTTCCCAGCTCGTCCCCCGCTCGAACCCGTCTCGTCCCCGGCTTGACCCCGCCGCCGCCTGCGCGAGACCACGCCGAGCTGACCGTCTGACCCAATACACAATTCAGAACGGGACGCCGGTCAGTTCACGGCCGCGCAAACTGGTCACATTCACTGCTGCTGCCACGCAAATCCAGCCCGCGGCAAGCGAGGCAACCGCGAGCGCAACGCGCTAATCGCAGCGCAGCAACACAGCAACGAGCTGATCGCAGCGACGAAACGCAGCAATGGGCTAACGCAACGACGTAACGCAGCAATGGGTTAATTGCAGCGACGTAACGCACCAACGGGCTAACGCAGCGACGTAACGCGGCAACGAGCTGATCACAGCGACGAAGCGCAGCAATGGGCTAACGCAGCGACGTAACGCAGCAATGGGGCAATCGCAGCGCAGCAACGCAGCAATGGGCTAACGCAACGACGTAACGCAGCAATGGGGTAACTGCAGCGACGTAACGCACCAACGGACTAACGCAGCGACGTAACGCAGCAATGGGCTAATCGCAGCGACGTAACGCAGTAACGGGCTAACGCAGCGACGTAACGCAGCAACGGGCTGATGGCAGCGACATGACGCAGCGACGGGCTAACGCAGCAACGTAACGTAGCAACGAGCTGTTCGCAGCAACGTAACGCAGCGACGGGCTAACGCAGCAACGTAACGTAGCGACGGGCTAACGCAACGACGTAACGCAGCAACGGGCTAACGCAGCGACGACGTCGGGGTTTGGAGTGCATTAATGTGGACCACGAAGGAGAGGGGCCAGATCCCGGGTTCAGGCACGGCGTGCACATCGATTCTTGCTGTCGACCTTCCCGTCGTTCCTTCTCCAAGCACTGTGCATGTCGGTGTCGTCACTTTGCCATTCGTCTCCGAACCGAAACTCTGCGAGACCCAGTCCACTACATCACCGCAAGCGACACCACACTGGATGCGAGAAACGGTTGAGGCGTGTTGCGACCGACGCTGGTCTTATGGCTGACAGAGCTCAGCGCCCGGCCGGGTTGCCAGACGGTTCGGGCGTGTTGCGACCGACGTTGGTTTTATGACTGACACAGAGCTCAGCGCTCGGCCGGATTGCCAGACGGTTCGGGCGTGTTGCGACCGACGCTGGTCTTATGGCTGACAGCTCAGCGCTCGGCCTGGTTGCCAGAAGCTACTGAGGGCGATCAAACCACGGCGTTACGAGTTTATCTGAGGCCTGTGCGAGCTCCGTCAGTACAGTTCAGTGCCCTCAAGCCTGTCCAGAGAGCGAGGGCCTGCAGGTACGGAACACGCCACAGCGGTGGAGGGAAATGTCTCGTCGGTCTCGGGCGACTTGCGCACGACGTCGTCCTACGCCACGCGATAAATTATGGCAATGTCGGAGCGATGGCTGCACCGCGGTGGGAATGAAGCGCTTCCTGTGAGCTCGGGATGGCTGAGGATTCGCCTGTGCATACTGTCAGACCCATCACCTATTTTCCCAGCGCCTTTGCTGGTCGGAATTCAGGGCAGGCAAACCGGCGCCACAGACATAGCAAGCAAGGCCCAAATAGAAATCGGGAGGCACCAACCGGGCAAGACGAAAAAGGGACATTAATGTGTTTGCAACCTCCACAGTGACGGCAATCACGTGATGAAACAGCAAAAACGCAACTGCGATGCAACAGCGATAACACTACCGGCGACAAAGCAACGAGCAGTCTTGGCCTAATAGCGGCGCTGGGCTGCACAGTAGCGTCCGAGGCGCCCAACAACATGTGGATCACTCACGGACGGTTTCCTCCACCACCAATGACTCTGCAATTTGCACCTCCGTTGCGACGACCTGGGAATGCCGCCCCAGTGAAAAAGCACGTGGCAATTAGCCATCTACAGACAAAATGCACTCCAGAACGAGCACCCTTTTTGCTGCCGTCCAACGCACTCGGCAAAACCAACGGCGGCCGTAAGACGGGCTTCCTGAAAATAGTGCCCCTCGGTGTTTTTGTTTCCAGTCTGATACCTGGGTCTAGAATCGAGACCCACCAATCAGCGAATGGTTGGGCGGACGCATTACTTTTTGACGACCCACCATGTTTGCGTGTGTTAGCATCGCGACTAAATTGCTCAATTTCTGAGCAATGTGTTTCGCGGCGTGCATTTTCGCGGAACAACTTGTTTGAAACGTGCCGTCTGGGTGGAACGCCTTCCACAGTGAGTTACGTAATGGTGCTTGCAAATCTAACATGGACGAACCGCAGAGATGGTGTGGATCTTCACACTCCTCACTTCTCGCTTCTCGCTTGAGATGCCAGCTAGGCAGCGCACAAATCGCACAAACCACACATAGCTCCTCTCTCTAGCTTGCCACGTGGAATCTGTGGGTAACATGGCACGACCGGTGTGGAGGCCGGTGAAAAATAACTCCTCCTTCCAGACCTTTCAGACAAAGAAACGTCATAAACCAGGCTCCAGGTGGGTTGGTAGCCTGAGGCTTATTTCTCAGCTCACCCGGCCACTAGCAGGGATCCACGTAAAGTCATCTGATGTATGGAGTGCTGCTGTCTTAGCAGCCTCCCCTGGCGAGTAATTTCCGGTGATTGAACGCGACACAGGGACCGTTTTCACGCAAGCAACAGCAGCCTCGAGTTTTTCTGCGACCAGTTGATGACGCACTGTCTGTAGCTGGGAAGGCTTGACAATCTCTTCATCGACGGGCGTCTGACAGAGCACCGTCTGTAGCAGGAAGGGCATGACAATCCCTTCACCGACGGGCGTCTGACGGCGTGCCGTCTGTAGCAGGGGGGCATGACAATCCCTTCATCGACGGGCGTCTGACAGCGCGCCGTCTGTAGCAGGGAGGGCACGACAATCCCTTCACCGACGGGCGTCTGACAGCGCACCGTCTGTAGCAGGGAGGGCCTGACAATCCCTTCACCGACGGGCGTCTGACAGCGCACCGTCTGTAGCAGGGAGGGCATGACAATCCCTTCACCGACGGGCGTCTGACAGCGCACCGTCTGTAGCAGGGAGGGCATGACAATCAGAATGCTGGAAAATGCACATCCACTGGGCGGCATCAAAACATTTGAAAATGCAAATGCTGAAGACAGGTGGGAGCAGATAAGTATGTTGTTTGGGTTTTCTTTCTACCCAAATCTCACCCGAAACTATGGACTGGACCTTTTGACATCCTGGCAAACAAGTCATCTTACCGAACCGAAAAAATGCAAAGTGGCACCACCAACAGTCGCCATGTTTTCTTCTTTGCGCGGCGAAAAACGACGCGGGAAATCGCCTCACAAGCCACACATCAGCATTCCGGTGTTAGCAGGGCTTGAGAGTGGGAGGCGGAATGTGACTGTGTAAATTACTTCGCCAAAAACCATGTGTCGTGTCTAAGCTCAGCTGGATTAGTACAATCAGATATCATTTTTCATCACTTCAGGCAGAAAGGCCGTGTAAGCAAACACCTGTAATAACCAGCATTGGCTCGACAATAATTCGCTTCTGGCTGCTGAAATCAGGAGCTGCGACGCACCAGCATAGCCGAAAGTGTCTTAATCATACATGCATAACTACATCAATTCTAAAAGCCTCTTTATGAGAGCACGAGGGAGACCTCAAGGCATGTAAAAGCTCAACTCATCATATACATCAGATTGGAGAACAAACCAAGACAAAATGAGCTGACAGCAAGGTAGGGAGGAAAAATGTGTACAGCTCATCGAAAAATCATGAAGTAATAAGCTGAAACCTACCATTCCATTCGTGTGCGGCATCTATGATTTAGTCATGGAAAGCGGTCAAGCAAAGTCTCAATCCACTGTGTTGTTGCACCAAGGCGGCGTTTCTTCATGTCCATTAAAAATATGTTATTTCCGTCGCCGACATACACACCCGGACACCTACCAATTGTCAGTGCCACTGGTCAGCTGGTGATATTCAGCCAGCCGTCAACGTGCCACTCAGGCTGCCAGCACCATCATTACCAGTGGCCACAACATTGCATAATTCAGAGCTCTCAGCGAACAGCATTTGCAATGTGTGTGGTAAGTCAGTCACGGCTGGTACCAAAGAGAGACAAACGATTGTCTGATGACTACAGCGTGGCTAGGAAGGCCTGTTTCAGTGCATATGCAAGCGGCAGCGGTTGCCCCTTGAACAACTAACGTGCTGTGCTTCACTGCTCAAATCAAGCACACTCATGAGCAAACCGCGGAGGTGATTACTCCATGGGCGGCTATAAAGAGCAGTGATATAGTCAGATCGATAGTGTGACTGCGCTTACATAACCAGGCTCGATGAAGCATGTTTTCACGTGGTTGTACTGCTCTTGCAGACTGCATGTACTTCCAAAACGTGCACACGCGTTTCCCGTTCTCCTTGTCATGTCCTCTTACATCCTCACTTAGAGTAGGCCTTGCCCGCAGTCGCTGACCAGATACTGCCGACGTGGAGCTGCATAAAAGGTTTGCACTCTTCGGCAACGGTAACCTTTCTGTCTGTCCATCACATGGAACCTCGATGGTCGTCTTGTGCATGCCACCCCTGGTGGCTCTGGCTTGACTATTTTGGCAGTGATCAGTGAGCAGTGACCCAGTGTGCGGAAGGACCAGATGCCGATGTACGGAGCTCGGTTCGGCAGATAAAGGCCACTGTGGCCGATGATGTGTCAGCCGTTCGTACAAAAACCTGTCTTACTAAGGACGAATGACACAAGGCACGGAGTGGTCGCATGCGACTCATGTTGGCATGGTCACTAGGATCGCCTGTCAATAACCCATGGTCACTTCGCCCGGTAGACCTATGGCGCCAACCATTGGTCAACACGGACGTGCGCGGTGCCTGCAGCCAGACGCGTGGCGAACACGTGTGACACTGTCGGCGCCGACGGCACCAATGTACTCCACATCCCGGACGGCCATGACTGTCGGGCGGGGCGTCCTCCGTGGTCGCCAATGTCGCGTGCTGTATCGCCGGGTTCGTCGTCCGACGAACTCTGTTCACGCCAGGAGATGAATCCGTGTCGTATGTGTTCTCTGCTGCTCACGCCAGGATATGAGTGCGTGTCACATGTGTTCTCTGCTGTTCACGCCAGGAGATGAGTACGTGTCGCATGTGCTCTCTGTCCTGACGCCGTAATCGGGTTAGGGCGCAGTCATGTGACCCTCCAATGTCACGTGATTTGCGACTGCGCTTTGGGCCGACATGCTCTGGTATGACAAAGTTTTTTTGGTCATTTCTAACCGATCGGTGTGGTCCTGGAAGTTCTTGGCGTATAATTAATTACAAAAATTATCCAGAATTTTAAATCGGTGTCCGCCGACTTTAACACATCATCACATTAGCCAGCAGTGCGTCTGCCATTTTCACAATTTACCGGCACATTAGCACTTAAAGTGCGCCCGCCTGCTGGTAGATTATGTAGCGGAAGTTAGCCCACATTCAGCCCAGATTCAGCCCAGCCCAGATTTGGCAGCACAAATGTGGGGGATTCCCTTCACGGGCCATTTTCTCCCCTAGGATAACGAAATCCTGGACTGGCGAAACGCCACCTGAAAGCTCTCTTTCGACCAAAGACAACAGTGCACAGAAAAATCACCTAACTTGTCTAGGGGGAAAGCTATAGACAATCCTAAAAACCATGTCTATGAAGCGGCCCCTACGATTTTCTTCAAAATTGCGTCATCGAACCATCGACAGATACGTATCAATCTGGCTGAAGAAACCCTATGGGGTATTGATATTCAGGGGGTCAAAAACCCTTAGGAAACATATATAACGGGGTTTTGCACTTACTTAACGACAAACATAGGCCGAGTTGCATATCAAATGAAAGCACGTGGCAATCCAGATACAGACGTGCAAACCAAAAACCCCTATCTTGCCTAGGGGAAAGTTATAAACGACTGAAAACATCTTGTCTATGGGGCGGACCCTACAATTTTCTTCAAAATTGGGTCATCTAAATGTCGACCGATACTCATCAATCTGGCTGAAGAAACCGTAGGGGCCATTGATATTTAGTGCGTCAAAAACCCTTAGAAACCATGTATAACGAGATCTTACGCTTGCTTAACAGCAAGCATAGGCCGAGTTGCATAAAGTTTGGAATGCATCACAGAATCTTGGCAAAATCGAGGAGACCTGGCAGATCCATGGGGGAATGTTGTTGCCAACCTGAAATCCCAGTTCATATCTAGCTTTAGGTACTGAAAATTTACTGTATATCAATGATATCTCGATTAAGAAACAATATAATCAGCACAAAATGGTTGAACGCATGACTAATCAATGATGAGCCGCCTCACCCACTACCAACCGAGGTTTTCAACAAAAAAGCACCATTGAAAGCGGATGACGATAGGCAACCAGTTGCTTCTCAATACACGAAACCGTAATTTGGATAAGATCTGAGCCGTTGAACATGTGTCGTGAACTAATGGTTGGTCGATTCTGAAAATATTGTATCGACTACAATTCGGATTCGCACATATTGATGATTTAGCTGTGGCAAGCCTATATTGTTTACACAAATATGGGGGGGCCAGTGATAAATTTTGCGAATCTGTTGGCGGCAAATGCATTTCAATTGTTTCGCTCGAAAAGAGAGCGTCGGGGTTGTGTTGGTGTTGTCGAAGGTAATTTTTGTACTCATCTAGTGGGATTTTAGCCGTGCCTGATGCATACGGTTTTTGTTTTATTTGTGACAGAATGCTGGAATTTTGTTGTATGTCCGGCCTTGGTGTATTGTAGGGGCCAATGTTTAACATTAGTGGGAAAATGAATGGCAATGGCCAGAAATCCATCCACCGCATTGACGCCTGCATGTTCTCAGTGTGCTGAACCGGGTGCACGTGCATGCATCAAACTCATTTCATGCCAAATTGTACTGAATTTTCAAATTGGGTTTGCTTGTAAAAATGTCTTGTGGGTACATTTACTTGAAATTCACTTTATTATGTCATAATTATTTGGAACGTTGGCCCTCTGTGCACTGGGAATGCTGGTGACCACATACCAAATTCAGGTTGCTTGGATTCATGGTATGCGTGAGCTAAAATTGTTCCAGTGATGTGGCTGCTGGTGCTACTATGCTGGACACGTCCAGGGTAACACGTACTTTTTGCAGTCCCAGTGAGGAGGCGTCCACGCTCGATCCCGGAGAGGTCTCGCCGCCACCGCCGTCTCCTGATGAGGAGGCGTCCCACTGCCGTCTCCCGGTGAGGAGGCGTCCACGCTCGATCCCGGAGAGGTCTCGCCGCCACCGCCGTCTCCTGATGAGGAGGCGTCCACGCTCGATCCCGGAGAGGTCTCGCCGCCACCGCCGTCTCCTGATGAGGAGGCGTCCACGCTCGCTCCTGGAGAGGTCTCGCCGCCACCGCCGTCTCCTGATGAGGAGGCGTCCACGATCGCTCCTGGAGAGGACTTGCCGCCACAGCCTCCCTGTGCGGAGGCGTCCCCACTGCCGTCTCCCGGTGACGAGGAGTCCACGCTCGCTCCCGAAGAGGTCTCGCAGCCACCGCCGTCTCCTGGTGAGGAGGCGTCCCCACTGCCGTCTCCCGGTGAGGAGGCGTCCACGCTCGATCCCAGAGAGGTCTCGCAGCCATCGCTGTCTCCCGGTGAGGAGGCGTCCACGCTTGCTCCCGGAGAGGTCTCGCAGCCACCGCCGCCTCCTGGTGAGGAGGCGTCCCACTGCCGTCTCCCGGTGAGGGGGCATCCACGCTCGCTCCCAGAGAGGACTTGCCGCCACAGCCTCCCTGTGCGGAGGCGTCCACGCCTACTCCCGGCACGCACTCGCCGCCACCATCTCCTGGCCCCGGCGAGTCACGAGCACCATCTTGCAAGCAGCACAGCCTTCGCCTGTCAGCTAGCCAGTGTACCCGAATGACGGATGGAAATATAAATTCTTGCAACCTCGCCTCAGGCTCCACGGGCATCATCTATGAGGCGTATGCGTCATCTACGAAACAGCCCTGCATACTGTGCTTTAAGCGTGGCTTCTTGAAAAAGACTGCTTCCAGGAAGGTGACTGGTTCGGTTTTTTATAGCTTCGGCATCGTGCAAGTTTCTGTCCTGTCCTAAGGTGTTTAACATCACATTCCAAGACAAGATGGAGTCAGACGACGTGCTGCTACTGGTCCAAAAAGGATTCGCACGTCATGCGGGAGGAAGCCACAGCCGACGCTTGGCCGGCGACCAGCGAGTTTCGACGGCAAGACGGGTGGTGGCGACCGGGCCTTACCACTGCCACACAAACGCTTTGGCGACTGCTCCAGAAACGGCTCTGAGGCACGGCAACGTCTCGTCTGTGCCTAGCGAAGAGGTTCTGAGGGAAGCAGCGGCAGAGGCGCGAGCCCGTGAACGGTACTCGGCGAAGCCGCCACGAAGCCGGCAGAAGACCTCAACATCATCAAAGAAATACCAGCACTCATGGACACCCACAGCACAGTTCTGAGAGGCTACGTCCATGAGCTGGCCGATTCACCCCTTATGGTGCACGTGTATGGCGAAGACACCATGAAGAAGTACGCCAAATACGTGTGTTCTATTCGTATCCACGAGACTGGGGCAGCCAGTTGCCAGGTGGGCACCATCACGCCCTATCTCTACTCCGTGCTGGCCTCGCCTTCTGAGGGTTGTGCTTACCCGATCGCCCACATCCTATCTGAGACGCACAACACGCCGAGCCTGACGTTTTGTCTGCAGCAGCTGGCCCATGACTTCCGACGATGTGCAGGAGGGTCCCAGCGGCTGCTGCCACCCAGGGTTGACAGACCTGTCGTGGGCCCTGTTCCACGCGATCCGTAGGGCCCTCGCCGGCAAAACTCTCCCGGCCTATATAGACGATGCGTGGGTAGCAGCGCGAATCGGGGTGGTGTTAAATGTCACGATCTCGCTGTGCACCTGCCACATAGCGCATGACGTGGCCTGGACCGCTGTGAACCACCTCGGTAAGCGCAAAGTCGCCGAGAGACGGGCTGTGATATGGCTGTTTGGACGCATGCATCGATCAAAGAGCGTCCCAGAGCTGGACTCGGCTTTTTGCGGCACGTGCCACCTCTTCCTCTCCACATCAAAACCACAGTTGGAGCCAGAAGAGGACGACGAGACGCACCAGGACATAGACCCGGAACCCACGAAGGTGGACGAGAGGTGGCGATCCTACAGGGGGAGCACCAAGCCAGGTCGCCACTTCACTGCTCTTCGGCGGAATGTAGAGGCTGAACTCCATGGCGCTGGTGACAGCGGCAGCACCAATGCGTGCTACTGTCCGGAACTGCTCGAGCATCTCTGCAGCATCTTTATGCCCCTTGCTCCGCTGTGGGCGTCGCTAGCGCAAGGAAACGCGAGCAGCGCGTGCGTTGAGAGCTGGTTCCGCACGCTGAAGAACAGCCCATGGTGAAAAAGCGTAAGCTCGTGCCAGGCGCGTTGGTCGAGCTCTTGATCAGCAGCCTAACCGCGCAAAGAAAACAGGGCCTGCTCCTAACCAACCCTTCACGACGGAAAAGGAAACTGACACCGGACTTCGCCGACGCAGAAGAGAGTTGGCGACAGAAGCGCACGAAGCGTGGCTTCTCCTACAAGACGGCGCCGTGTACCATCGCCAAACATCTCTTCTCGGATGTCAGTAGCGCAGCCCCATCGGCCACCGAGGGCCGGCCACCGAGGCCCAGCCACCGGTAAACGCTCTGTTGTTCTCGCCACGGCCGGTCAACGCCCTCTGCTCCTGCCACGGCCGTCCGCGCCCTGCTGCTACCCGCCACGGCCGGTCGGCGCTCTGTTGCTCCCCCGCCACGGTCGGCGCGCTGCTTTTGCATTGCAGCAGCGCGCTGATGCAATGCAAAATGTGGTTGTCAATGTGGTTCAGCCGCTGCCCCCGCCACGGCCGGTCGGCGCGCCTGCTGCTCCCGCCACGGACGGTCGGCGCGCTGCTGCTCCGCCACGGACGGTCAGCGCCCTACTGCCCCCGCCACGGACGGTCGGCGCGCTGCTGCTCCCGCCACGGACGGACGGCGCGCTGCTACTCCTGCCACGGCCGGTCGGCGCGCTGCTGCTCCCGCCACGGACGGTCGGCGCGCTGCTGCTCCCGCCACGGACGGTCGGTGCGCTGCTGCCCCCACCACGGACGGTCGGCGCGCTGCTGCTCCTGCCACGGACGGTCGGCGCGCTGCTGCTCCTGCCACGGACGGTCGGCGCGCTGCTGCTCCTGCAACGGACGGTCGGCGCGCTGCTGCTCCTGCCACGGACGGTCAACGCCCCGCTGCCCCCGCCACGGCAGGTCGGCGCGCTGCTGCCCCCCGCCACGGCCGGTCAGCTGGGTGCTGCCCCCGCCACGGGCGGTCCGCGCTCTGCTGCTCTCGCCACGGCCGGGCAGCTGGATGCTGCTCCCGCCACGGGCGGTCCGCTCGCTGCTGCCAACCCCTATCATGCCCTTGAAGTGAAACGGGCCTTGGAACCTGTCCTAGAAGGCGACTGGCTAACCGATCTTTCGGTGAATCTGTTCAGCGGTGCAGTGGCTTCAACTCCGGTGCTGCCGTTATCGGCACATTGGCGCGAGAGCGTGAAGCGGACTTGGCGTCGCTGCATGTTCCAGCTCTTTGAGCGCCAGACCCCGGCCACTACCTGGCTGTTGCCACTGAATGTTGGCCGACACTGGGTGCTACCCGTGGTTTTCTGGAACCAGCGTCTTGCGGTGTGCTGCGACTCTATGGGGTGCTGGCCAAGCCGAGGGGTCATCCGGGCAGCGCAAGTCCTGATGGCTGCAGCGAGGCCTGGCGTGCAGTGGGATGGGTGGAGACTCGTGGCGCCGATGACACCGCAGCAGACAGATGGTTGGACTTGCGGCTATCGGGTCTGCTGGCTCGTCGAGGCTGCAGTCACGGGCACCATCCGGCCCTTCGGCATCACATACATGAAGGCGCAGTTGTGTACTCATATCGGGGTCGGCTCTTCCTTGTCTTGCAGTGTTGACTAAATAGGTGGATTGAAATGCGGTTTTCTTATCGCTTTAAATCAACGCATAGAGTAATAAGACAACAATGTTTAATTGAAGTGCAATAATCAATACTATGAGGGACGTATAAAAGCACTTTCGGAGATGTATTTCGGAGTGAGCGTTGCATTCAGATTTCCATCCAATCCTGTTGTCCCGCATTTGGAAAGGAAGCCTACATTAACATGTTCGTGCGAATACAGCCAGTAACACTGGTTAATATGCAATCCTCGGCATACATCCCTTGAGCGGTGGAATGAAATGTGCAATGCGTGATACATCAGCTGCGCCCGACGCTGATGTTGAAGATGATGTGACTGTGACTGTGGGTAGTCCTGTAGCCGCCGAGCAGGTCGGGTCTGTGTGTCAGTTACAGCTGACCTTGTCTCTGATTCAGATAGCGAAGAGTAGCTGTTTCAGATCGCGGAACGACAGAGCCCACACACGCGACCGCAGTGCCTACCTCGGGTTCGTCTGATGTGCGGATTCCGCGGGCATTGGGGTCGCCAGTGGCCCCATGCGTAACGGCCATTACGCGATCGGGGCGACCTGTGCGTCCGCCGCAAAGGCCGGACTTGTGAATGGCTTGTTTTGTGTCGGGAATGTTAGGGATGGCAGTGATGATTTAGCGCCATCCGCTGATGTCGAAAGTGGCGCGATAGCGACTTGCGCGCCGGTTGGGGATAGCGTGGTGGACAGCGTGGTTAGAGAGGACATGTAGATGGAGAACACATCGTGTTTGTGTTCCGACCAAGCTGTGTGAAGGGGACCAGCCTGTGTGGCAGAGTCGGGGATAGCCTGTGTGGCGCGTAGTCCCAGAAATACTAAAAGATATAATGATGCCTTCTTGCCACCGTCATATATCAACCCCGATCCCCAAACCATTAAGATACTGGCAATTCGTGATTGTCCATGCCAAAACATGTCAGCATTGTTCCCTCCAAACCAGCGGGTAACATTTAAGGTGCGATTACGTCCACACCCCCGCCAGTACCGCAACTGCATGATGATCAGCCATGCTGGTGTGCACGGTATCAGTGAATATTACCACGGACCTCACACTATGCTTCTCCTAATGACATTTCTTAGACTCACTCGAGCAGCTTCGGAATATCTGTCTACCCCAACTCGTTGGTGGCAGTTTCAGTGATCTGCACGGTTGGCACGAGATGTTCGTTTCTTCACAGATCGGATGGCGCTCGGGCGTACCACCGTCATCTCCGAGCCGGTCGTCTCCGTCATCTCCGTGCCACTGTCATCTCCGAGCCGGTCGTCTTCGTCATCTCCGTACCACTGTCATCTCCGAGCCGGTCGTCTTCGTCATCTCCGTACCACCGTCATCGCCGAGCTGGTCGTCTCCGTCATCTCCGTTGTTCGTGTTGTGTGTTTGATGACTATGGTTTGCGTTGTATTGACTTGTGTGACCCGCACCTAAGTTTACCACGTTTTATGTTTTCGACGGAAGATCGTAATAGCTGCAAGTAAGTTGCGGGTGCCTCAATAAAACTATGTCCGTGTTACGTGGTATTCTCAGTGCGAATATCGAAATACTGAGAATCTAATGAGCTACTCAAACTGAACGGTCGTGATGCTTTCAAACAAATTCGAGACCGCCCGCAATCACGTTCGAGGGCAATCGATTCTTAACCGACGCTGAACGGCACCATATGACGGTCTAACGCGATTTGTACCCGTATTAGATGATTTTCTATGGAAATTAGAGCCAATACCAATAGCAAATGACCGTGCTTTTCATTCACATGTTCATGTTATGTTATGTGCATGGCGCCTTTTTGCATTACATTACCTTTGTATGGCGCTGCTGCTGGTTGTTCTCGTTGTACTTTTAAGAAGTCGGGGTAGTACATATATGTATGTTATAAGTGTGTTGTGATATCAATTATACCTACGCGTCCGTGGTATCCAGCTTGCTGTTTTTTTCTTGTGTGTTCTTGGTAAGTTTGTAACGATTCATTGTCAAATACCTACCTCCCTATGCGAAACGCTTCGTGGAAGGGGGCACCCACTGAAAACTCTTTCTTGTTATTACCGTTATTTTCTGGTCATACTTTCAATTTTGTATTGAACAGGTTTTTTCAACTATCTGATCATATGGTGAAATAACTGGAAGCTCGAAGCCATCCTGTTCATGATAGGCCAAAATTATTGGTTTGTTGGGGAGGCACCTACCTACCTTCCTAGGAACCTAGGTGCCTATGGCGCATACTGGAACTCATTCTTGGGTATTAAAAATGCTCATCATGTGCATGAATTTCGTGATATTTACATGATGCCTATTTGCATCTGTTTGAATAATGCAAACGTGTGGGTTTCAGATGGATGTCCGCATCTTTTATGGGAGTAACCCTCCTACTCGTCCGTCGCAAGCTCCGCCACCACGTGACGTGGTTTTGACCGCCAACGCCCTCTATTTTCAACTAAGGAAAAGGCATCCTGGATAGCACAGGGTAGCTCTCGGCTACCCCGTGCGTGCATCTTCGAAGACTATCATTCGTTCTCTCGTCCTCAGCAGTTCTCTCCGCTTCTTCCATGGGTCACTATCTGCCATATTAAAATATAGCGAATACTATGAGGAAACATGGCACACAAAGCACATCAACGCAGAAGGGGACTACAACTACGTGCGCGAGGAAGAGGCTGTATGTCGGCTAAGGCGGGTCCGGCGGACGAAAGGGCTCAAATAGACTGAAGACGGGCTGATTAAGACGATGCCACCTCTCGCATGGGAGGTGGTGGTAACTTTGAGGCGCCATCGCGGCATCACTGAGCAGTGACTGCATCGGTCACTGGACTGTAACGTTCTGTGGAAGTAGTCGAACATTGAAATGTAGGAGACAGAGTTTTGTGATGTGACAGGCGACAGGACACGGTGGAAGGTTGTGCTTTATATGCAGCTCAGAATAACGTTTTGTGTGTGAACAGGTTTGCTTTGTTTAAATTAACATCGGAATCAGAGGACGTGGACTATGTTATACAGACACTGAGAGACCAAACGTTCGCGTTGAAGCCAGCGACCACTTGCGTACCACACTTAGAAATATGAGTGGAAAGCTGCGGACAGCGTTTCGTGGCAAACAAGGTGGACGACAAAGAAGGTTGCTGCTGGATAAGTGGAAAAAGTCGTATGCCCCCTTACCTATACCTGCCAGAGCCGTGGACAACAAGGCCGTGGAAGCGGAGAACCGACTCTTCGGGCAGAATACGTCCGGGTGCGGGAAGAAAACGACACCCTAAAAGCGTCCCTTCTTGCGTCACAAACTGAGAACCAAGAACAGCTTGCCAAGCTTCCTGCAGTGACTAGCGAGAAATATTCTCTCACTAAGAAATTAGAGACCGTTAGCAGAAAAAATGCTCCCGTGAGGACGGTAGAGAGTGCAGTGCGTCTCACTTGCACCGAGCGAAAAGAGCTTTGAAAGACAAGGGAGCGGAATATGGGCCTCCAAATCGAACCAACTGAATCGGCACGCTCTCCTGGTCCCTTTGTGTCTCCACTGGTGGCAAATCAGGTCATGGATGAGTGCGGAATTCCTCTTCGTGCCACGCGGAGCATTCGCAAGAAAATACCCAGCATGCCATCGGCGCATGTCATCAGCAAAGTCCGCAAAACATGAGTTTTGTGTCTTCTGTGCTGTTCCCTTCCTTTCTCTCCTTCAAAACGATATTTTCTTACAATGGTCAACGACGATACCGGCTCATTGGCTGCTTTTGGTCTTCTGTTCCATATATGCTTTAAACAAGATGTACTCAAGTATCCACCTTTCAGCCGCAATGTGAAAAAAGATAACAATGATGACCAAATCACCAAATCGTATCTGCGCTTGCTAAAAGTTGACTTCGTTTATTTGAATCGTGCCTTAAAAGGTATAGATGATGCATGACCCTAAAATAATATTTTCCTTATGTTTGAGAGGGGGATGTTTTATGTTTTATACAGAGCTTTTACTTAGCTTTAAAGCCTTTTTGCTGAAAATGATACATCAGTGATTCATCCCGCATATTAACGATGTGCATGCTATCTACAACCTGAGCCTGAAAGAAGAAACCGCTCGTCATGGGCATCAGGCGCATGACAGAAGACTACGAGAACATCGGTCCGTATGTTCAATGTATCTACGAAGAAATAGCTGTCATCGAACGCGATGGTATCGTTATCGAGGGACACCGGCAGGAATTTCAATTCTACCTCGGTGGAGATTATAAATTTCTGCTGACTGTGCTGGGTTTCAACGCAGCGCATGCAACCCATGCTTGCGTGTTTTGTCATGCCCCCAAACTAGTCACCTGGGTTGTCACAAACGGCGTGAAAACGTGCGTCCAAAGGACCCTGGTGTGGTGAGACCCAACCTTATCCCAATCATTCCCCTAAAAAACGTGGCAATAGGCGTTTTTCACATGAACTTGCGTGTGCCAGGCAAGCTGCTGTCATGCATCTTAAACAAATTTCGGACAAAGGACACCGCGAAACGTGTGTGCGCACCATCAACGAAAATGTGAAAACTCGGGAAAGCTGGCCAACGGAAAAGACCAGATCGACACGGCGTGCCTGTCATCCGCAGATCATGATGGCATACTCAGCGTCCTTACCACCACAGACCTGCTGCTCCAGTGTGTGCCCAAACCCGAAGCCGGAAGAAGGCGTATGAAAGATAAGCTTTGTCAGTACCTCAAGCTTTCCGAACTCGTGAAATGTAGCGACAGCGCATCGCTGCTGGAAACCGAAGGAAAAAAACTCATGGACCTGTTCGTAGCTGTGTTTCAAAAGAAAATGGCCACGCCGTATCTTCACATCATGTGCTTTCACACTTCTGAGATCGCGGGGCGTCTCGGTGCTCTTGGAGAGTTCTCCCAGCAGGCGGAAGAAAAACTGAACCATAGCGTTATACCGGAACCGCCCGATACCTTAAGCGCAGCGACTTCAAAGACGTTGCCTTGCAAATCATGCAGATGCACTGCAGGCGAGCCATGTACCAGTCTCAGTGAGTGTAGGTGGCAGCTGCCAGCAGCATGTCTTTTTTCAATGTTCGAATGTGGTTACGATCGCATGATATGCCAATGTCGTGTCATTTGTGCTTAAGTGGAATTCTTAAGTTGAAGAGAATGTCTTTTTAAATTCGATGCTGCAAAATACAGAATGACCATTGCAGCTTTGTATTTATTTTGTGTAGCAAGCACCGATTTAAAAATCGTTCTGTATATCATACAATATTTATTTCGAAATTTGACGACCCTGACCTTTACCCGTACCTAGTATGAATGCTATAAATATGGTATGGTACGGTATAGTCACAATATGGTATAGTCACATAACACGTAGTGTTTTGGCGCAGACGTGGCTAGGAGTTGCCCCTTGTACGGCATACCCGGGCCGAAGCGTGATAAACTCGTTTTCGACATTTGACCCGACTTTGACCTGACACGTGACCTCGGTTTCCAAATTTTGAGTACGTTTAAGGTCCGTCTCATTGAGAGCTTTCAAATGCCACTTCTTGCGTGTAACTATGACGATCAGTCCGAATAATAATGTGGGAGCAATATTTCCCCCCCCCGGCCGGTCAATATCCTTGGCGGCGATGGCGTGCGCAGCCAAAAATGTGTGCCGCACATATTAATGAGAACATAACAATCAGGTACCTAATGTGATTATATCAAAGAAGATCGCATGAAGAACGCGCTACTGCTACGCCAGATAAAAATTCATTTTGTTCCCCTGAAAACACATGCAATTGCAATATATTGCAAGTTGCAATACACCCTAAAATAGCAGTATACTGATTGGACTACGGTACTGAGAACGTAACATAATTGTTCATTTCGCTAATAAAATTACATTCATGTCGTTGGGCACTGACCCTATTCCTCTGGGAAATTAGTAAAAAGATGTTGCACACATATTGCTAAAATGACCAGGTTGGGCTTAAGCGTTAAAAAAAGACAGCAATAATCTCCATGCAATTCTGTACATAAAACCGGATGGGGTTTCAAGAAATATCCCGCAGTATTTGTGGAAAATGTATTGCAACAAACACTGCCGTAAATTTCGGCGCCCCGTAATGCTCGTAAGATACAAGAAGGTATTATTTGACTCCATTATGACCGAATCCAAAATCACAAAAATCAGAAACGACTGTCTCATTTCGGAAGATGAACAACTGTACAACATTAACCCGAGAGGGTTTTTGGCATATCCCAAATGGTTTGGCAACAATATGTGTTTTATTACGATTATTCCCCTTTCTCCCCTGCGGCGCGCGGCACCGCAGGGGGCCGGCCCGCGCGCCCGATGAGCGCGACGGTCCCTAACGAGCGAGTATTGTGGTCAGGCGCTCTTCTTCGATCTTGATCTTGGTCTTGATCGAGCGGGATCAAGGCCTGCGGAGTTGAGCGTTACAGCTGTGGAAGGTATGTAGATGAGTGTGTGATGTTGGGATGCGTTGTGGTTGATTGCAAGAGTGCTTATTATGTTTGAGGCAGGAATTTAGTAATCTATCTGCGGATTTGCAGCTGTTTACCTGTGTGTCGAGGATATCTGAACCTGGCACACCATATCTGTGAGTGCGTTATTGCCGATCATTGCGTAAGTTTCTGCTTCGTATGCCTTGTATTATTGGTAAGTGCAAGCATTATTTTGTTGTTGTTTGTTGGTGATAGACGAAATCAGTATTTTCCATATGTTACATCAAGTACCCTCACAAACACACCACATTGGAATGAAGATATGCTGATTATTTTGCTAGCCACCATGGCCTGCTCGTGGTAGAACCCAGATTTGATTTGCCATCTTTGAATTAATTTGGTTTGTGCCTATAAATGTCTATTTTAGGGACTTAGTTGTTTGTGATCACATTTAGATCCATGCTTATCTGCCTCATGATTTGCATGGAGCCCGAATTTATTTCAGTCATGTGAAATATGGGGCAAGTCCGGCACCTGCATTTGCTTCTAATGTTCCTGTTAAATGATTAAACAAAAAGTGTTGTAAATCCACAGGAAGAATTGGTCACTGTGCAACTGAAGTTGAGATGTGGGATAAGGCTCTCACAAGCACCGTGCACTCGGTTTCATTGAAGGACTAGGCTGCGATGAGCAGAACACTATTGTTTTTTTCTGTGATTGTTACAATCTGCTCCAGTCTATTACAGCCTGCTTCCAACATTCCACCATTGCTGTGGAAACTCACTCTCAAAATGTAGAACCTGCCCAAAAAGCTTGCTCAAAACCGGCTCCAGACCGCTCGCATTTGTTCCAAAATTGGGGGGAATATAACATAAATAAAGCAGCTTTTATAGCCTTATTTCTTATGGAGTAACCAGGAGAATGGACAGCTGGATGTGTCGATGTCAGCTTCATGCCTTTATCAAAACAAATATCAGTGATGGTAGATAACTGTTGATAACTGGTGTGACTTTTGTCCACCATCTGTCCATTTTCCTGGCTAATTTTTAAGGACTTGGACTTTTAGTGCTGTTCTTTGTATATGTATAATTTTCCTTGCAAATACCCTTAACAACTTGCAGAAATATGACATGCCAACAGCAGCAGATCATGTTTATAGGAAAAGGGATGTTGGCATATAAGAAATGTTACCAGGGGTGTAGCTTCATAAAAATGATTGGAGTTGATGAGTTAGTACATGTGTATAGTAGCATCAAAATATGCAGAAACTAGTGTTCACCCCTAGATTTTCCCCAATTCCTGCTCCACATGGAAAAGGAGGAGCGAGGGAGCAGAAGCCTATAGATGAATAGGATCCTGCACCATTGTATGCTGCATACATGTAGGGTCATGTAGCTGTGAAGTTTTGTTAATAGCCAAATAGTTATGCAGGTTAAGTATATCTTCACAGCATGTTCACAAATTTCACAATTTCAGGTTGCGTAAAAGAGGGAACGAGAATAATGCCTGAACTTCCTAAAATTGTTCTCTTGTGCATCAGTGCATATGTACTCAGCATGCTGATGTGCAATGATCACTGAAACAGGCATCTGCTGTGTGTCACGTCTGACCTCATGTGGCTGCCTGTCAACTCACTGGGGGGGGGGGGGGGGGGGGAAGACGCTGAATAGCTGTGTACTTGTGGAAAGGTTCACTGATATGGATGGGGCTGAGGACAGATACTGGGTAAGAGCAACACCAAAATGAAAGGTTTGTTTCTTTCCTTATTTGCCCCATCTGATGCTCCTGATAGGGGGGGGGGGGGGTAGCTGAATTCCCTCCAACTGAACAGGATCCAGTATCCTGGCTGTGTCATCTGACCCAGCAAGACCACCTAACAGCTCACTCATGAACACAACAGCTAACATGTGTCATGCCTGACCTAGTGTGCCTGCTTAGCAGTTCACTGATTGGGACCAGAGCATGACTTGTTATATATGATCTAGTGTGAATGCTTGAAAGCTGTCATGGGTGTAGAACATAATCTTGCATGTCTGACCCAGTGTGCCTGTTCCACACAAAATTTGTGATGGGTGTGGAGCATGACAGTGTTATTTCTGACCCGGGGTGACTGCCTGGCAGCTACTGATTGCGATGTACTACCATGCACGGTAGCCGTCCTACATTTTAGTGACGGCTTCCATTTTATATCGTTGGCGTTCGGTGGCGCAAAACGCTTGTATATTGCCGCATGACGCGCGGTCTGGAATATCGACGAAGAGCGCGGACAAAGCATATGGCGTTTAAGACCAATTACTGATAAATAAGACTCGGACACGATACCGCATGGTGGCAACTGGGTGAGAACACATTGCAGCACAATCTAAACAGGAGGGAATAAATATCTAGTACCGATAAGCCAAATTAAGAGCTTCAATAGTGCGCGTCACGTACGTCGCAATCGCCGCAGAGGACAAAGAAATGTCTGATTCTTTCATACCTCGCACGGATTGGGAAGCTGCTGACCAAAGCCTTGTCCTAAAGCTCTTCAAGCAGAAATGTGAACTGTTTTTCTCAGTGAAAGAAATCAAGAAAGAAAAACGAGTGGACCATATCTTGCTGTTCTCGGGAGAGCAAGGCCTGAGATTCTACAACTCATGGGGCCTCCCAGCAGAGGAGGCGAAGAGCCCTTAAAAGGTATGGGACAAATTCCAGACCCAAGTTGAGCCTTAGACCAACTTCAGAGTGGCCAGGCTGTTCCTCCAACGCCTGAAGCAGGAGGAAGGCGAGTCGTTTGATCACTTTGTATCCAGATGTAAGCTCCCGGCCCAAAAGTGTGCCTTCAGAGATGGTCAGGAGTTCAATGGAAGGGTCATGGAACAAATTTTCATTGGCATACGCCATGCTGAGGTTCAAAAAGAGCTCCTCAGCAAAGTGCTGGAGGTGGGCTGCACACGTGAAGCGTCCATGCGGCACATGCAGCAACTGAAGAGCGTCCAATCCCAAGACGCCCACCAAGCAGTGCACTATGTGCAAAGAAGCCAAAAAGGTGACAAAACATGCAACAGATGTGGCCACAAAGCTCATCTTCGCGAATAAGAGTGCCCAGCCATGGGTTCAACATGTACCGTGTGTGGAAAGCCGAACCACTGGAGTACCGTCTGTCGGGAGGTTCAAGATGTACAGCCAAGGGACAACAAACCGAGGTCACGGAAACAACGACCGAGCTGTCCACACTCCGTCCCGGACAACCCATCCGCGTACAGCACCCTCAGAGCGGCCGATGGGAACCAGCGACCGTCGTGAACCAGCGGCCTGAACCAAGGTCGTACACCATCAGAGTGGCCAACGGCGCGGTTTATCGGAGGAACCGGCGACACCTGCGCAGCCTCAGCCCGTCTCCAACTCGCTTGGACAACACCACCCCAGCCAGGACGATGTCCGCGCAAAGCAGCCCACCTCCATGAGCTGCCTGTGCTCAGACGAGCCCCAGAGCAGTAGCGGTACCCGACCACGAACCGCCAAACATCCCAACTTCCCGTTGCGGTCGAGTTCTGAAGAAACCCGGTCGCCTGGACCTATAGCGTGTAGTGTACATATGTTGAAAAGGGGGATGCGATGTACTACAACGTACGGTAGACTCCCTATATTTTAGTAACGGCTTCCCTTTTATATCGTTAGCGTTCTGTGGCAAAGAATGCTTGTATATTGCCGCATGAGGCGGGGTCTGGAATAAAGACGAAGAGCACGAGCATAGTATATAGCGTTTAAGACAAATTACTGATAAATAAGACTCGGACACGATACCTCAGCTTTCAGGTCACCAATTCGAGAATTTCTCAGCATTTTCGGTGCCACCACAAGATAACGGATGATGAGAAGCTGAAGGAAGTGAAGCAGGACATGAAATTGTTTTCTAACAACCTTGCAACAAGGTGCTCATCATTCATTACACACGCACGCACGCACTAACACATTCCGTCTGACGAGCGTACGCACGCACGCACGCACGAACGAACGACAGACAGACAGAGATGTGGATATATATATATATATATATATATATATATATATATATATATATATATTGTTATTCCTTTTGCCCTAGTGGCTGTCGAAAACAAGCCTCTGTGAACTTCTTGTGTCAAATTTGTAAGCTGCTTGGTAGTGACCTAGTCAAATAAGGTCAGACCTCAAGTAACATAGCATCAGGTCAATAAAATAAGGCCATACTGTAAGTGTGAGTCCGAGGTGCCTCAAATCTCATGCAATCAACTTAAACCATTTAATCTTGAGCCTGGCGACATGCTGTGCTCCAGTGATTTGCTTTGCCACGCCCTAAGCATGTTGATTGACCCCATGGCTGAGCATTCGTGACTCCGGAGATGAGTTTGGTAGCCACATCTGGTGCACATTTATATCTGCTATGTGCGACCCCCCCCCCCCCCCCCCAACCAGCGCGCCGCGTTCAACATTCAACGCACGAAAAATGCTCCATCCTACGCGAGGTCGCGACAAGTCTTGGCCGGCCCCCCTTTTCGTGACTCGTTCTCAGTGGCAAAACGCTGTACTAAGAGGTCACTCCCGTTTCACATCCCAGCAATTTTCAGGAGAAAATCCCGGTTGTTACGAGCGCATGGCTGTAAGCCGAACACTATCCAGTACTCAGAGATCAACTGACGACAGCCTGGGCAATAGCTGGCCGAAACGTTGGGTGCATGCGATGTATATACGCACAAAACGAGGAAAAAACTCTCATAAAAATATTTCTTCCACAACACAACGACCATTTGTGACAAAACGCGCTCAAAGATGACAGCTTTATGAAAAATTGCCTACTCTTAATATACTGCTGAAAATTATGCTCACTTCAAGCCGCAAAACAACTCCAACCCGAGCCGCGGACTGAACCCACGCCACGTTCCCCCTGCCCACCTCCCCGCAGCGTTTCATGAGCTATCGATTGGCATGCTGTCGATAGAGACAACTTCCGACCCCGACCGCCTGTGCGACCGCCCGGTCGGGACTGACCTGAAGGTGCCCTCCTTTTCTTCCTGCTTCACCACGTATGTGACGATTGGAGTCATAATGACCTTGTTGACGACAGTCGCTACGACGAAGAAACCGTAGATGCTGAGGATCCCAATGTACCCCGTGCTGCCAGTGGAGAGCAGAATGGGCGTTTAGGGCATTGTACGGCATCAGAGACCAGGTAAAGAGTGAATGTCTATCGAATGACAGTAGCAACGTCGCTCCACCCAAAGCATGGGCTTCCAGCGTTATGAGCATTTTATGGATCTGATCACAGCAGCTGACAGTTGTTCGGAAGACAATGACAACAGTCGTATCATCCTCCCGACACATTTCCTAAATCCCTTGTGTTACAAAAGATCGTAAGTGATTCTAAGCTTGTTTTCCATCGACTACAATGACATGAAGCACAATGCCAATGCACGGACGGTGTGTTTAATTATATCTCGCCTTACCTGCAGTTCTTTGGTTAGGTCGCTTCACTGCTCATGCCAGTTACAACGTGTCCCACCTCACAGCACGTCACAACAGGCGGCATTCCGAGCTAGTTCTAAACAGGATTACCACCGATACTACTTAAAACGGAATGTCCAATGCGATGCCTTCCAATAGCACAAGGCACAAAACGCAAAAACGCGCGACACCCCCTGAGGGAACCTTTCCAACGTAACTTAATCTCGATCACTGAGTGTGTCCATGACAAAAGCAGACAGGGGACATCTTGCAGTGCACAGATCGCATTATTGTTAAATGCGCTGGGTATTTTATCATATATGCCAACAAACTTAAATTTCACCTAAATTGCAGGATTGGACCACATAATCTTGCAGAGCACGTATCATGGGAATGTAAGATCAGGAACACAAGGTTTGTACAAAAGCCAGGAGCTACTGGGGCACACGCTGAACAAAAGCTGACCACGCAACTCATCCTGTGGTTTGCCCGGTGGTGTCCCACTGACCCAGCCTGCACACGGGGCGCCGGCGGCACCACGTGATGGGTCGACTCACTTGACGTAGACGCTGTACGTGTAGTATCCGACGATGAAGGGCGCCATGATCAGCTGCGAGAACATAGTGCTGAGCGTCTTGCACATCTTGTCCACGTCCTGCGTGATGCGCTGGTCACTGCGGCAACGGCAACATCAGCTGTGTCACTGGCAGGAGCCGGCCCAGACGGGTTTCCCCAGCACAGACGGCTGTCCTAACCCAGACGACTGGCTCGCCCTCGTATGAGAACTGACCTGAGACAGCAGGTTGTGTTACACTGGAGATGCACGCCAATGCACTTAACAAGCGCTATCAAGTCTCAAACGTTCTGGTCCCTGAGCCTAGAGGCAACTAGTTTTCGTTAAGTTTGAGCTTTTGGCTTTCTTTTATTACCACAACACGAACAACGACAGCGCGCAAGAAGCACGTCACCTCACGTAAGGCCTCGCCGGGATGGATTTGAAGAAAAAACCGACCCTACACAACAGGCTTGCCTTACCTGCCAATATTTTATAGGTGGCGTACCCCACCAGACGGGCCGTTTCATGCAGCCTTTTACGACATAATTGAATCATGGCTGTGCATCAAACTGGACGAAAGGCTGAGGTTCAGTTCGTTCATACTTGGCGCAAGGCTGAATCTCCACAGAGGTGAAGCATTCACCGTGGCAAGGCTCACGAGCATGGCCGTATGTCAAATATCCGATCCACTTTCAGCAAGTGAAACATAAGCCATGACAAATGTGAATTACAGCTGGTTACGGCTTGAGACACATAACCGGCTTGGCTGAGTGCCGATAGTGTATTGGTTGACGCGTCTGCGTTAACCGCCGCGCGTCTTGGAAACCAGAGGTACGAGATTCGATTCCCCACACTGCCCGTCCTTCCTGGCAGGATAGGCAGGCGAATAAAACCGCAGCAGTTGAGCGCGTCTTAAAGCACCAACGATGACAACCGGGCTTGGGCTCGAATGACATTTACAAGTCTGTGAGAGGCAAAGCATCGGTTGTGATTGATAACGAACCAAGAATGAGCCGAGAGAGGAGATGTGCATTGAATAACACAAGGTCACATGAGGATTTGAGCACATTTACGGCAAGTTGCCCGAACGGATTGTAGAACAAATGTGGCACCTGTCATGACCTAGCCCCGACACTCCTCTGGCCTATTCTTTTACACTCCTATCCTAACCAGGTCTTCATTGGGGAGGGAGTGTTTATACAAAAGATCAATTCTTAATTATCACGTCACCGGAGAAGACAGCGGTCCCCCAATGATGAACCGGTACGCAAGACTAATAATACGAGGCTCACCGCACTGAATTTCACAAGTGCGGCAGCAGAGGTGCCGAGGGGCACTTAAGGGTGGAAGTCTTGGGGCTCGTTGCAACGCCCCCCCCCCTCCCCCCTCCTTTAGCAATGGGAAATTATGGTGCCCTTTCGTCTGATTAAGGCGCCCCTGTTACAGTAAGCTCAAACATGGCGTCTCAAGATACCAGTACAGAAGAGTTCATGAAATCAGGTGAATGGGCTATGTCCGACACCCCAAGGTAACATAGAAGGAGCACACCAATCCTAGATGACGCTGTCTTTCAACCTTAGACTGGCATGTCCCATGCCCCCAATAGAAGGGTGCCCTAATCTTCCAAGAAACGCGGCACCCATGGCTTTGGTGAAGCAGCGCATCAGTGGCCGAGCAGAGGCATCGCACTTCGCCCAGAGAAGCCCAAGCCCTAGAAGCCCAGAAGCCAAGCCTGAGAAGCCCAGAAGCCCAAGCTAAAGCACAGGTGCCCTCTGCTACATGCTAAGTGAATACCCCAAAACGGGTGTTGAGGAGCTTCCCAAGCCCAAGCAGAAGGGCGCGCCACGCATACCGGCGGCTGGGAGACTCCAGGTCTCACTGCAGCTGCCCTCCCAGACCGGTACAGCCGGCTCTGAATCAGGCCAGTGAGGCGTCCATACACGTACAGGGAGGGACGCCCCAGGCTTAGGAAGCGCGGTATTCCCAAGCCTAAGTGGACAAACGCCGACATGCTTGGAAGATACCCCAGCGTATGTGGTGGTGGTACACAGTTGCTCCAATACCAAGTAGCCCGGAGGAGTGAGCCTGGCTGGGCCTGCCTAGTTCCTCTCTGGACTGGAAATCCGAAGACGAAGCACATGGGTCTTACCGCACTGGAGCAAACATGCACTTCAACGATTACGACGAGGTGAACTTCAACGAGATACTCAACAGGCACGCGGGCTGGACTTGAAGACAGAGAAGGGTGCCGCCAGTCTGGGTGGAGGCCAGAGAAAAAAGGGCAGTTGAGATGGTAGAACAGAGAAAAGTCCGACAGGAGAGTGGAGGTGAGTGGAGAAGAGGACAGGCTAGGCAGAGGGGCATGTCAGTATTGGGTTAATTCTCCTTTCATGTAGCAGAGTATCGGCCCTGGAAAGCAGGGAGCCCAGCTCAGGCGAAGGGGCGTTTGCGTGCGGACGCACATGAATGGGCCACAGCGGCGACTTTTCGTGTCGGCAAACCGAGGCACGGGCACATAGGTCTCGATAAGTGAATGAAAACTGCTCTCAGTCCCAATTTAGCGACGAACTGCGACGTTGTTCCCAGCCACTTAAACGGCTGTGAACAATGGAATGGAACAAAGAAACAACGAGACCGCGGTCTTGAATGTCTGCAAACGATATAAGCCTGCGCAGGAGTAGCAACGTGCTGATAAGGGTGGTCCCCAGTGTTATGGGCCAATTGCGATATTTTGGGAGCAAAATGTGCATGCATCATATTGCCCTTTATTTAACACTTCAACCGCTGTCACCGAGCTCTGAACGTCAACGGTTCATACAGTGCGAGGCATGTGAGTGCGCATAGCGGGGTACAGTGAGCTGGAATAGTTTTTAACTAGGGTAGGAGTGAAAAATTACATCGAAAAAAGACCGTGCGAAAGTGAAAGATTCAATTAACAAAAGTTGGAACTTCTGCGTCGTTGAGAGATGCACAGCAAACAAAGACATGCACTTCAAGTTGGCATGGACATAATATCATAAACGTGACCAAGTGTTTTGTTTTTGTTTTTTAACATCTTAAATCATTAGTGAAACGGAAAACATTGAAGAATAGTAACTTCATTACAGCGGAATGAGCGCCAAAAACAATGTAACACGAAGTTTTGATGTTTTGTTTTGATGCCGCACTTCGCACTCCCCTCCACATGATTTTTAACACAAAAAGAAAAGGAATTCAACAAGCAAAACAACAACAAAAATTCAACAAGCATAAAGCATCCAGACAAAAAACCATTGGACTCCTACACATCAACACATCGAATCAAACACAACACATGTGTATCTGGATTCTGTGAAAAAGGGTCAGGAAAGATAAATATTATCTCACTGTTTCCAGCAAAATACCAATAAATATTTCCATGAGTCACATAATCAAGCCCAACCTCATGAAGCCCTACCTTATCTCATACTTTCGAATTCTGTACGACAGCAGCATTCAAGAGTCAATGATTCTTGCAAAGTTTCTACTGCCACTTGCCATGCAATTAACCCACTTACTCTATCTTAGAGTAGCCCATATGTTGAACATCATCTCAACTCACCTCACCTACTTCTTGACGGCAGCACTTGTGATAAAACATGACAAAGCTGATTTGTGGCTCGTTTCAACTTGTGTTTTGGTTCAATTCATTTGTAACAGCTTGTTGACTCTAGACAAAGTTGACAACACACTACTCAAAACCCCTGAAATAACTTTGAAAAACCGATTCTGATTGTTATGGTTGGCCTGTTTAAAGGCAATAGTGGAAATGCTCCACAAAACATTCTGTCTTCTGCGAACGTAATGCAACTTATAGACAGCCACAAAAGCAGCTTTGCTGCTCGCCTTTTCAGCTGCTGCAAAGGCATCAATTTAGGTTTCATTATTCTTTGGAACAAAATAGTTTAATTGCATGTCATGTGGCATCATTATTTGTCTTACGAACAAAAATCGTTGTACTTAAAGATAAAAAGGCCAAATCTGGTTACAAATCATGTGTTGAAAGCGGGTGAGGTTAGCAACTAGTTGCTCCACAGGAGCAACTCACTGGATTTTTAAGGGTAGGCTTCTTTCTGCGCCCCCACACAAGTCAATATTTTTCGCATGGTTTTACTGAAAAAACAGGGTCATCCAGCCCACCCACAAAATAGACATATCAATCATGTCCACCAGCCTAGAACACTGAAGTGCGAAATAAGTCAGAGGTCTGTATGAGAAAGCAGTTTCGAAGGGAAGAATTTCGCTACCAAACACTCCCGTATTAGCTGCGCCAGGTCTGTCCCAAACCTATGTACGACAGGATAAGGTAACGTGATGAGGTAGTGGAACTGGAATCATTACTGAGCTCCGCCATGGACCAAAAAAAAAAACCGGCTAACTGAGGTTTAGCAAGACTAAAATGACGGTAAAAATAACTTCCGCGCTTTAAATCGTTTCCTTCTTTTCCTATGAACTGTTCACTCATGGGTGCCTATGAAACATGTTTGGGCGGCTGGCGAATTAATCCAATTTATGTATAAAATATGCACAATTTGGCAGTTGGGACATATTGCAAAGAAACTGGTCGACATTTTAAGCCATAGATAGTGTCTCACGATAATCGGAGAGGAAAGACAAACGCAGTGTCCTAGAATTGCCAACTGTGGGTGTAAAGCAACACCCCATGAGGAGGAATTTTTCACTCCTTTTCCCCATATCTTATGTGAATTTTTCACTCCTGCTTGACATTGTCTAATCGCACATGCCAAACCCTTATTTCCCTTTCTGAGGTTTTTCAGATGTCATCCAAAACCGAGCTCACTTGAAACCACCAAGCATAAACGAGGCTCCACAGAACCTGGACACCTATGGGTATGTCTTGCCTCACCTACATCTGAATCATGTCTATGTATGCACAGAGCAAGGGTGCCAGGTACCTCCAAGCCCAAGAACCCAAACGACTCCAGCTGCTTGCAAGCATTAAGCTTGGTTTGCTTACAAAATGCATCATAATCGGCAGCTGTGTGCCAAGTGCAACGTTTTCACGCATTCCCTACTTTTTTTTCTTTTTTTTTGGTCTCACCACCACGTCACGAAGGCAGAGCCTGTTGCAAACACCAGCGAGGCTTGGTAGAGAATTTTACCACACGTATTTCTTTTTTCCCGAGAAAACTTGACCACTAAATTGCATCACTCCCGAAATGCAGGAGTGAAACATTCAAGAAATGTCTTCTTAATTAAATTTACAAAATCAATATCACCATTTGAGCACTCATGTTAACCGATTTTAAGTCAAATCGGCTGATTACAAAAATTTTGCTAGGACAGGATCAGTCCTTACATTTATTGCACTACTTCTGTTTTTCTTGGTATCATACCAGTGTGATACCACTTTATTCTTCCTTCCTTTCCCATTGCCTTTCGAGGTACCATATGTTGCTTAAAATGTTGACCCATTTCCTTGCAACATGCTCCAACTGCAAACTTATGCGTATTTGGTGCATAAATTGGATTAATTCGCCAGCCGCCCAAACATGTTTCATGCGCACAAAAGAGTGAACAATTCACAGGGAATGAAGGCGACAATTTGAAGCACGGAACTTATTTTTACCGCCATTTTTGCCCTGATAAACGCTCGGTTAACCGTTTTCTTGGTTCATCGCGGTGCTCAATGATGATAAATCTAGGCCTTTACAGCGTCTAACTCACCAGGCTACCTGACAAGGCTATCCTACTCCTGCCATATAAAGCTTTGGAACAGACCTGACGGAGCTAATACGGAAGTGCTTGACGGCGAAATTCTGCCCTCTGGAGATGTTTATCATGCACAACTCTTAGTTGTTTCGCATTTTAATCTCGTAGGTTGGTGGGCATGATTTATATTTATATTTGTGGGGGTAGGGGGTGGTTGGGATGATGCTAATATGATGATGATGATGATGATGATGATGGTGATGATGCTAATATGACATGATGATGGTGGGATGACTCTGCCAGCAGACCAGGCAAAAGGTACTGACTTTTTGCTTTGGGGAGCAGGAAAAAGCCAGTAAGTCTCCTGTGGACCAAGTTATTGCTTACCTTACCTGTTTTCAGCACATGATTTGTGACCAGAGTTAGCCATTTTTGTTTTAATCCATCGAGTTTTGTGATAACATAAATTATGATGCCACAAGGCATGCAATGGGCTTATTTTGTTCCCTATTCTTGATCATTTGCCCCAAATTTCTTGAAGTGGTCCCTCATGGCTGCTTCAACCAGACGTTTTCTATAGCTGTCATGGTTTGCTGACTGGCAAATGACTGTACTGTATATATGCATTATATTTTTAACACAGGGATACTCTAGGCTGCATAACAATTATAATCTGAGTAAAATATTAGTATGTAACAAATAGACCACCCCATTTAAAATGTGAAGCTAACATATCAAACTTTGTCATTTAACATGAAAACATGATTAAAAAAGCCTAAATAGATGCCCTTGCTGCAGCTGAAAAGGCAGGCAACAATACTGGCATGGTCATCTAAAAGTTATGTTACTTTTGAAAAAGAGAGATTGTTTTGTGGAGCAGCCATTATTGCCCTTGACAAAGGTTAACTATGGCAATCAAAATAAGTTGTTCAAAGTGATTTAAAGTCTTTCGATTCATGTATTGTCAACTTTGTCTAATGTCTACAAGCATACACAAATGAACAATAAAAATGCAAGTTGAAACCAGTCAAAAATTAGCTATGTCATGTTCTTATCACAAGTGCTGCTGTCAACAGATAGGTGAGTTGAGATGATGTTAAACATATGGGCTACTCTAAGTTAGGCTAAGTTGGTTAAGTGCGTGGCAAGTGGCAATGGGAATTGTGCAAAAACCAGTAACTCACAACTGCTGCTGTGATACGAACAGGTTAGACAGGATGATATGAAGTAAGGCCTCTTTAGGTTAGGCATAGTTAGGCTACTTTCAAGGAAACAAGCGTTGGTATTTTGTAAGAAACAATGACAAAATGTTTGTTTTCCCTGACGCCACCTTAACAGAAGCCAGATGCATGTATATTGTGCTTGACTTGGTGATGGGCTGATGTGTAGGAGTCCAAGGTTTTTTTAGTGTTTTATGCCTCTTGAATTTTCTGTTGTTATTTTGTTATTGAATTCCTCCGCTTTGTTTTGTGTTAAAGGTGCTGTGGAAGTGAAATGCAAAGTGCAGCATTAGATTATTGGTATTAATAATTGTTTTATGCTCGTTACTGTCATGAAATTACTTTGCTTCAATGTATTCTGTTTCACTTTAATGGCCTAAGATGTCAAAAACAAAATAGCTTTGTCAGGTTTCTGATACAACGTTCATGCCACCTTGAAATAGATGAGTTTGTTTACTGAAGCGCCAGGCACGATCTCATGAGTTTCATCTTTTGCGAACTGATTTTTTTCACTCCCGCTTTTTCACTTTCACTTTTGCGATGGAACTTTTTGCTCCCACCCTAGTTCAAAAACGATTCTAGCTCCCTGGGAAAAGAAAGTTGCATCACACTCGTGTGAAACTAAGAAAAACAAAAGTAGTTAAGTAAATGGAAATACTTTTTTTTAGTTTTTTTGACAAATCTTGTGATTAACTCACATGACTCACAACCCGTAGAAATGAGCGCTCAAATGGTGATATTCAGCCTTTTAGATTTCATTCAGAAGGCATTTCTTGAATTTTTCACCCTACATTTCGGGAGTGGTGCAATTTAGTGGGTCAAGTTTCTTCGGGTAAAAGAAAAACAGGAGTAAAATTATCTACCAGGCTTTGCTAGTGTTTGCACATGGCTTGCCTTTGCTGGCGTGGTGTGATCCAAAAAATTGGGGACGTGTGAAAACCTTGCATTTGACACACCTGTAGATTGTGATGCATTATGTAAACAAACCAAACACGACACATGCAAGCGGCTGCAGTCACTGGGGCTCTCGGGCTTGAGGGTACCTGGCGTCCATGCTCTGTGCATACATATACGTGATTCAGATGTAGGAGGGGCAGGATATAGCCGTGGGTGTCAAGGTTCTGCGGAGCCTTGTTTACGCCTGTTGGTTTCAAGTGAGCTCGGCTTTAGATAACATCTTACAATCTCTGCAAGCGAAGCACGGGTTTGGTATGTGTGGTTAGACGATATCAGGCAGGAGCGAAAAATTCACATAAAATATGGGGAAAAGGAGTGAAAATGCCTCGCCATGGGGTGTTGCTTTAAACCCCAAGTCGGCAATCATAGAACACTGCTGGGGGAGAAGCGCAGGTTGCTCACGAGCTGTCGGCGGCGGCGGCTGACGAGACACATCCAGAAGTCACCCTATGCGGGTGGGGGGGGGGGGGGGGGGGGGCGGAGAGGAATGGGCTCAGACGACAAATGCTATGTATCCTAACAAGTGAGGACCATCCTACAGCCGATACGGTTCTCGCCGTCATTAAACCAGAACAGCACTGGAGTATGAATTACGAAGCATTACGAAGCATCAAGAAATTAATCATGTGAAAGAATGTAAACAGGTTGACGGCCGAAATAGCAATCTCAATTCAAGAGAGTGCAATGCGCGAGGACGAATGATACAGCTTTTCACGTTCAAATTAGCTGGAATAGAATGGGCTGATGTTGGCCATCATGACAACATTATTTGCTTTCTGGGGACGAATTAGATGGAATTGGGAGCTATGCGCCGCTGGCGTCTATCGTTACAACGTCCACGCCCAATTGTGAATTATAACCTCATGCTGCCAATATTCCATGTGGCTTTCTTTTCTGTGCTGCGTGAATAAGTGATTTGATCAGCAAACCGACGCCAACAAAACGACATGAAATGTTGACGGACAAAGCGTACCGTCCAGCGCACTGAACGACCTTATCGCACCCCTCCCACCAACGAAATCGTGGGAACTTACCTGATTCCTGGACGCGCGTCCGACCTAATGCACCAAAAGAAGTGCCGCATTCGGTGAATTTTTGAAAGCATTCTCTGGAGAAGCGTCCGGACCAGTTGGCCTTGCGACAGCATTGGGGAGGCGACTGCAGCATCGACAAGACATAATAGGGATATCAATTTCAATTATTTTCACGTCCAAATTGTGCTGTCACCGTTTTGTAACAGCACAACGCTCCTTCCCTGCACTCACGATCGCCGTCGCCATGACAACCGCCGTGGCACCTCTACTGGTGCAAATAAAGTGTTTGTGACTGACCCAGCGAACAAAGGTCTCTTACCGGGACCCATATTGGCTGAGTTTGAACCAGTGTGTCACTATGGAACATGTGATACTCCCATTCCAAAAGCCAAAGTGTGCCCCGCAAAGAGCTGCTGTGGTAAACGCCAGGTAGAGAAATGCAAAACCATAATGTAACGTTTCATTGAATTCGCGGAAAAATAGCTCCATGTTCACATGTCTTCTTGTCTAACCGAAGTGTTCCGAACTTTCGTGGCATTTATCACACAAATTATTTAACAAACTAGTGTGTTGCAAACATTACAGAACACGTACGCGGACAAAACCACGACAAATAAAATCCCTTACCTTCATAGTGGCCAGCAGGGAGTCCAATGAGATTCTCCCCGCAGGAACGGCTACTTCAAATAGAAATTCTGAGCTTTTCAGAAGGGTTTCGAGAAAACCGGTAACACTGATCAAATCGCAAGCGCCTGATACAACAATAAATGAAAAGTACAAGAAAGGTGGCATGCTCCCTTTAAAAGGGCGCCGCTGAGCTGCTACCCCACGCGAAGTCTGACCATACCAAGGCCAGATCACATCCGCGTCGTTTGCTCACGCTGCCGTTGATGGCTCGTCTCTTCCAATGTACACGTGATCGGGGAGCGGCACAGGTCTTGGTCGTCACGTGACCATGGCCCTCGGCGGTGTCGGCGGGAACAAGCCGCGGGCCTTGAGAAACGCATCAGGGCGAGAAAACCTAACGGCCAAGACGATGCAACGTTCCCAGATCAGCTCAGTTTTCCGTAATATTAATGTGTCCCTTCCCGGAGACTTCGACGCCCTACCGCACCCGCGGCTCCAACTCTAAACCCGTCGGTTTGCTTTCATATCACAATCTGGACCCCCACACGGTTTTGAGCTCGAGCGTCACATCTTGACAATGTCTCTGCTGTTACCCGACACAACAATTGTGACAAAATGATAAGTGGTATATGAGCTATTCGTAGTATTTCAACAGCGGACTTGGTTGGCAACCATGTCCTACACTTCTCACATCCTAACTTCTGGCGCAAAACTCAGAAAACGACCAGGAAAGTGTGCACGTATATATAAAGTATATATATATATAATATATATATATATATATATATACGTATATATACGTATAATATACGTATAAATATATGAAGTATATATATGGTATATATATATATATATAAAGTATATACCGTAATGCATACACCATCCTTTCCGGCGCTGATGATGACGATATTGGGGCTTAGGGACACGCCAACGGCCCAGGTCATGTTGCGCCCACAGCGAAGTCAACTACTTACCGGGGCGCGTACGAAGCAGAAAATCCTACAGCCAATGGGGAAGAGAAAGCCGGCTCGTACGAATGACATTCGGGTCGTCGCCTACCCATGCGCTCTATTGCAGACCTCCCGCAGGTCGTCCAAAATCGCGTCTGATGAGAAGCATGACACTGACATAAATGCACCTCCCACGACCACGCTGCAATGTAAAGCCACCGCGTGGATACCCCTCAATGAATGGACCGTGCGCTTACCGGCACCGAGGGTCAAAAACATATCCAGTCATGCAATGTTATTTCTGCGGACGGCTAAGTGGGCACATCAACCCGGATGAAGCGGAAACATCGCTTGGGCGGTAGCCTCGGACGTCTCAGACGTGACCGTCGTTCCAGACGTGTCCGTGTCCGCAAATCACGTCAGGCCTGCATTCAGCTCCCGCACTCAGGCCGCGCCCGCAAGTCGCCGGCCAAATCACGCCAGTTGAAAGAAAAAGTACGAAAAGTGGTCATATCTACACCGTTCGGCGTCTGTGGCGTTGAAACGAAGGCGAATAACACCACAACCAGCGGTGTGTTCCGACAAGAAACACGTAGAAATATTTTAGCGGGATCAAGCTCAAAGCACACGCCAGCAGAGAAGCGTCACCACACTGCTCGATCCACCAGCATCCCTCGGTACAGCGAAGCAACGTGTGAAAACGCAGGCCCGGCGAGCCAAGAATGACATCTGGCGCCGCGCACAACTCAGTCGGCGCGGGCACATGTCCGGTGACACGCCGCCACACCTGGGCGTCGGCAACGTTCGACGGGTGAGGAGCGCCTGCGGTGCCCACTCCCTGTACAGCTGCGCAAGGTAACCTCAGTCGGGAAGAGCCGCGGCGCGTGCGTCTGGCCATGTTAAGCCGGAGCCTTTACGAGATGTTTCGGTGCCATTCCAGTTGCACGTCGGTTTACAACTGGATGAATGAAAATACACGGCATATGTTTCTTAAACGGCCAGAACTGCCAGGCCACAATAACACTGGTCCGTGACGTCGTATGTTGGCAGGAGTAGGTCCGCAGGCAACTACTGGAGGATTCAACATAAGCATTCTATTCAAAGCGGCTTCAACCTTTACAGAACGTGCCACCCCGGCGAGCAAAAGGGCCAAAACTATCGGCTGCCAGATGGAAGGCTTGGGTTCAAATCCCAGTCGCACCATGGCCCCAGAACGGTGATCACGAAGCGTGCTGAGGTGGCCTCTATAGTCGCTGTCACACTGCAAAGGGTGTGCGAAGAAGCGCGTCACGCCCCCCCCCCCCCCCACCCCCAAACAGAAGTATGCCGCTCCTGCCCCGGTTCCGGACACCACCTCCGCCGCGCCGGCTCGTGTCGTCCGCTGCGCGCTACTCCTTGTCGGACCGCCGCATGGAGATCTGGACGGAGCTGAGCGAGTCGCGCCTGCCCAGCCAGGTCTCCCAGATGAGGCCGTCCCCCTCCGTCGACACGCGCCCCTCCACGCGGCGGCCGGTCAGGTGCGCCCGGAAGCACGCGCCGCCCAGGTGCCACCAGCCCGTCTGCCAGCGCACGGCACACGAGCCGCCGCCGTCCGGGGTCGAGAAGGGAGCGCCGTCATGCGCGCTCAGCGCGTCGCCCGCAGAGTTATCCACGTAGCCGCTCACCGACAGCCGGAAGCCGTCGGCCTCCGGCCCCACCGCGAACCGCGTGTAGGCGACGTGCTTGACGCGGCCAAAGGTCGGCGTCGGCGTCAAGTGGTGACGCGCGCGCGGTAGTTGAAGCGGCTGGTGAGCACATGCATGGCCTCGTTGCCACGCCAGAACTCGCCTTTGAACGCGCCGAAGCCCGTCGCGGTACTGCGCCCAGGAGCCATTGAAGCCGTCCGTTGCGCGGACCGGGGAAGCGGCCGCGGCGCGGCCAGGATTACATGGGCGCGGTTGAAGCGCGCCGCGAACTGACACAACGACGGGGAAGGGCGGCACGTTCGGGTCGGGCTGCACCATCAGCCGTGCGCCTGCCGGGTCGCAACAACATCGGCGCCGCCTGCAGCCAGTCGTGGCAGTCTGCCGCCACACAGGACCCGTTGGCGCGCCGGCCTGTCGGACACGCGCACGTGCCGTCCACGCAGACGAATCCGGCGCGACCGCGCAGGCACTCGCTGTCGCTGGTGCAACCGTCGTAGGGAAGCGCCACGCCGTGGCGAACCAGCAGCTGCGCGTCGCCGTCGGCGGGCTGGCCGCGGCGGCCACGACGGCGCGCCAACCGGCAGCGCCAGCCGCCGTCGACCAGCGGCGTCAGGCCCGCGCGCAAGCACGACTGCGAGCCCAGGCACAGGTTGGAACACTCGCACTCCGAGTGCACCGTCAGCACGCGCAGTACGTGGGACTCGGCCACCGTGAGCGAGCCGTTTTCGAACGGCTGCATCACAAGCGCGCTGGCCGGCGGCGGGAGGGCGGCGAACCGACCGGCGAACGGCCGGTCGTCGTAGCCGCGCGGCTGGGCGCCCGCCGGCGCCGTCAGACCCAGCAGCGCCAGCAGCGCCAGCAGCGATAGCAGCTCGGTCGCGGTCGCTAGCCCGGTCACCGCCGGCGGACTCGGCCGCGCCGGCGCGGCGGCCTGCGGCGGCGGCGCGGCGGCGGCGACGGCGGCGACGGCGGCGACATGGCGGCGAATGAGGCCCGCTCACACCGACGCGCCTCGGAGCTGGGTACGCGGTGGTACCCAGGGCGACGACAAACCGTCGCCACGGAGGCTCCGCTGTTGGTTGCCGACCGGTAATTTCGCTTGGTGGAGACAGCGTCGGCCACAAAGGACTGCGCCAAAATCATGGCGGGACGTGGGGGGGGGGGGGGGGGGGGGGGGGGGGGGGGGGGGGGGCGGGGGG